>NC_047100.1:49956587-50273206 GCF_902459505.1 Geotrypetes seraphini
ATGTTATACATTTTCTGCTCATATGAAGCTAGTAAAGCTTTGTAGAACCGATGGATAATGATTGCAGAGGGCTGTACTTTGCAAGTGAACTGGAGAAAGAAAAGTTCCCATTAACTCCAGGAGGTCAATATTCACTGGGGCTCTGGTTAAAATTAAACATGGTTAACCAGTTAAGTCTGGCCAACAAAAATTGCTATCCATGTATAACTAGATTGCTTTTTTCCATCCTGATTTAACTGGTTATCTTTAACAGGATAACGACAAATATTGGCACTCTGGGTTAAAATATAACCATGCATCTCTCTCTTGCTCCTAACAGCTGACCCCTTGTCCAAATATCAAGTTAGCTGAGCAAAAATTAACCTGTCTGCAGCCTTAACAATTTGCTGAAGAGCCCTCAAAGTTAATAGGGCTATTATATTGAATGTTGGCATATGGAGCCAAAGAAAAATGGCTTTTTTTAAACCTATAGAATCAGGAACAGCTTAAAGGGTGAGCCAGTGGAGGCACCACCCAGAGCATGGCACTAAAAACCTGCCTCACCTTTCACATCAGGAGCTTATTCCATTGTTCCTCCTACTGTGTACTGCTCATTTGCATCTGCCACCAACATGAGAAGAGGTACTTCCTATTTGTTTTTATGAGATATCAGATATTCCAGTTTAACTTCAATATCCTACTTAGTAGCTAACTTTCAAAGAGCTTTTGGTTCTCACATCTTTGTTTGACACATTTGTGATGGTGTCTATGTCCTGTCCCATCAGAAAACTTAGGCTTTGGGGAAAGGGTATAGGTAGGAACCGACACCAAAAGAACCAGCTTCAGTCTTGAAAGGTGAAAACAGAGCTCACCAGCCATGTGAACCACAAGATCAGTTCCCAGGAAAACAGCTAGAACAGGGAGAGCTCCTGGCAATAAAATCCATAGATTAGCAGAGCCTCCAATCAGGGTGGCGGTGAGGTACATAAGGGAGGAGCCTACTGCCTTATAAAAACAGGGAAGTAAGAATGGAGCTAAGTCTCCCTGTGAGGAGTCAAGGTGCAAGAAGCTTGCAGCAGATAATTGAGCGGAAGGACAAATCAGTGCAATGACAATCATGCGCATGTTCACGTTAGCTCCTCTTTTACGTGCTCAGAACAGGCCGTCTTCATTTCGCTAGCCTCTCTGTGATTCGTTACGTTAGCTCATTTTTTATGTACTCGTAACAACCCGCCCTCCTTTTGCTAGCATCTTTGTGATTGGTTACGTTTGTTCCTTTTATACTTGCTCAGAACAGTGCGCCTTCCTTTCGCTGCCTGACTGTGTCCGTTATAGGTCTGGTCTAGAACTTGCTCTATAACAGGTATTTCTCTCGCCTTTGGTGAGAGCGATACTACTTACAAATTTCTTCATTTGCAAGGTATGTTTATATTTTCATTTGCTAACTTTAACGTTGAAAGCTATATAAGATGCGCGCAACAGAATCGCTAGATAAGTGAGGGTATAAGAAAATGCTGTGTAGCTCAAGTTTCGCTCATAGTTCCTTTGTCTTGGCACAGTTATCTTGCGCTCACTTGTCCGTGCGCTTATGTCTCGCGTGCATCTGACTATGAACCTCTAAAACCAGGTCTAAGTCACAAGAAGGTATCCAAAGTGACCAGATAAGCACTGCAGACACAAAGTACAGACCCCCACACACTGCCACAATGATCACTGATGAACCCCTCCACAAAAATCGTAATATCTGCCTCCAGATCATCAGCACCTGGCAGCCTGGCATAGGAAAGCCTAGTAGAGCTGCACAGAAGTGGCTTAAGTTATCTTGGGGATGGGTTAGTGAACCATGGAGAGGAAGACCCAGGTCCATAAGCCACTTTAATCACTATATTCATGGTGAAAAAATCACCCTAACCCTTTTGAACTGCCATATAAGGGCTATTGGGTTGGTAGACAGGTGGGTCTAGTCGGTTCTGGGGGGCTCACCATGACCTTTTTGTTAAGTTCACAGCAGGTACCCCACTAATCTGGTGCAATGTTTGGATGTCTAGTCCATCACTTTGCTGACCCTGCCCACGTCCAAAAGGTCTTTTTCTAGGTGTTTTTGACTTGGATGAATTTTTGGACAGTTTTTGGACGTACAGTTAGACAATTTTCCAAAAAAATGTTGGACGTATTTTTTGAAAATGGACCTTTTCCCATGTCCAACTTTGGGCGACTAGCGACTGAGGCCCAAAACGGACTTAAACATATCTTTTGATTTTGCCCCTCCACATGGTTTACATTCAGGTACTCAAGTATTTTTCCTTATCTGTCCCAGTAGGCTCAAACTCTGTCTGGGACAGTGGAGGATTAAGTGTCTTGCCCAGGGTCACAAGGAGCAGCATGGGTCTTGAACCCACAACCTCAGGGTACTAAGACATCCAAAAGACATCTTACTAATCAAAACATCCAAGTGTGCATTCTCAAAACAGAATTTCTAGACATCTTACTGGTTGTTTTGTCTCCAGTGCATCCCAAATCTTAAGGAGCATGTTTTGGGCAAGCTTAGGACTTGGATGCTGGGACCGGGCGTGGCCAAGCTGGCCTCGGCCGAGCGGTTTGCAAGGTTATTTGGTAGCTTGGTACTGCTTTAATAATAAAAGAGTTCAAAACTAACGCTGCAATTTCTAAGTGGTTTCTCAGGTTTGTATCTTCATGAACAGACTTTAGAAATAATTCTCAGGTTTTAAGTCCAGCATTCACAAACCAACCAAAACAATTGCAGTTTAAGCCAAAAATATGCCAAAACATAAAAGCCTTATTTCAACAAAATCAAAGCTTTTCTTCTAGCAGGCAAAACTCCCTTGGGGTTAAGCTTAATGCCCCAAGGGTGGGGTCCTCTCCAAATAATTTTCCCTCTATGGATCAGCTTGGAAAGATTCCCTCCCCAGATCCCAACAAAATGGCTGCCTGTGGCTTGTCTTTTAAAGTTAAAAACAAAAACTTCAATTTTTCAATAATCTTGAGCCAACTTCCTTTCATGCAACCCCTTTTATCAATGGCCTTACTTCCATGCCTTCTAGGCTAGGCAAATCAGTTCCCTCTGTTTCCATGTCAGAGGAACTTTCACTATCAGCCATTTCAAAATCTGGCACAGAAACAAGCATTGCTCTCTTCCTCACAAGCTTCTACCTTAGTTTGCTGCCCTGGTGAGGAATGCTGTTTTCTGGCTCTCATAGGCTCTATGCCGCTTTCCTTCTGCTGTGTGGCTTTGGGTTGCTGGAGCTGTTTCTGTGTGAAAGTTACTCCCTTTTCTTTCACTGCAGTTTGCTGATCTGCTCTCCGAAGCCTTCCAGTATCAGCCTAATTGGATGTGGCTTGTATTCCATCCCTGCTTTTCCCCTTCCCTGAAGCCTGCTGGGACATGTAGTCTTCCTGGCTGTTTCCCTTACAGCTGGCTTGGGGAAAGTTAAACCACTGCTGGATGCTTTAGGCATGGCTTGAGGAGGTTTAATTAGGGGGGCTTGGCTTTTGAATAATCCTAGGGGTTTAGGAATACTTTTAATGTTTTTAACTTTACCTTCCTCTTTTGGCAAGGCTTCCTCACTAGGAACAGGGGCAGCCCTGTGACAATGCTCGTCAGGTATAATTAAACATTTAACAAAAGCTCCTGGGCTTTTTTTTTAGATGTTTGGAGCTAGACCTGTTTTTAAAGCATCTAAATGCTAGAAAGGTGCTCAAACTGACCAAATGACCACTGGAGGGATTAAGGCATGACCCCTCCTTACTCCTCCAGTGATCACTGACCCCCATCCCACCACCCAAAGATGTTAAAAAAAAACCCCAGTACATTCTAGCCTATATTAGGAGGGGGGTGCTGAAAAGTTCTCAGCCTTAGCAGCTTCTGATGTTAACACAATATTTGAGCCTAGATAGCAGAGGGGTACTCTAAGGGTTACTGCAGTGAATTTCACATTAAAAGTTCTAGGTACAGATGTCACTATATCTTGCTTATATTGTATGGTGAGCTCTCAAAAACCTACTGTACCTACATTGAGATGACATCTGCAGGTATAAGGGCTATTGTTACATAAGAATAGCCTTACTGGGTCAGACCAATGGTCTATCAAGCCCAGTAGCCCGTTCTTACGGTGGCCAATCCAGGTCACTAGTATCTGGCCAAAAACCAAGGAGTAGCAATATTCCATTCTACCGATCCAGGGTGGTGTACAGGTGGGTACAGTAAGTTTTGGAGGGCTCCCATGTGTGCCTGGGACTTTGAAATGTGACAGTCACTGCAGTATCCCCTAGAGCAGTGGTTCCAAGCCAGTCCTGGAGGAACACCAGGCCAATTGGGTTTTCAGGCTAGCCCTAATGAATATGCATGAAGCAAATTTGCATGCCTATCACTTCCATCATATGCAAATCTCTCTCATGCATATTCATTAGGGCTAGCTTGAAAACCCGATTGGCCTGGTGTTCCTCCAGGACAGGGTTGGGAATCACTGCCCTAGAGTGCCCCTCTGCTGTGCTCAGCTCTCTGTGAACAGAATGTTGGCTGCTTTAAGGTCTGAAAAACTTTCTTTTGTGCGTTTTTCATGTGGACGTATTTATATTCGAGAAAGGCCCAAAAAGATAGATGCACTAAGGACCAAAACATCTACATGTCCTCACTAGGCACGCAGCTAACCCAGTTAGGGATAAAACTATTTAGTTATGCAGATGATTTTACAATCATCATCCCATTCGTTAATTCTATCTCTGAAACTATTCCTAAAGCTTCAGAAGCCATAAACGTGATGGAGCACTGGATGACAACCTTTAGGCTCAAACTTAATTCAGAAAAGACAACTTTCTTCGTTGCTTCGCCACATCCGCTTGACACCAAATCAGCACTATGTATCAATAATCTTAATTACCCTATCCAAAGATACTAGGTGTAACTTTGGATCAGTGCCTAACCATGAGAGACCAGGTGGACTCCTTGATCAGAAAGGGATTTTTCCCTCTCTGGAAACTCAGATCCATTAAAGCTTATTTCGATACAGCGGCATTCAGAACCCTAGTCCAATCCCTCGTACTGAGTCTACTTGACTACTGTAACATCGCCTATTTAGCAATTTCCCAAAAGAACATTCTTTGGGCTGAGGAAGTTTGACCACGTGACACCCTACTACCGGCAGCTGAATTGGCTGCCAATGGAGGCGCGCGTAAAGTTTAAATTTGCCTGCTTCTGCTTCAAAGCCCCTAAATATATAACTGACCTTTTCGTCTTCTCAGCCAACAGACACAAGAGAAGCTCACATTCCAACTTTGTTTCCCCCCAGTGAGAGGTTGTAAACTGAAAAAACACCATGAACATCTTCTCTGGCACCAAGCAGCATCGTGGGGTAAAGACCTAGAACAATTGCTTTCGCCCACTACTTATGAGGAATTTAGGAAACGTCTAAAAACACACCTGTTCCTAAAGTATCTAGACAACTGATCCTCTCTTCTCTCTCCCCTCTATAGCGATTAACTTGTTCTATTGATCACTCTGTCCTATTAACCCTCTTTCTTCCTCCCCTCTTAAAGTCAATCAATTTGTACCTTTGCTTAATCTTTGTAAACCGCATAGAACTTCACGGTATTGCGGTATATAAGCTGTTATTATTATTATCTACATAGGTCTTTTTTTTTTTTTTTAAGAGAGACCTCTTGATGTTTTGAGATGGCCATTTTCTCTACTGGATTTCTACACGTCTTTTCCAAAACATCCAAACTCAGACGTCCTATCGAAAATGCCCCTCTATGTATTTTTGTTTTGCTATTTTTGGTAGTAATTTTTAAAAAATAATTGTATCCTTTCTCCAAGTAATGAGTCATATTTTACATATGATGCCTAAAAAGTTGGTGATGAAAAGGTTGGCACTTAGCATGATTCTATAAAACACCTCCAAAATTAGGCGCAGTTTAGAAAATCATGCATAGTGCCCATTCATGTGACTAACATTTAGGGGAAGCACTTATGCCAAATACCTGCACCTAAGTTGAGCACAGATCAAGCATATTCTATAACAGTGTATCTAACTTTTAAAAACGATACCAGAAAGCAAGCCCACTACTGGAGCAACTACACTGGCTGCCGATGAAGAAAAGAATCCAGTTTAAGATCGCCTGCATGGTTCACAAAGTGATATATGGAGAGAACTCGGAGAGACTAACTTCTGACATTAAAGTCCTATATTCCTTCTTCAATTCACAGACTATGCAACGCTACAAATTATCCTTCCCTTCTCCTCAACAAGTACAGGGAAAAAAAATATTCAAAACGACATTTGAAAACTAGGGACCTCTCATTTGGGACAAACTGCCAATACACCTAAGACAGTGGTCTCAAACTCAAAGCCTTTGCAGTAGAGAATGACACGGGGAGCGATCCCCGCAGGGAGCCGCGGCGTGGCTGCAGTTTGGCTGCGGGCTATGGAGACTCCATAGCCAAATCGCCGCAGACACGGGGACAAAAGTTTTCACCGCCCGCAAAAACGGTGAAAAGATTTGTCCCCGCAGGCAAATGTACCCCCTTCTATGTACCGCTATTTACCTTGTCTTCACCGTGAGTCTTTGGTTCGGGACCGGGTGTCAGATTTTTTCCGGCAGCCATGTTTGTCTCCGCGTGGTCTGTCTCCTCAACCCAACTTGCACGTTGCCGCATTGACTCCACCCCCTAATATACAGGCTATTCATTGGTCAGTTCTTTTTGCTCAAAGAAGAGGACCAATCGCTACTGCCACACCTGATATTTAATGGGTTGTAGTGCAGCAGTAACGATTGGATTTCTGAGCTGAGCCCAGGATTTGAATTTTGTTTGCAGTCGCTGCCTCGCTTCGATTCACTCGTTTCACTTCGTCAGGTACAAGTAAGTGTTCTCCCCGGCTGATTTAGATGACCACCCAGCTAATCCTGCTGCTGCCGCCGATGCTCCTTCCCAGGCTAACTCGCCACCGAAAATTTTGTTTGATGCCTGTCTTTTTTTGCCAGCATGCTTTTACTTGCTTTGGGCCTTCCTCGTTGCCGGATCCTGCCTACTTTCTGTTTCCGCGAAGGCAGGACCCGGCAGCGAGGAAGGCCCGAAGCAAGTAAAAGCAGCAAGTTGTAAGCTTCCCTCCAGGCCGGGGCTCTATCGTGTGCGTGCCGGCTTCCCTTCTCTTCCCCCCCTTCCACCCCCCCGGGACACTACTTCTGGTTTCGGAGGGAAGAGAAGGGAAGCCAGCACGCACACAATAGAGCCCCGGAGGGAAGCTTACAACTTGCTGCTTTTACTTGCTTCGGGCCTTCCTCGCTGCCGGGTCCTGCCTTCGCGGAAACAGAAAGTAGGCAGGTCCCGGCAACAAGGAAGGCCCAAAGCAAGTAAAAGCAGCAAGTGTAGTGGTATACCATTTGAGGGAAAAAAAAACGCACGGATGTTGGACCTGATTCTGCTTGCTCTCGCCACGGACACGGACCGATATGGACCTCAGATTTTTAAGGCGGTACAGGTTTAGATCCGCGAGGTCCGTGAGGTCCGCGTTTTACCCCTTCCCCAACCTTGGTGTTTATTGTGGTCAGCCAGGAAGAATGAAATCAAAAAAGTTCGAGTTTAGTCAAGCTGTGATTTGAACTTTATAGGCTTTTTTTTTTTTTCATCCTTTAACTGGCAGGCAGAAGAATGCTCCATTTATTAATCTTGCAAAGTCTGATACAGGAAAAGCTAGAAGTGCATCAAGATTTAAGGAGCTTGGGGTGTGCAAATCTACTTAATGCAGAGATTACAGTAAAACAAAATCACTTTTCTATTTCACTGCAGCTCTATGAGGTTCTTTTGCCCTTAGCTATAGTCAAATGATGGATAGGAATATGTTTATTTCATTTAAGTTAAGAGAAAACAATATTTTTTCTGAGTATCCTTTAAATAATGGTTCACAAATTAATTCAGCCTGTTTTAAGGCTGGGTTTGTTTTTCACATTATTGCTTCTATTTTTATAATCCTTAAAAAATAAGGGGCAATTTTCCAAGTGGGTTCTTCCTCGTAGGCACCCTGAGACTGTACAGGGAATGCCTATTCTATAGCAGTGAATGGGCTCCCAGGTTCCATTACCGAATGGTAGCATATAGCCTTAGATTCAGGCGCCTTACGGTTAAAGCAGCCATAGAGCATGTCCACTTGTGGGAGAAATGATTTTATTTTCAGTTTAGTGATCAAAATGTGTCTGTTTTGAGAATTTATATCTGCTGTCTATATTTTGCACTATGGCCCCCTTTTACTAAATCGCAATAGCGGTTTTTAGCACAGGGAGCCTATGAGCATTGAAAGCAGTGCAGGGCATTCAGCGCATCTCCCTGCGCTAAAAACCGCTATTGCGATTTAGTAAAAGGGGAGGGGGGCTATTTTTGTATAGTTGTTCCTGATGTGACATTGCATAAAATCATCTGCCTTGATCTCTTTGAAAACCTGCGGAATATATATGGGGTGGGGGAAGATTAGTGATAGAAAAATTGTATGAAAAATGACTATTTTCAATTTAGTGATCAAAATGTGTCAGTTTGGAGAATTTATATCAGTTATCTATATTTTGCATTATATTTGTCTATTTTTCTATAGTTGTTTCTGAAGTGACATTGCATATTTTAGTCATCTGTCATGACCTCTTTGAAACAAATATTAATTAATATTTTCTCTGCATACAGTGTGCTTTGTGTTTCTATGGTTACCATAATGAATTAATATTATATACAGTTGTGATGCTGATGTTTTAAGATTTTGGAGAAATAAGCAAGAATGCTGGCCAAAATTAGCAAAAGTTGCACGAGGGATACTACCAGCACATCTTCAGAGAGGGCATTCTCTATTGCAGGAAGGACTGTGGAAGAAAGGAGAACTAGACTGAATCCAGAGATTGTGGATGATTTGTTGTTCATCCACGGGTTAAAAAATAAGGACAATTAAAAGTACAGGTTGTGTTTTGTTTTTGTATAGTTAACTAAGTTGTAAAGAATGTTTCCTTTATACGTTAATAAAGATAAGTATATAAAATCATACCTGTTTGAGGCTTTTATGCATGCTGCAGTGACGGTGACGGGGCGGTGAAAGGGATGGCGGTGGCGGTGACGGGGCGGTGAAGGGAATGGCGGTGACGGGGCGGTGCAGAGGATAGTCAGCCGGTGACGGGGCGGTGACGGGGACAAATTTTTTCCCCGTGTCATTCTCTACTTTGCAGGGCCACATTTTGGATTTGTAGGTACTTGGAGGGCCGCAGAAAAAAATAGCTAATGTCTTACTAAAGAAATGACAATTTTGCATGAGGTAAAACTCTTTATCCCAGGACAAGCAGGCAGCATATTCCCACACATGGGTGACGTCACCGACGGAGCCTCGTAGCGGACAGCCTCGAAAGCAAACTTGCTTGAAGATCTTGATCTTTCGAGGGCTGCACCGTGCCTGCGCGCATGCCTTCCCGCCCGAACTAGGGGGCACATCTCCTGAGAGGATCCTCAGTTCGTTTAATTCCGCGGAAACAAGAAGACACGTTTTTCTTCAGCTCTGCAGCACTTTTGCCTTCTCTTCACCGCAGCTGTTTCTTTTTTTTTTCACAAAGTTCGGTCACTGTGCTTTCATTTATTTCTCCTTTCTCAATATATAAAAAAAAAAAAATTATTAAATTTTTATTTCTCTTTTCTTCACTTGTCCGGCCGGTGAGCCTTGGGCCTAGGCCCAATTGCTCCTTCCGTTCGACACGGACTTTATTTTTTCTATGTCCCGGCCTCTCACCGGGTTTAAACGTTGTCGTCAGTGTAATCGTGTGATTTCGGTCACCGATCCCCACTGTCGCTGTCTACAGTGCCTGGGTCCTTCCCATTCCCCAGAAGATTGTCATCGTTGCTTCACTCTCACTCCACGGGCTTTTCGACGCAGGTGCGCCCAATTTTTTCAACTTTTCGGAGACATGGAGCAACCTTCGGATACGACTTCGACCTCGGCGGCTGCCCCGGTATCGAAGGCTTCGACTCCGACAACATCGACGACCACGGTCTCGAAGGCTTCGACCCAAGTTCCGGCTGGAGCTTCGGTCTCGAAGGCCTCGACCCTGCCTGCTTCGGTTTCCTCGAAGACGGTGTCCTCGGTGAAATCTTCTACGGGGGGTAAGTCTCCGGGTTCTCTTTCAGGTACCGTACCCAAGAAGCCACCAGAGTCCTCTACACGTCCATCTTCCAAGCGTACCTCCAAGATAAGGGAATACTCACCTTCGAGGTCGCCCTCTTCGGAGCGTACTGCTGCACCTACGAGATCAGAACCTTCTGTCTCGGTGCCGATGCTGGAGGACATGCTAAAATCTATACTGACCACACAGATTTCCTCTTTAGTGGCTCAATTGGTCCCGTCCTCGACCTTGCCTCGGGTGGATCAGCCTGTCACCCAACCGGAGCATCCAGTATCTCGAGGCCGATCCCAGACACCGAAGAGAATTCCTTCATCTGATTCTTCTCCGGACTCACCTCCTCCGAAGCACCGGTCGAAGCCTTCGAGACATAGTGCTTCTAAACTTCGGAGGGAGTCTTCGGCTTTGGATACCGAGACTTCTTTGCCGCATTCTTCGAAGTCGAAGCACAGATCTCGACACCATCGAGCATCGACTCGAAGTCCTTCTCGACCGAAGACTCCTCCGTCGAAACCGGCTCGTCGAGACACTTCGCCTCAGACCTCGACTCATTCAGTACCACGTACACCTGGTACTTCTCCATCCAGGAGCCTTAAGAGAAAACATTCTCTTACCCCACCTCACAGTGCAGCTTCTTCGGTGACTCTACGCCTTGACTCGGAACCACTGTCACCATATTCCAGAGAGGCTTCTCCTTCATACTCAGCACTTCCTAGATCTCGCAGTGTGTCTCCTGAGGAAGCATCTGATTCCAAATTCATTTCATTTGCCAAATTTATTTTTGATATGGGACAAGCTCTCAAACTGGATCTTCATTCTGATTCTAAATATACTCCTGAATATTTAGCAGATATGGAGCTTCCTCATCCACCTAAAGAGTCACTACGTTTACCCATGACTCCTGTTCCAAAACAAACCTTTGTTCGTAACATGGAGACTCCTTATTCAATCACTGCCATTCCATCTAAATTGGAATCTCATTATCGAACAGTTCCATGTAAAGGTTATGAAAAATCTCAACTTTCTCATCAATCCGTGGTAGTGGAATCATCTTTGAAGAAAGCACATCCTTCTAAAATCTACGCTTCAGTTCCTCCAGGCAGAGAAGGTCGTACCATGGATAAGTTTGGTCGCCGTTTATACCAGAACTCTCTGATGGCAAATAGAGTTCTTAATTACAGTTACATTTTTACTTCTTACTTCAACCATTTTCTCAAGATATTACCATCTTTTTATCCGGACATCTCCACAACTCGTCTTTCGGAATTCAAACTCATCCTTAAGACTCTCTCCCAATTGCGACTCTTCATGTTGCAAGGCTCATATGACGCTTTTAAACTATCGTCTCGAGTATCTGCCTTTGCAGTAGCCATGCATCGTTTAGCATGGTTACGTATTGTTGACATGGATCCCAATCTTCAAGATCGATTGGCGAATTTACCTTGTCAGGGTAACGAATTGTTCGATGACTCTATTGAAGCAGCTACCAAGCGTCTATCAGAACATGAACGCTCTTTTGCTTCCCTCATTCGACCAAAACCCAAACCTGCACCAACTAGAGGTTTTAAACAGACTCCACATCGTTATCCTCAAAAAACAACTCCTGCTTTTTCCAGGCCTTCTCCTCGTCGTCCTCCTCAACAACAGCGCCAGCAAAAATCTCAGACTCCTGCTGCCACCAAACCTGCTCAGTCTTTTTGACAGTCTCAGCCTGAGCATTCCAATTTCTCTGTTTCCAAATTCTCCCCTCCCCATAGGGGGTCGCCTGTCCACATTTTATCACCAGTGGGAGTTCATTACATCAGATCTCTGGGTGCTTTCCATCCTACGAGAGGGATACTCTCTTCGGTTGCTGCAGGTGCCTCCAGATCACCATCCAAGAGAGTGTCCTTCCGATCAGTCGCACCTTTCCCTTCTTCTTCAAGAAGCTCGGGCTCTGCTTCGCCTGCGAGCTGTGGAGGAAGTTCCCCTTCCACAAAGGAACTTGGGATTCTACTCCCGTTATTTTCTAGTTCCCAAAAAGACGGGGGATTTATGACCGATCCTAGATCTCAGAGCTCTCAACAAATATTTAGTCAAAGAGAAATTTCGAATGCTCACTCTGCCAACTTTATATTCCTTAATGGATCAAGGGGATTGGATGTGTTCCCTCGATCTCAAAGAGGCGTATACTCATATCCCTATTCATCCAGCATTTCGCAAATACCTCAGATTTCAAGTAGGAAGCCTTCATCTGCAGTACCGAGTTCTCCTCTTCGGATTGGCTTCTTCTCCCAGAGTTTTCACAAAATGTCTCGTGGTGGTGGCTGCAGCTCTTCGTAACCAGGGTCTCCAAGTATTTCCATACCTCGACGACTGGCTCATCAAAGCTCCCTCTTTTTCAGGGGTTATTGCAGCGACCCAACAGACTATTCTTTTTCTACAAAGTTTGGAATTTCACATCAACTTTCCCAAATCTCAGTTGACTCCCTCTCAGTCTCTCCAGTTCATAGGAGCAACTCTGGACACTATCAATCTGAGAGCCTACCTTCCACAACCATGTCAGGCCGCCCTTCTGCAGATTTCTCAACAAGTCTTCCACCTTTCAACTGTTCCAGCACGAACGATGATGGTTCTGTTCGGTCACATGGCTTCTACAGTTCATGTGATTCCTTTTGCCAGACTTCACCTTCGTATTCCTCAATGGACACTGGCATCCCAATGGCAGCAAACTGTGGATCCACCAGCTCGACTGATTTCCTTAACTCCTTCATTGCGGAAGTCTCTCCGTTGGTGGATGCTCTCTTTGAATCTTTCAAGAGGCTTGCTGTTCCACCCTCTTCCTCATCAGAAAGTCCTCACAACCGACTCGTCAACGTATGCATGGGGAGCTCATGTGGACGGTCTTCATACTCAGGGTCTATGGACTCAAGCAGACCGTCGGTGTCATATCAATCTGTTGGAACTCAGAGCGATATTCTATGCTCTCAAAGCTTTTCAACATCTCCTTCACGACATGGTACTTCTTGTACGTACCGACAACCAGGTAGCCATGTATTATGTCAACAAACAGGGAGGGACGGGATCTCATTCCCTATGTCAAGAAGCTCTGAAATTCTGGCATTGGGCAATTCTTCACAACCTCTACCTCAGGGCTGTTTACATTCAGGGTCAACACAATTATTTGGTGGACAAATTGAGTCGTCTTCTACAACCTCACGAATGGATGCTCAATTCTCCTACTCTTCACCAAATCTTTGCTCGTTGGGGAACTCCACAGATAGATCTGTTTGCATCGCCTCTCAACTTCAAGCTGCCTCAATTTTGCTCCCGCATTTACGCTCCTCAACGTCTCGAAGCGGATGCATTTCTACTGGATTGGAGGAATCAGTTCCTTTATGCCTTTCCTCCGTTTCCTCTGATTCTCAGACTCTAGTCAAACTGAAGTCAGAACATGCCACCATGATTCTGATAGCTCCTCGGTGGCCCAGGCAACCTTGGTTCTCCCTTCTACTTCAACTCAGCACCAGGGAGTCTCTACTTCTGCCAATATTTCCTTCTCTACTCACGCAAAGTCAAGGATCCTTGCTTCATCCCAATCTGCAGTCTCTACACTTAACAGCTTGGTACCTTTCTGCATAACAAACTTTCCTCAATTTTCTCAGTCTGTTCGAGATTTATTACTTGCTTCCAGAAAGCCATCAACTAGACAATGTTATGGCCAGAAGTGGACTAGATTTTCAACTTGGTGTTCTACACATCACTTACAACCTATCTCGTCCTCCTTAGCATCAGTTTTGGACTACTTGCTTCATTTGTCACAATCTGGACTTCAAACTACATCTATTCGAGTCCATCTTAGTGCTATAGCTGCTTTCCATCAGTCTCTCGATGGAAAACCTCTTTCTGCACATCCTATGGTTTCTCGCTTTATGAAAGGACTTCTAAATCTCCATCCACCACTTAAACCACCTCCAGTGGTCTGGGATCTCAATGTTGTTTTAGCTCAACTTATGAAGCCTCCTTTTGAACCGCTTGACAAAGCTCATCTCAGATATCTCACTTGGAAAGCTGTGTTCCTGATTGCTCTCACATCTGCTCGACGAGTCAGTGAGTTACAAGCTTTGGTTGCAGATCCACCTTTCACAGTTTTTCATCATGACAAGGTGGTACTCCGTACTCATCCTAAATTCTTGCCTAAAGTTGTTTCAGAATTTCACATGAATCAGTGTATTGTTCTACCTGTATTTTTTCCAAAGCCTCGTTTTCATCCTGGAGAAATGGCCCTTCATACCCTGGATTGTAAACGTGCCTTGGCTTTCTACCTCCAACGCACTCAACTGCACAGAACATCTCCTCAACTTTTCATCTCATTTGATCCGAATAGGTTGGGACGTCCTATATCAAAGCGCACCATCTCCAACTGGATGGCTGCTTGCATTTCTTTCTGCTATGCTCAGGCTGGTCTTCCTCTGCAAGGTCGAGTGACGGGCCACAAAGTTAGAGCTATGGCAGCATCTGTAGCTTTCCTCCGATCAACTCCTATTGAGGAAATCTGCAAGGCTGCCACTTGGTCCTCGGTTCATACTTTCACCTCTCATTATTGTCTGGATACCTTATCCAGGAGGGATGGCCACTTTGGCCAATCTGTTTTTGCAAAATCTTTTTTCGTAAATTGCCAACTTCCCTCCATCCCTTTTTACTTAGCTTGGAGGTCACCCATGTGTGGGAATATGCTGCCTGCTTGTCCTGGGATAAAGCACAGTTACTTACCGTAACAGTTGTTATCCAGGGACAGCAGGCAGATATTCCCACAACCCTCCCACCTCCCCTGGTTGGCTTCTTGGCTAGGTATCTGAACTGAGGATCCTCTCAGGAGATGCGCCCCCTAGTTCGGGCGGGAAGGCACACGCGCAGGCGCGGTGCAGCCCTTGAAAGATCGAGATCTTCAAGCAAGTTTGCTTTCGAGGCTGTCCGCTGCGGGGCTCCGTCGGTGACGTCACCCATGTGTGGGAATATCTGCCTGCTGTCCCTGGATAACAACTGTTACGGTAAGTAACTGTGCTTTATAGCTTATAAATCTTTCCTTTTGGCTAAGTCTTAATAATAATATTGTCATTTATACCTAAAGAGACATATGATCAAGAAACTGTTTTATTTTACTTTTGTGATTATGATAAACAGACCAAGGGCCTCAAAATAGTACCTGGCAGGCCGCGAGTTTGAGACCACTGACCCAAGACAACCAATCAACTACCTTGAATTCCGGAAGAAATTAAAAACATACCTTTTCTCACTGTAGTCACTTTCCTACCCTTCAGCCCTCCCTTCTAAACCAACACAAGAACTTGATCTAAATAGACTCCTTGTAGAAAATTGTGGTATATAAGACACTGTATTGTATTGTATTGATTGGCTTGTTAATTAAAACGATGTTATGTGGGCAGCTTTGGTTGCACTATACAGAATCTGGCCCAATTTGTACATAAGCAGAGAACTCAGGTTTGCTAATGAGAATGTAAATCTCGTGAGTAAGCAGAAGTGATTCCTCTCATGTGAAGCGTCTACTATTTGGAACTTGATACTCAAAGAGGCTGTCTTAACAATTTATTGCTCTTCAAGCGAGGTTTCAAAACTTAGTTATTTGCTTTGGCTTTTCTAAACTGAAGCACTCCTTAACATGGGACAGCCTTCATAATATTTGCCAGTAGCTAAGGACCTAATGCTTAGTTCCACAAGCTAAGGCCGTTTCTATTTTGCTTATACTTCACTGACTTGGCAGTTTTTTGAAGTAAAAGCCTTTTTTATTTTTATTTATACTGGGCCTGATATTGAGCAGTTTTAGTTGCTGGATAATGTAAAGCTATAGCACTATTCTTAATCGATATATTCAGCAGTGCTATACACACAACAAGGTGCTATGGTTTCAACTCGTAAGTCCAGGTTTCTTTCAAGCCTAACTTTTCCCTATAAGTTATCTAGAAAGCAGCTGAAATTTGTTTTCTCTAGGTAACTTCTGGCTTGGTCCTCGGCATGTCTCTAGACCCTCCTGCTCCTAAAAGCACATCTTGTATGCTTTAATGACTTGAAAGTATATACACTGTGCATAACTTTCAAAACAAAAGATTGAGATATTCACTGAACACACATTCTTTTGAATAGTGGGTCCATTCCGGCCAATATTCAGCCTGCGGCAATCAGCATTTTGTTGGCTGCTGCCAATTTCATTCCTAGATATCCACTGCTGGGCCACGGCTGGGCACTGACATTGAATATCCAGGCTTTCCTCTTCCAGAAACAGTGTCTTTCACGGCATCGGCCCCTCGGAGTGGAACAATCTTCCAGGATACATTTGCCAGTAGCAAAATGTTCAGAACTTTAGGAAACTGCTGAAAAGACCGTCTGAGTTTGATTGAGGGTGAAGGAGTGATGACTCTTGAGTGCTGAGTGCTGGTCAAGGAGGTGTTCGATGGTCTGGTTTGTTTTATTTGGTTTATTGATGTCTGTTATTGAGGCATCTTGTATGACTTATGGAATTTTATATTTTGATGCATCGTGCATGTTGTATGTATTTTGATTTGATATGTAAATATGTAATTTGTTATAGTGTGTCTCTGAAGCGTTTTGTACGATACACGTAAATCTTTTATTTTGTATGTTAATATGTAACTCGCCTTGGATAAGGGCGGGTGCGAAATAAACAAAGAGAGATAACACTTAGGGCTTGTAGGGCCTTAACACGCGGAATAGCGTGCACTAAATTGCCGTGCCCGCTAGCCGCTACCGCCTCCTTTTAAGCAGGTAATAATTTTTCAGCTAGCGCGCATTAATCCGGTACGTGCACTAAAAACGCTAGCATACCTTGGTAAAAGGAGTCCTAACTGTATGTGATTAATATTACATAACAATCAGCTTATATACCGCAGGACCATGAAGTTCTATGCGGTTTGCAAAAAATAAGTTATACAATTAAATGGGAGAATTAGTTACCAAGTATTTGATGAATAGGTATGTTTTTAGATGTCCCCTAAATTCTAAGTAGGTCCTGGAAGTCATGATCAATAAGTGTAATTTTCAGCACAAGTGCCAACTCTGGCCCAGGACCTTCCACAAATGAGCTGGTTTCAGCTTGGGTGCTATCCGTGGATATTCTAATCTCAATTTCTGTATCACACTTACTGTATCCAGTACAGATTCAAGTTGATGTACAAGTTAAGAAGCCATAACTAAGTATGGAGAATGGCGGATCCATCACATCAATGAGAAGGATACAATGCTGCAAGTAGATAGGGAAGCGGGGAGGAGGAAACACCGCATAGAAGGAAGGAAAAACAAAAAAACAGTGAAGGGGAAGAGGGTACAAACATTGATTCAGAAGAGGTAACAATCGCAGATGGATTTTAGCATGGGGGGGGCAGAGTCTCTGAATAATAAAGAATTTATCAAACAATAATGTTTTCAACAGCACAATCTAGTTAAGTGCTGGTTAGCCCTGGACAAGTGATGGCATCAACCTAGAGCCTCTCCTGGACGTTTAAATTGCTTTGAATACTGGGCAGATTGTATGTTTTATTGGGGCAAAAGGAGTATTTTCTAATTTGTTATGTTCGGTCTTTTGGTTTGAAGCTGCTGGTTGTGTTTTATGGAACTAGGGTAAGGATAAGGGGTACAATTAAAATGGTTCACACTTTCTCTGTCTCTAGTGGTCTCACAATCTTTGTACCTGGGACAAGGGAGGGTTAAGCAACTTGCTTGGGATCACAAGGAGTTGCAGTGAGAATCAAGGCTGGTTCCCCAGGTTTTCAGCTCACTGCACCAACCATTAGGCCACTTAGAATATTTATTCATATGCCTCCGATATTCAGCAGGACTTAGCCAGCCAAGAATGGCTTCCGGCTGGCTAAGTCTCATTTGGCCGGCTGAATATCGGGCTCACCAGCTATGTCGCATGAGAGCGCCAGTTTTTCATTGGCTGGCTGGCTAAGTCACATGGCCAGATAGACCCGCCTAAAAGGCAAGTCTGTCTTTGGCCATTAGCCTTAGCTGTCCATGCCAACTTTCAAAGTGTGAACCGCTGTCCTTTGCCCCAGATATTCAATGCTGGCAACCCTGGCATTGGATATCCAGGGTCGACACCGTCCACAGGAGGCAGCCTGGCTGCTTCCTAGAGTTCAATATCAGGTCCATGGTATTAGTAACGTTATTAAACAAATTAACTTAGCATACATCTGTTACTTAAGAAGGAAAAAAGCCTCAGATGGTGCAAGGTAAGTCCCATGTACCAACAGAGAGGGCTGAACTTGCATTAATGCCCCTCCAAACCATCCGTCACTTCTTTAAATGGTGCCATTTTAACAGGACATAAGCTCAAGTTGGGAGCAATGTTTGTGCATCTGATCTTTTGCCCTGAAGTAGTGGCAATTTGAGCTGCAAAATGATAGCTATCATCAGGGGATCATGACTTCATCCTTACTGCTCAGATAAGCGATTTATTTACTACTAGTTTTTAAGCCCGTTACATTAACGGGTGCTAGAATAGATGTGTCTATCTGTCTGTGTTTCTTTATCTTTCTCTCCTTGGCCGCTGTCTGTGTCCTTCTGTCTTTCCCCTCCCCCCCCCCCGAGCAAAGCTGTCTGCCCCTAGTACACACCTCCCCCCAAAGCAGCCCCCTTTCCCTCTCCCTAACTGTCTCTCCATGGCCCTCTTCTGTCTTCCCCCCAGAGCAAAGCTATTTGCCCCGATCACACCCCTCCTCCCAAAGCAGCCCCCTTTTCCTCTCCCTGTCTCTCCATGGCCCCTTCTGTCTTCCCCCCTAGAGCAAAGCTGTTTGCCCCAAACACACCCCTCCCCCCAATGCAGCCCCCTTTCCCTCTCCTTGTCTCTCCATTGCCCCTTCTGTCTTCCCCCCAGAGCAAAGCTGCCTGTCCCCAGCACATCTCCTCCCCCCAAAGCAGCCCCCTATCCCTCTCCCTATCTCTCCATGGACCCTTCTGTCTCCCCCCCAGCACACCCCTCCCCCCAAAGCAGCCCCCTTTCCCTCTCCCCCTGGTCCCCTATATTGATCCCCTTCTTACCCTCCCTCCAGCCCGGCGTCTTCTGGTCTGCTCCTCTTCAAAACAGCCTGCAATCGTGGTGGCCGGCTTTAGCGAATCTCGCAGGCCGCTCTCCAACTTGGTAGCACGTTCCCTCTGACGCGATTCTGTGCGTCAGAGGGAATGTGCTACTGAGGTTGGAGAGTGGCCTGCGAGGTTCTTTAAAGCCGGCCACGATTGCAGGCTGCTCTGAAGAGGAGGATCAGTGGCGGCGGCGGCAGCAGTAGCAGTAGCGGTGAGCAAGGGTGGGAGGTGTGTTCCCTGCCAAGGACACGAGCAGGGAGAGAGCTTGCCTGCGCTTACTCGCAGCAGCAGTTGGTGAGTGAGGGCAGGAGGAGGGAAGTGGCCAGAATGTTCCCTGCCGCTGGGTTCTAAAATGGAACACGGCCACGGATCACACACCACAGCGGCAGGGATCACACTGTTTTAACAGCGCATGCGCCAGTAAGCTTTTATTATATAGGATTGAATGCATGCAATGATTAATGTTTGATGCTTCTAGTAGGCTGTTGAAAGACATTTAAATATTGTTGAAGAACATTCGAACAAGAGTATTCAATTCAACATCTCTAATAGGCCTTCAAGCCCAGTAGGCTGTTCTCACGGTGGCCAATCCAGGTTACTACTACCTGGCCAAAACCCAAACAGTAGCAACATTCCATGCTACCGATCCAGGGCAAACAGTGGCTTCCCCTAAGTATGTCTCAATATCAGCCTATGGACTTTTCCTCCAGGAAATTGTTCAAACCTTTCTTAAAACCAGCTATGCTATCTGCTTTTACCACAACCTCTGGCAATGCGTTCCAGAGTTTAATTATTCTCTGAGTGAAAAAATATTTCCCTGTAACTTTATCGAGTGTCCTCTAGTCTGTAATTTTTGACAGAGCGAAAAATCGATCCACTTGTTCTACTCCACTCAGGATTTTGTAGACTTCAATCATATCTCCCCTTAGAAGTTTTTTTTGCCAGTAATGGATGGTTCAGAGGGGAATTAATGCAAGTTCCTTAGCAACAGCAGCAGATTGAGGGGTACAGATAGGAGTAGAGGTAAGGTTATAGGGATAGGATTAGAGGTAATTTATAAAATTAGTCAGAGACCACTGTTCAGGCAGTGGGCCTGATGGGCCGCCGCGGGAGCGGACCGCTGGGCAAGATGGACCTCTGGTCTGCCTCAGCGGAGGCAACTTCTTATGTTCTTAATCCAGAGACCAATGGGATAGCACACATCTACCAGCAGGTGGAGATAGAGAAACTGATTACCAGGTGGTCCTATTGGCTGGCACACCTCCTGCATCTTCAGTATGTTCTATCTCCCAGCAGGTGATGGTTGCTATTCAACTAGCTCCTGAATTCTGGCTGTGGCTGGAAAATTATTTTCTCCTGTTGAGGTTTCTCTTCAGTGAGACTGCAATTCTATTTCTCCTGTTGAGGTTTCTCTTCAGTGAGACAGGGGTGTCCGGCTGAATGGTGCCGCCTTTAGGGGTTACACCTGGGTCCCCCCCCCCCCCCCCCCCCCCGATCCCTGCCTCACTTTCTATTTATGTAGTTATTCAGCCAGGATTGCTGTCTGCCTGCTTGGAACTTGAAGGTTCTGTCCAAAAAGGATTTGTATTTGCAGCCTGAGATCTTTAGGTATGAAAAGATGTTTTGGTTTCTGGTTGGTCTTGTGGGGTTGTGTAAAATGAAGTGAGGTTGTAGATAGAAAGGTGCAAGACCCCAGGCCTGCTTGAAACAAATACAGGCAAATTTGAACAGAATTCGCGCCTCCATTGGTAACCAGTGCAACTTTTTGTAGTAAGGGCTAATGTGGTCGTTTTTTCTCAGTCCGAAGATTAGACGGACTGCTGTGTTTTGTACTATTCTTAATTTTTGTACTGTTATTTTGGGGATACCTAGATAACCAATGTTGCAGTAGTCCAATGTTGATAAGATCAGAGACTGTACCAGTAGTCTAAAGGACGTAGCATCAAAATATTTTTTGATGGTCCTTAGTTTCCAGAGTGTACGAAAACATTTCTTCATCATTAGGTTCGTGTGGTCTGCCATGGTTAGGTGTGTGTCCAGTGTGATACCTAGTATTTTTATGGTTTTGGAGATTTGGTAGTTGTGGCCGTTTAATTGTATTGTTGTACTGGAGATTTTCTCTTTGGGGCTTGCCAAGAAGACTTTTGTCTTTTCTGTGTTTAGTTTCAGTTTGAAGTTGGTTGTAGAGAGTTGCACGGGGACAGAAATCCCACCCATCCCCGCCCGTCCCCATCAGGATCCTCTCTGTCCCCACCCATCCCCGCAAGGAATTACTTCCATCCCCGCCCATCCCCATAAAAAGCAGCAATTTCTTCTAACAGGATCATCAATTCCACAGTTTCTTTTGCTGTTTTCCTTGTGGAATCTCTTTGGTGGAACCCTTTTTTTGTTTTCTGTTCAGGTAATTAACTTATAAACCCCCTCTTTTACTAAGGCTGATGTGTCCATTATATTATATGGACGAACCCTTCTTCCAAAGCCTTCCATCCCCATGGGAGTCCCGTTGGCTAGAGGGGGGGGGGGTCCCCGTGGGAGTCCCGTGGGTTATGGGGGGATTCCCGCGGGACCCCCACGAGATTCCCGCGATCCCCGTTCCCGTGCAGATCTCTAGTTGGTTGTCCATTTTTCGATTTCGGTCATTATGTGAGAAAGGTTATCAATTGTTTTGCTTGTTATGTAATTTAAGGGGATTAGGATGGATATGTCAGGTCAGGGGGCTTTGGGCATTTTTCAGGATGCTTGCAACTTTGAATCTTCTTCCCATTTCAGATTCTTTCTTGGAGTGACCATGTATTGAGCTTCCAAAGGTTTCGTTCATACGAGACCCCATTTAAGTGTTACTGGTACTCGGGCCTACATGGCTTAGGAAACTATCCCTTGCCACACTCTAGAAACAAGTATCCTACTTTTTTAACCTGGAGATCCTTTTATATATTAGCTTCCATTGGAAGAAGGCTTAATTTCTGTTTTGAGAGAAGTAATCATTAGAGAGAACATGGTGTTCATTGTACCTTTTATAAAAATAAGATCTTAATCATAAGTGATTGTGTTAGAACTCGCTGCATAATTTCTTTACTGAGGGATTTTAGAGTTGAGGAGTCCTTATGGTTTTATTATAATGTGACAATTGTTATCTCAAAATTGCATGGATTAATAGCAGATACTTTGCTGAGGGCCTACCATGTGTTTTTCTCCTCTGCACCCAAGAGACAAGCACATGGTGCTGTGTGAACTTCATCACAGTTGAGTGATGCCATGTGTCCTAGGTTGCTTGTTGAATGAAGTGACTGTTGTAAATTTGTATGCTGGTATGTGTTTGATTTTTCAAGGAGGTGCCAGATTCGATCCAGGAATACATCTTCTGACCCCTCTACTAGGGTTAGATCACATTAGATATTAAAGGGCTGTCTTTAATATAAATGTGTTTAGCCATCCAATTAAAAGGCAGTATTTTTTTTGAACACCCCCCCCCCCTCCCTGAGCTATACTTCTGCAGGAGACTCATTTATCATTTCAAGAGTCTGAGCTTAAAGGAGGATGGGTTGAAGCAGCTAAGGGAAACAAAAACAGGTTAGCTATTTTATTGAGGAAAGCATCTGGAATTCAGCTTACCTCAGTCTACAGATGTGGAAGGCCAATGGGTTCATATAATTATTGGTTTGGGAGATCATAAGCTTCAGATTTTAAACATATATGCCTATACCAAAGAGACCCCAGAGTTTTTCTGAGGCCTTGCTGTTAAGTTATTAGAAAATACAAATATTTCTTTGGTTATAGGAGGGAACTTTAATTTGCTGTTGATATGACTATGGATAGGAAGTCAACATGTAAAACTGTCAAAACAAAATATATTAGAAATTGACTCTGACTGACAGGGGTTTGTGTGATCTCTGTCAAATCTTGCACACTACCGATTGGCAGCTTGATATTCAAATGCACTTATTTGAGTAGCAGCATGCTGGCACTTGCAACCCAAGTGTCCTTACGAGGGCCATCCATCTTTTTTCAGCAATACTATCTGGATTGTGTGGCAGGAAACCATTAGAGACCACCTGATGCTTCAGGGGTGGAGTGAGGGCAGAGTGGAAAATGCTCAAGATCAGTGATTCATTGATAACTATTTGGACAATTTAGGGTAAAAAATTGCTTTCCAAAGTTGACTGGACAGCTTTCAAATTAATGATGCTGAATATTGTAGTTATCTAACAAACCAATTCCTCTTAATGATAGCTTGAAATATCTTAAAGCCAAAAAGTCACAGAGTCCACAGACTAATAAACCCAAGAAATGAGTTTATTAAGAGGTCCGAAAGGGGTATCAGACAGCCCTACAAACCAGTGAAGTTTGAGGGGATACGCTCTTCATATACCCCACGGTACCTCCTCCTCCATGTTAATTCTTTTTCTATTTTATTTTATTATCTTTTTCATTGTTATTTATTAAACATTTGTACTGCTGGAGCTATATTATAAATACTTAGCTTTCAGCCTTGATGTCATTCCCCTGAACGCCAACGCGTTTCGAGTTCTTTGTCAAGGCGACATGGGGAAAGCTGAAACCCAGAAAAACATCATAATTAGCATTCCACTAAAAAAATTTTTTTACCATCCTAGTAAGGGGGAGATATTTAAAATCAAACATAATACCACCTGTAACTCTGATAATGTTATATATGTAATTCAGTGCCCCTGCCCCAAGTTATACGTAGGCAGAACGACCCGTCCTATACGGGTTCGTCTTACTGAGCACAAATCCAGAGTTTATACTCGTAATGAATCCTCCCCGCTTGTCCGTCACTGGATAAGTTGTGGCCACACGTTAAAGGACTTGAAGTGGTGTGTTCTAGATCGTATTATTGTAGGGTGGGAGGGTGGGAACACTGCCCGGAGGTTAAACCGGTGTGAACTCCGGTGGATGTTCACTCTAGACACTATGTCCCCTAAGGGGCTTAATGAGTCTTCCGATTGGTTAGCTCAATCGGACCTTTAACATCGTGCTGTCTCTTTAAGTGCAGGCTAATCAGTTTTAGTATGATCTGATGAGTTTTCTCCCAGATATGTCGTCATTCAGGCGGGGGGTTTTTAAGTCCAGAGTTTGGACGCCGCGGCTTGTCTTTTGATAAGCTTAGCGGCGGTATGCAGAGTATGTTCACCTTAGTAGGTAAGCTAAGATATTGAAGCAATAGGAGAGTTAAGATTTTAGTAGTAAAAAAATTTTTTTAGTGGAATGCTAATTATGATGTTTTTCTGGGTTTCAGCTTTCCCCATGTCGCCTTGACAAAGAACTCGAAACGCGTTGGCGTTCAGGGGAATGACATCAAGGCTGAAAGCTAAGTATTTATAATATAGCTCCAGCAGTACAAATGTTTAATAAATAACAATGAAAAAGATAATAAAATAAAATAGAAAAAGAATTAACATGGAGGAGGAGGTACCGTGGGGTATATGAAGAGCGTATCCCCTCAAACTTCACTGGTTTGTAGGGCTGTCTGATACCCCTTTCGGACCTCTTAATAAACTCATTTCTTGGGTTTATTAGTCTGTGGACTCTGTGACTTTTTGGCTTTAAGAATATTGTAGTTATTCAGCTATTTCTGGATTTGGATTTAGTTCATGGTTTTCTCAGTAGTTCAAGGCAAGCTACGTTCAGATACAATGCTTATTCCGAGCCTTTGCTGAATATTTTGGAATAATTTTAAAAGCTGGGGCCAACTAAAAAAATACCAAAACCCACTAACCACAGAGTTAAAATATTGACCCTTATACCTTCTCTCATTATCACATTTAAAATATTCTTGTATAGATGCGTTAATATATATCCTAGAGACATAGCTGATTATGTGACAATATTAGTCATGATCTAGATATCAAATGCCATTAAATCAAAACACACAGAAAAATAAATTTTGTGGTTTTATGTTTGCCAATAATACTATTTGCAAAGGTGGTGAACTCTTGCAAATATTATTGCCAAAGGCATACATGTGCATACCACTTGGGCCTGCAAAAACCATTGTGTGTGCAGATACTTTTGTGACAAAGTGCACGCTCTTAATGACATTTAGTCCAGAAACCAAAACAATTTTTTGCCTATCCATCCCTGCATTTTTCAGGAAATAGTTCCATGAAGGGGATCTCAGGTTTGGAGGTTTAATGCAAGGGGTTGGGAACAAGGTCTTTAAGGACCTTGTAACTGCACTTACTAATGTAGCATCCCCCTCAGTCAGGGCTGAAAGTCACCCAGAGACCACTATATAATTTGTAGCATCTATGGCCAAATTTACATTTCTTCTCTCATAACTTTAACTTAAGGCACATTGGCTAGAAAGAGATCCCCTTTTGTAAGCTTATAGATTTATGGATGAAAAGTTAATAAACTCAATGTGGTAACAAGGAAAAAGCACACTGGGTGCAATTGTCCTTAAAATAAAGACTCATTTTCCTGGGCACTCCACTAGTGAATAATCGTATATAAAAGTAGGATAACAAAAATTAAAAGAGAAATTGTCCATATAATTAATATAAACTATATACTGGCACGCTAATCTTTGTTTTGAATTTTAAAATAAAAGAAATGCAAGTGGAAATAAGCAAAAAGGTAAATGGAGGCGGGACAGGGGTGGGACGTGGGCGAGGCAAGACCAGGGGGCCAAGTGTACTTGTGTGCCTAGGGGCCCTCAAAGAATTAATCCTGCCCTATCTGTCCCTGTGGGTTCACAATTTGTCTAATATCTGGGGCAATGGGGGCATTAGGTGACTTGCCCAGGGTCACAAGGAGCAGCATGGCTTTGAACCCACAACCACATTGTGCTGAGACTGTAGCTTTAACCACTGCATCACACTCTTCAAAGAAGTGGGCTTCAAGTCTGGATTTGAATCGTGTCCGAGATGGAACCTGAAGTATCAATTCAGGCATATGGTGCAGCAAGGTAGAAGGGACGGAGTCTGGAGTTGGCTGTAGAGGAGAAGGATATAGATGAGAGATTTATCTGATAAACAGAGTGCCCAGGAGGGGGGAATGTGGGGAGAAAAGTACTCAGCCTCGAGGAACGCAGAGAGAGGGGAGACATGATCGAGACGTTCAAATATGTCACGGGCCGTATCGAGATGGAAGAGGATCTCTTTTTCCTTAAAGGACCCACGGCAACAAGAGGGCATCCATTGAAAATCAGGGGTGGGAAATTTCATGGCGACACCAGAAAATATTTCTTCACCAAAAGGGTGGTTGACCGCTGGAATAATCTTCCACAACAGGTAATTGAGGCCAGCAGCGTGCCAGATTTTAAGAAAAGATGGGATTGGCATGTGGGATCTCTTCATGGAGGTAGTTAGGGGATGGGCCATTAGTGTGGGCAGATTAGATGGGCTGTGGCCCTTTTCTGCCGTCATTTTCTATGTTTCTATAGCCTGGGGGGGTTGGAAGAGTGACAGAGGGGTTGGACAAAACAGGCCTCTTATCCCCTGGGGCATCTTGTGGTCTACCCTCTGCACAGAGTACTGTGAGGAGGGGTGATGTTGAGGATCACATAAACAATGGCACATAGAGACCTGAACGGTCCATCTACTCTGCCCATTAGTAATACTCATTTTAAAAATGCATGATGCTGGGCCTTGAGCATCTGAGCATGTTCAAGGCCCAGCAGATGAGGAGGCCGATTTTCAAGAGTGCCCAGATGAGGGTAAGAAGCGGCGGGGGGGTGCCCAATTGTGTCGGGGGGATGTCGGTTCGTGTCGGGGGGGTACCCAATCGTGTCGGGGGGGTTGGATCGTGGTGTGGGGTGCCGGTTCGAGGCAGGGGGGTGCCGGATCGCAGGGGGGGTGCCGGATTGCGGGGGGGGGGGGGGGTGCTCGTAAATCGAGCCATGCTTAGTTTCCGAGACACCGATTTTGCAAATGTTTTGCTCGTCTTGCAAAACACTCGCAAACCGATGCACTCGTAAACCGAGGTACCACTGTAAAGGGAAAAAGGTTATGGCACACTCATGCTACATGGTTACCCGAAGTCTATTTAACCCTCCCCCCCTGGGTAAACAGACCACAACTTCCTCAACTCACCAGCCTTTCCATCTTCCACCTCTGCTCCCAGTACCACACTAGAAATGCCCTCCTCTGGATCAACCATTACAAAAAGAACAGAATACAAAACAATTGCAGGTCTGCAGTTTTCCCTCTAACAGCACCCAAGTGCCAATGGCTCCCCCCCAACACTCTGAGAACACCCCAACCTACTATTCTCCCTATCCCTCTGATGTGTCCAAGCCACCATATGGCCCTGATATTGTTTCATGCTGAATGGTGGCCATAACACATTCCTCAAGGGGAGTGAGAGTCAACATGCACTGGGGGCCCTTCTAGTGCCTGGCCAACTTGGAGGCCTTCAATTTCACAAGGCCACAGAAATCATGCCACCAGTGCTTGCACTGCTCAACAGTGTGCTTTATCACACCTGAGTGCACTGACATCCATGGCTATCTCCCTCCAGATCTGCTGCTTCTGCCCAAAAGACAACTAGGCTTTAAAAATGCAGCAGAACTCTGATTATTTCTGTTTCATTATAATTATGCTCTCTGCCTTAGGTTTCCTGGAAAGGGAGCTTGTAAAAGAATACATTGTTTTTGTTACATGATAATTTAGATCTATGTATTCTTTGCTTTCGACATAATGCTCTTTCTGTCTATTTACAGACTATAATAAATATTAAAGGAAATGAAGACATCAAAGCTATAAACTCATTTTATTAATATAGACTTATAAACCATTTGTCATAAAACAAAGTTGAAGGATATATGCTAAATTATGGTAACTTACCATAACATCAGATGGGGTTTGAAAACAGGATGTGATGTGCGTTGAGATGTTTATCTTTATAGCAGACTTGTCTTTGGTCAAGTTTAAATTGAAGTTAGATGATTTTGCCTCTTGAGACAACTTTAAATACAATTGTTTCCATATGTGTGTATGTGGTTTAGCACTGGTACAGTGCTTGACATAGTTGAGTTTAAACCATTTAAAATGTCACCCATGATACCTGACAGCTGTTACAGACTACTTAAAAATCCGTTCTTAGGTGTACTCTAAAGCAATACTATTTGTTGATAACAGTATAAATAGTGCAGTTGGTACTGGGGGGTTTACCATATATACTCGAATATAAGTCAAGACCCCCCTTTTCCCCCAAAAAAGGAGGAAAAATGGTTGACTTGAATATAAGTCAGGTGGCTTAATATTCAAGTGCCCTGCCCTGTCAGGCTCTGTATCCAGCCCCCTCCTTGCCAAGCTCTGCATCCAGCCCCCTTCCCCCCCTGTCAGGCATTGCACCAGCCCCTTTCCTTCTCTCCCCTCCCTCCCTCCAGTAAGGATGCCTCTCGGTATCGAGCAGCAGCGCCAAATCACGCTCCTGTTTGTGCCGCTCAGCGGCCGAAGGAACTCGCAGCAGCCAGTTAGCAGCAGGCCAGGAACATGGAAAGTTTGCTCCTGCCCGCTGCACCTCCACCAGGGATCGGCAAGATGAGGTAGGAGGATAGGGCATAGAGGGAGGCAGGGGGCAGAGCTTGGCGGTGGCCTGCAATAATTCTGGGAGGGGGGTGTATTGTTGGCTCGAATATAAACTGGGACCCCCATTTTTGAGCCAATTTTTTGGCCCCCAAATCCCGGTTTATATTCGAGTATATACGGTAAGTGTTGCTCCACAGACCTACAGATAGTATGTGAAGGGATAAACCTCTCCTTACCTGAGTTTCCTCCCTGTGTTGGGGGTCCTGAGGAATAGTGGGAAGAATATTCTTTCAAATCCTTGTTTGCTAAATGTAGACTCCATACTCGTGGTGTCTCTCTCTGCTTCCCTCAGGGCTCACAAACAGTTCAAGACTTTCACCGACTGCTCTTGAAGGCTGTGTATAAATCAAATCGCTTTACTAGGGTAAATAAAATAATGAACAAAGCACACATTAGGCACAAAGTAAAACCAGAAAATTGTAACAAATTCTCTCTGAATTCTCCTTTTTTCATGGCTAAAGTAGTGGTTTTCTACTTTAAGGGATAATAAATAATAATAATAATAAAAAACTAACAAGAATAATGCAGTTTATTGGGCTAACATTTTGTTTTTTGACCTAAGGAATAATGCTTTAATCTCCAAAGTTATGATAGTATAAAAAAGTATTGCCTTATTCTTTATTTTATCTACTAATTGTGACTTGGGAATCCTCGTTCAGGGCTCTCTTCTCTCTCTCGGTTTCTTTTTAGGTCTTCTGACAAGACTTCTTTGAACAGCGGCTTTTCTTGATCTTGAAAAAAACCTTCAAACCACCTACTTTTTAGAAGAATAATGCCTGGGATACCCTCCTGGTGAGAATACTAGGGACATAAGCAGTGACAAAATTCAAAAAGGAATGGGATAAGCAAAGGAAAACTTAAAGGACTTTTCAAATGCAACCTCTTTAGTCATTTCTCAAGTTTTGGCCAGGTTCTAGTGACCTGGATTGGCCACTATGAGAACGGGCTACTGGGCTTGATGGACCATTGGCCTGATCCAATGAGGCTAGTCTTATGTTCTTAAGGCAATAGAACAAAACAAAAAGGAAGACTCAATGTTCCACAGTAAAAACAATCCAAAGATAAAAGCAACAGACTGTGGATGTGGATGTTCTGAAAGATGATTTTTATTCGCTTTTCACAATAGAAATACAAATAAAAGTCTGAATTAGTAATACACATATGATTGGCCTGACGGACCCTACATGGTCTGTGTTTTGGTGAGACCACCTTCCTCAGGGGTCCTAAAGGGGATAAGATATAATGAAATGAAATAAGAAAGATAAATGAGAAGTAAAAATGACGTAAAAGCTTACTGTGGTGCCAACCGTATGCATGCAAAGATAAAAAGAATTGGAGAAGTGCCAAGACCACAAGATTGATATCTGACCTTGACCACAAGATAAGAAGAATTAGAGAAGTGCTAAGTGTGACCAAGCTGTCTAAGGTGGCAAAAAACAACGACAGACAAAAGAAGGAAGAGAATGTAAACGAATGGAGAGTACCGAGATTAGCCAGTGAAAATTCCATAGCGCATGATGTGGGAACAAGCACTGGTGAATGTCATGATGTGACAGTAAAAATGTGCTAAGAAGACCATATACGTACCGGATGATGTAGGGTACAAAGATAAAAATATGAGCAAAACAATGGACGTGTCTTTGAGCATAAAACCTGAAAATGGCTTGAAACAAGCAGAGTGGCGCCACCGTGTAGGGTCCATTAGGACAATCAAACATGTATTATTAATTCAGACTTTTATTTGTATTTTTATTGTGAAGAGCGAATAAAATCATCTTTCAGAACATCCACAGTCTGTTTTTTTAAATCTTCATTGTCTTGTGGCTTTTATTTGGAATTGTTATATCCCTCCTAAGTGTTATCACAGTCTCTTCCCTTAAAAGCTAAGAACTTGAGATCCTTCGCTCTGGAATCTTTTGTCTCACTCTGAGCCACTCCTGAATGACATTCACTATCTTTCCTTTTCTGCTCAAGTACACTTCTGGGACACAACTCTTCGCTCTGCTTTAGATAAAAGTCAGCTCCTCTAATTACTAATTCTCTTATCCACGGTAGCATTCTAGACTGCATTTATGCTTTATAAAACAGCTATGACACAAAGAGCAGCAATGGAGAAAATATCAATTTTTGGCAATACAAAAGGTTTATAAGGACAGTCTACACTCTTATAAGGCTGCTATCACACAGGCTACAAAATCTTACTATTCATCTGTTACCTCACGATGCCTCTTCTAGGCTCTATAGAATTATTTCACAACTCACAAATCCTCCCTCTGGAACCTCATCATCTCTCTGACACTATCATTCAAGCTTTTCTAAAGAAAATGATAAATGCACATATTTCTCTTTTAAAATGTTATCTTCCCCCTAATTATACCTTCCTTGCTTCCCTCAAGTTTCCTTATCTCTTGCAGTGTGCTCTCACAGTTTAAACTCTTCAGGTAGAGTTATTATAGCATTAAAATCTCTGCTCTTGATCCTATCCAAAGTTCTGTTCTTTCTCCTTTACTTCCCTATCTGTACCATTTGGTCTCAACTAGTCTTAGAATGGAAAGAAGATATTCACCCTCAGCTTAAGGACTCCAGTCCAGAGCCGACCCCATGGTATCCTGAAATTGCCACTTGATTTCTATGTAACACCATTTCTTTCTAAAGTGATACAAAAGGTTGTTGTCTCACAATTGTTTTATCATCCTGACATAGTCAGTGGTCTACACCCAAAAAAACTGGTTTCTGTCCCTATCAGAATACTGAATACACTCTTAGCTGATTACGATAGGCATTTGATAGGGATAAGGATGCCCTTTTTTATACATTTCAAGCAGCATTCAACCCCGTTAGTCATGTTATCCTTTTCTCTAGACTCTCTGATATTGGTATTGCTGGAACTATCTTATGGTTTCAAGGTTACTTATCAAAGTTTCAAGTTATTGAAGGGAACTGACTTAGTAGAGAAAGAGAGATTGTTCACCCTCTTCAAGATGAAGAGAACAAGAGGGCACTCGCTAAAGTTAGAAGGGAAAAGATTCCGTACAAACGTAAGGAAGTTCTTCGTCACCCAGAGAGTGGTAGAAATCTGGAACACTCTTCCCAAGGTCTGTTATAGGGGAAAGCACCCTTCAGGGATTCAAGACAAGGTTGGATAAGTTCCTACTGGAACAGAACATACGCAGGTAAGGCTAGACTCACATAGGGCACTGGTCTTTGACATAAGGGCCACCGTGTGAGTGGACTGCTGGGCACGATGGACCACTGGGTTGACCCAACAGCAACAAATCTTATGTTCTTATGTAATCTTGATATACCATACATCAAATGTGAGTGGCGTACAATTAAAAAACAAAGGGAGCATGTGAAATCAATAGGAACAAAACAAAAAGAGAAGAACACAGTAAGGCAAAATGATAAAGGGGAAGAACTACAATGTCTTGATAGGAAAGAAAACGAGTGGAAATAACATGAGGAAGAGGGCAGGGGGTTTGTATAGGCAATTCCCTGTTCAGACTGTATAATTAACGTGTTGTTCTCAAATAGCCTACTTCAGTATATCATATCATCAGTGGCGTACGTAGGGTAAGTGGCACCCGGGGCCCATCATTTTTGACACCCCCCCCATGTAAAAAAATATTTTTGGTAATAACCATGAAACGTAATAAATGGTCAGAATAGAAACAGGCAGTGAAAATTTTCTTTTATTGAACCTCATATATGTAACCATTATTCCAAACATAACATAACATAAATTATGTCTGAATTGTCATGACATTAGAAGTACATATGGTGTAGTTGTAAGTGATGCTTGGGACATTTCTGATTGTGTTAGTTTGGTATTATGTGTTTTTTGAAAAGACGGGTTTTTATTTCTTTTTTGAAGGTTTTGTAGTCTGTGGTTGTGGTCAATAGGTTGTAGAGTTGGTGGGTCGAGTTGTCGTACAGTTTTTTTTCTTTTGACGTTTTTGGTTGGAGGGGGTGTGAATGGTGCGTGGGTTCTCCTATGTCTGGTTGAGGTGGATTGAACTAGTCGATTGTTCCAATAGGCTGGGCTGTCTCCGTTTATTGCTTTAAATAGTAGGCAGGAAAATTTGAAGTGTATTCTCGCTTGTATTGGGAGCCAATGTGAGTCGTGGTATGCCTCTGTGACGTGGTCATATTTCTTCAGTGAGTAGACCAGTATTGTTTGTAGTTGTTTTATCATGGTTGTGGAATCTTGACTGTTTTTCCTCCATTTTCTTTCTAGTTGTCTGCATTGTCTTTTTAGTTCATTGCTCTGGGAGTTGGTAAGTATGAGAGAGAAAGATGTATGTAGACAAACTTGTTGGAGACAAAAGACTTTTCACAGGGTACATGAGAAAGAGAGGAGGAATAGGAATAATATTGGAAAGGTGGCAACTTGAACCAATGGGGTAAGAGTTAGGATTGGGACCGATAGCCCAAGCAGAGGAGAACAGAACAGAACAGAGATGGCTGAATGAAAAGACCAGTAAAAGCCATCACATTGTTTCAGATCAACTGTGAAAAATATGATCTGCTCTTTGGTATTTGGCAGCTATTTATGATGCAGACTGCCCAAGGAACTTCACTTGACATAGCATGGCTTATCTTAAGAACATGTGAGGAAAGTGGATAATGGGAGGGGTGAAAGGAAGAGGAAGATAGGTAAAAAAAAGGAGACATTAAAAAAAGTTTGGGATAGTGTTAGTGTATAATCCATTTTTAATGGCCTGGCTTCTGAACACCAAAGTAAACTTATTTAGCTGAAGAAATGAGTTACCCCCCCACCATTCCACACACATTAATTCTCTTCCATTTTTGTTCCCATTATAAAAAAAACACTGATAAGTTCCCAGAAAAAAAATACATTAAAATAAGAAGTGAAAACAAAGGCCCCTACAGATGAGAACATAACATAAGAATAGCCTAACTGGGTCAGACCAATGGTCCATCATGCCCATTCTCATGGTAGCCAATCCAGGATACTAATACCTGGTCAAAACCCAAAGAGTAGCAACATTCCATGCTACCGATCCAGGGCAAGCAGACACTTCCCCCATGTCTTAATAACAGATTATGGACTTTTCCTCCAGGAATTTGTCCAAACTTTTCTTAAAACCAGCAACGCTATCTGCTTTTACCATAACTTCTGGCCACTTCATTTTTAAGCTTAGATCTTTCCTTCCAAACAGAGACCTTGCTAGATGTCAAATACAAAACAAGGTAACTTCACACGGACTTAACTATACAGGAAATGTGAATCTCTTCATACACCTACCATATAGTGCAAAGGTCTGTTTTTTTCTTTCGATCACTACATAGCCTAATGCCACACAAGCAGCGCTGTTACAAACATATTCTGAAGGTCAATGCTAAGGTTAACAAAGTTTCCTTCCTTGGACCACTGGATACTGACACTGATACTGACAAACCACTGGAAGAGATCCCAAAACAACTACCCAGGCACAACACCCAAAGACCCACTTAGTGTGTGTGAACCAGTTGAGTGGAGTGGACTAACTGGGGGGTGGAAATAGGCCCAGAGTTTGCTCAGCAAAATTTCCCAGACCACCTCTTCCTCTCAACACATTGACACGCTGCTGCCACCACCACCACCACTAGGAACACCTCACCAGGTAGGCCAGCAATGCTTATAAACTTTATAAAGCACATTATTATATTTTCTTATAAAGCACATATTTTAACTGAACTCTCTGACATCCTCAGCCATGCCATTCACAGAAGGAAGAAAAGTTCCCATTTCCTACTGTCTCATGTCCCTGGCCTATACAATATTTTTCTTCTGCAGACCCTTCAAAAGTCTGACCAAATCCTCGTTTCACTTCCATTATAAAATACTGAGGATGCCACCTCTCCCCATTCCCAGATCCTAAAGTCTAAAACAGTAGCGCAAACTAGTGCTGCCTTATTCAGGAAAAAAATTTTTGATTCGATTCGATTCAGCCTATTGAATTGTTTTTTTGATTCGATTTTCCTGCCCAATTGGGTGTTTTTTTCAAACATCCTGGTGGGTTTATTTTATAGCTTTTTCACCCCCTTTGGCTTCTCCTAATCACACTGGCGCTGTGGTGTAAACAAAATAAAAAAAACAAAAAGGACTTTTCCTCTCTGTTAAATCCTAGCTCATGTTTGCGGTCTAACACCAGTTCTGGCAGGATACACTTTTCAAATCTTACATATTGTAATCACAAAACAGAAAATAAAATTATTTTTCCTACCTTTTGTTGTCTGGTCAATATTCAAATCTTGTTGGTCCCAGGCTCTTGTTGTCTTGCTTGCCAGGGACTCCTTCTTTCTTCTTTCTCCGTGCTAACCATCCATCTGCCATCTCTGTCCTCCATTTCCATTTCGCTTCCCTCCCCCGGAGGTCTGGCAACTTTCCTTTTTTTTTGTCTCCATCCACAGATTCACCTTTTCTCAACTATCCTTTCATCCAGCATCTCTCCCTCCTTCCCCACCACCCCAGGGTCCACCATCTCTCCCTTTCTCTTCCCAACTATCCTCCTATCCAGTATCTCTATCCCCCCTCCACACCATCCCTTGTGTCCAACTTCTATCCCTTTCTGTTCCTTCCCTCCCTAAATCCCATTATCCACCATCTTTCTCCCACTCCTCTGTTTTTAGACACATTATTTCTTCCCCCCAAAATCCGGCATATGCACGTATCTTTGAACCCCCCCTTCCCTCCCTCCATCCGTGTACTTCTACACCAGGGCCCCCTCCCCTGGAGGTTTATCCCCCACTGAAGGCCTGTCCCCCCGAAGGACTGAACCTCCCCCTCCCCCAAAGTTTGTCCCCCCTGAAGGCCTGCACCCCACCCCTGAAGGCCTGCACCCTCCCCGAAGACCTGTACTGCCCTCCCAAAGGTCTGTCCACCCCTGAAGGCCTGCACCCCACCCCTAAGGCCTATATCCCACCCCTAAAGGCCTGCACCCCCACCCGAAGGTATGTCCCCCCTGAAGGCCTGCACCCGCCCTGAAGGCCTGCACCCCCCGAAGGCCTGTACCTTCCCCCCTGATGGCTTGTACCCCCCCTGAAGGCTTACACCCCACCCCTGAAGGCCTGCACCTCCCCCCTGAAGGCCTGCATCTCCCCCCCCAAAGGTCTGTCCCCCCAAAGGCCTACACCCCATCCCTGAAGGCCTACACCCCCACCTGAAGGTCTGTCCCCCCTGAACCCCTGGAGGCCTGCTCCCCCCTGAAGGCCTGCAACCGAAGGACTGTCATCCCCCTGAAGGACTGTCCCCCCCCCCAAGGAAGGCCTGTGTGTTCACCTCTGGCCTCCCTTGCCTCCCTTTCTGCAGAAAGCAACCTGCAGAAAGGATCGCAAGTACTTTAGCGATCCTTGCAGGTTGCCATAGGCCTCTGGAGTTGTCGTCCCTCTACCATGGTCCCGCCCTTTCTCTGACATCAGAGGCATTATTGCGGCAGAGGGATGACAACTCTGGAGGCCTATGGCAACCTGCAAGGATTGCTAAAGTACTCGCGATCCTTTCTGCAGGTTGCTTTCTGCTGCAGTCGGGTAAGCGAGGGTCGGACCATGAGAAAGGAAGTTCCTGGGCCATGACTCCAAGGCCGGGAGCACGCCCCTCATGGCTTGCACCCGGGGCGGACCGCCCCTCCCCGCCCCCTCCTTGGTACCCACTGCATATCATATGTATCTTTGAAGCTGGATTTGATTTTGACTAGAGAGGTTTTGTGGCAAAGATATGACTGCAGGGCATTCCATAATGTAGCTTCCAAGTTTTCGGGTTTATTTACATTTTAATATAATGACCATCATCGTGTATCAGGCCGGTTTACAAAGCTAAAAACATGAAAGTAAAATGGGGTAAAAAAGAAAAAAAAATAATAAGTAAAACATGAAGTAGATGAGGATGATGATGTACATTAGATTGCGGGAGAGAGGGGAAGGAAAGTTTATAATTACATTGTAAAAAAAATAATAGTACATGAAGGTATGAGGAAAGGGGGAAAATATACCAATAGAGTTGCTTCATAGAAGTGGTTCGTTTTGTGGGCTGATTTGCAGTTAAGGGGTGTTTTCAAGCGCTATGAAATGCGTCTTGGAATAAGAAAGTTTTTAGTTTAGTTTTGAATTTATCGAGAGAATTTTCTTGGCGAAGGTGAGATGGCGTGGCATTCCACAGAGTTGGGGGCTGTGACGGTAAAGTTTGTATTTCTGATGTAGTAAAGTTCCTTGATTGGGGGGACAGTCAATAAATTCTGGTCCGTGGGGAGGAGTAAGGAATAATGAGTTTATCGAGAAAGGCTGATTTGTGCATATGATTAATTTTAAAAGCAAGCAATAAAATTTTATATGTAGTGCGATGTGAGATGGGTAACCAATGCGCTTCTCGTAAAAATTTGATTGAACTGAACACTGGCTCCTTATTTCTATCGTATTCTACTGTATTTTAAATTAACACTTTTGTTCATCAAGTGCCTTGCTCTGGTCAGCCTTCTTTTCTATTTGGTCATCTTATTCTTTTCCAACCTAGCAGATCTCTTCACTTCTCTAGCCAAAATTTGTTGGTTATCCCATCATTTAGACAAATTTTGCTGTTAAGATGAATGGCAATCCTGCTTCAGTGTCTTTGCCCCTACACTCTGGAAAGGTCTTTCCAAAATTCAATCAGCCCTAAAAAGTCACTATTTCTTTTTTTTTAAATTTTATTTATTGAATTTTTCAATTTTTACAATGTTTGAAATTCAAGTGATATAATTAATTACTATATATCATTGTATCTATCATTAATACAACTTAATTTATAAACAGTATATATTATATATAATCAAAAGTTATACATCCCTCCCCTTTTTCCAATTAATGGTTCTAAAAATTATACATATCCCACCCCTTTTCTATATAAGTATTATAATTGTGCTAAGAAATCTAATCATTAGAATAATTAGTCAATGGTTGCCAAATTTTATTGAAATTATGAATGTTCCCGTGTTGTAATGCTATTACTTTTTCCATTTTGTATATATGACAGACAGAGTTCCACCAGAACGTATAATTTAATTTGGTATAGTCTTTCCAATTCTGAGTTATTTGTTGCATGGCGACTCCTGTCAATATTAATAGTAGTTTATTATTGTTTACTGAGATCGGACTCTGAGTTCTCATTGCAGTTCCAAATAATACAGTGTCATATGAGAGTCCTACATGATTTTCTAGTAATTTGTTAATTTGGGGCCAAATCATATTCCAAAAGGCATTTACACAGGGACAAAAAAAAATTAGATGGTCTAACGTCCCTATTTCTAATTTACAATGCCAGCATCTATTGGATCTAGTATTATCTATCTTTTGCAAGCGTGTAGGGGTCCATAACACTCTATGTAATAAAAACATCCATGTTTGACTCATAGATGCTGACTTTGTAGATCTTAGTCACTATTTCTGACAGGTGTTCCAACATTCTTACTATTACTACTTATAATTTCTATAGCACTGCCAGATGTATGCAGCACTGTACATTCTTGAGTGAGATGCTTATTTTGGTGGAGCAGATAAGAGCCTGCTGTTGTTTGACATAAGAACATAAGAACATAAGCAATGCCTCTGCTGGGTCAGACCTGAGGTCCATCATGCCCAGCAGTCCGCTCACGCGGCGGCCCAACAGGTCCAGGACCTGTGCAGTAATCCTCTATTTATACCCCTCTATCCCCTTTTCCAGCAGGAAATTGTCCAATCCTTTCTTAAACCCCTGTACTGTACTCTGCCCTATTACTCCCTCTGGAAGCGCATTCCAGGTGTCCACCACTCGTTGGGTAAAGAAGAACTTCCTAGCATTCATTTTAAATCTGTCCCCTTTCAACTTTTCCAAGTGTCCTCTTGTTCTTTTATTTTTCGAAAGTTTGAAGAATCTGTCCTTCTCTACTCTCTCTATGCCCTTCATGATCTTATAAGTCTCTATCATATCCCCTCTAAGTCTCCTCTTCTCCAGGGAAAAGAGACCCAGTTTCTCCAATCTCTCAGCGTATGAGAGGTTTTCCATCCCTTTTATCAAGCGTGTCGCTCTCCTCTGAACCCTCTCGAGTAACGCCATATCCTTCCTAAGGTACGGAGACCAATATTGGACGCAGTATTCCAGATGCGGGCGCACCATCGCCCGATACAATGGCAGGATAACTTCTTTTGTCCTTGTTGTAATACCCTTCTTGATTATGCCTAGCATTCTATTTGCTTTCTTAGCGGCTGTTGCGCACTGTGCCATCGGCTTCATTGTCATGTCCACCATTACCCCCAAGTCCCTTTCTTGGTTGCTCTCATTCAATAATATCCCTCCATGGTTCTTCAGTTTCCGGAGTAGACGTTCGTGAGGCACCTTGTCAAAGGCTTTTTGGAAATCAAGGTATATGATGTCTATGGGGTCTCCTCTGTCCATCCGTTTGTTAATTCCTTCGAAGAAGTGCAATAAGTTCGTTAGGCACGATCTCCCCCTGCAGAAACCATGTTGGGTTGTTTTCAAAAGTTCGTTTCTTTCCAGATGTTCATCAATGTGTTCTTTAATCAGTGCTTCCGCCAGTTTCCCCGGAACCGAGGTCAAACTCACTGGTCTGTAGTTTCCCGGGTCACCTCTTGATCCCTTTTTAAAGATGGGCGTGACATTGGCTATCTTCCAATCCTCCGGGATCATGCCTGTTTTCAAGGATAGGTTGCAAATTTGCTGCAGTAGTTCCGCTATCTCCTCCTTTAATTCCTTCAGAACCCTGGGATGGATTCCGTCCGGACCCGGGGATTTGTCAGTTTTAAGTTTTTCTATCTGCCTGTGTACATCATCAAGGCTCACTTCCATGGATGTTAATTTTTCTGCTTGATTTCCATTGAAGATTTGTTCAGGTTCCGGTATGTTGGTTGTGTCTTCGTTTGTAAATACAGACGAGAAGAACATGTTGAGTCTTTCTGCGACTTCTTTCTCCTCCTTCACCGCTCCCTTCCTGTCTCCTTCGTCCAGCGGTCCCACCTCCTCCCTAGCTGGCTGTTTCCCTTTAACATATCTGAAGAACGGTTTGAAATTTCGTGCTTCCCTGGCTAGCCTCTCTTCATACTCTCTTTTGGCTTTTCGAACCACATGGTGACATTCTTTTTGTTACCATGTGGTTCGAAAAGCCAAAAGAGAGTATGAAGAGAGGCTAGCCAGGGAAGCACAAAATTTCAAACCGTTCTTTGGCATAGTCTTCCTACTGAATCATGAAGGGGCATTTTCGATAGTAAGTGTAAGTCCGACTTTGGATGTTTCCTGCAAGATGTCCAAAAGTTGGGGGGGGGGGGGAATATCCATTTTCAAAACTATGTGGAGGGGCATAATAAAAAAAAGTCTAAGTCTCCTTTTGGCCTAAGCCAGTAGACACTGAAATTGGTAGCAGGGAAAATGTCCATTCTCAAAAAAAATGTCCAAATTGAGGGTTTTTATGAGAATCGCCTATCTGCACATTCAGCAATCTACTGGCCCAGACTGCCACTACGTTTATCCCAACATCACATTCTTGACCAAAGCATCACCCAAGTCCCAAACGCCGAAATGGAGACCTTTTAGGCGAAGGAGGGGCCAGTCCTTCGCCTAAAAGCAGGATTCTGTAACCGGCATTTGTCAAAAAACAATGCCAGTTACAAAATCCTATAACTTCCCTCCCCTCTCACCGCAACGATTGAGGCAGGAGAGATGCCTAATCTATCCTGCCGCAATCGCGATTCTCCCTGAACTGCCACAAACCAGTAGGAAGGATCCCAAGCCCTCCTGCCGGCACCCCCCCCAACAAAACCGCAATCACTGGCAGGAATGATCCCAATCCCTCCTGCTGGCACCCCCACCCCAGAACCCTGAACAGGCAGGAGGGATCCTAAGCCCTTCGGTCGGAAGGCAATCATCCCCTCCCCTGCGAATACTGGCAGGAGGGGTCCCAAGCCTTCCTGCCAAAGATGCACCCCGTGCCCCCCAACCCTTGCAAATATGGACAGGAGGGATCCCAGGTCCTCCTGCCAACAGTGCACCCCCCGTGAGCTCCCTGAATGGCCCCCCAAACCTCCAAACAGCCCCCTCGAACTCCCAAATGCCCCCCCACTACCCGGGCCCCCTAACTCTGACACTCCCCTAACTTACCTGAACATTGGCCGGCCGGGTCCCAAGTCCAGCTAGCCAGCCCACCATCCTCGGAATGGTGGGCCTATGGCCTGATTGGCCCAGGTGCCTAAAGCCCTTGTCACATAGGAGCTAATATGTTTGGTGATTAGGACATCTCCTTTGCCTTTTTTACTAGTACGTTCACCCTATATGTCATAAGAACAGCCATACTGAGTCAGACCAATGTTCCCAGCCTCGTTTCCAACAGTGCGCATTCCAGGTCACCTAGCAGAAACTAAAAGTAATTTCATTGAGTGTTGCCTGATTTTTGTAGACCTCAGTCATATCTCCTTTATCCATCTCTTTTCCAAGCTGAAGAGCCCCAACCTCTTTCATCTTTCTTCATACAAGAGGAGTTCCATCCCCTTTACCATTTTGGTTGCTCTTCTTTGAACCTTTTCTAATTCTACTATTTTGGGGGGGGGAGATATGGTGACCAGAACTGTGTGCAATACTCTGTACCATGAAGTGATTCAGAGGCATCTTGGTTTTGTTTACCATCCCTTTCCTAATAATTCCTAGCATCTTTTTTGCTTTTTTTGCTGCAGCCGCACACTGGGCAGAAGATTTTAGCACAGTGTCTACAATGATACCCAGACCTTTTTCTTGGGTGCTGACTCCTAAGGCAGACCCTAGCACTATGGCTGGATTATTCTTCCCACACATGAATCAATTAGCTCTTTCTTCCCTTTGTCTCTAAATACCGTAGGGAAAGAGTACTTGATATTTTGGACTCCATTCCTGGAATACTTTTCTCCCAAGCTGCAAAGAGAACTGAATTACAACAGATTCAAGACTGTATAAAGACCTATGGTGAATAAGATCCTTAGGAGGTGACATCAGTTCTCGTTACCTCTTAATTCTCAATAAAAACACAAAAATTGCCATACAGAGACAGACCAAAGGCCCATCAAGCCCAATATCCTGTTTCCAACAATGGCCAACCCTACCTTGGCTCTCTTCTCTTACTTTTAATGATACTGTATTAATTACTTTGCTTAACTTACCGGTTCGAAGAACAGTAAATCAAGAAATTAAACTATAAGAACGAAATGAAGGCATTATTTTTTTATTCTCAATTCTTTTCTAAATCATTTCTAACACTCTCTTTGCATTTCTGACCACCACAGCATACTGAGCTGAAGATTTTAATGCATTATCCAGAAAGACTCCAAGAACTTTTTTTGTAAGTGATAAGTCCTAATATGGAACCTATTGGTAGGATTGTTTCACTATGTACATCACTTTGCCCTTGTTCACATTCAATTTCATTTGACATTTAGATTCCCAGTTCTCTTTAGTCTGGCAAGATCTGTTTGCACTTCTCAGTGTGCTTGAGTTTTAACTATTTAGAATATTGCATCATCTACAAATTTGATCACATTCACTTCTCTTTTCTGGATTATACTGCACAAACAAAAACCTCTAACCCTGACTGAATTCTGATTATACACATACAGGGCTTAATTACAATAAGCCCCTGATAATCAAATATAACAATGTCCTATTTGGGTTTACTTACTAGTGATGGCCACTACATTGAAGGTGCAAAGTGTGAGTCCACCAGAACCCTACCATAATGCCAGATAGGTGCCACCTGCAGCCATAAGGGCTATTGGGGTGATAGACAGGTGGGTATGGGAGGTGTGGAGGGAGGTTTGGAGGGCTCAGCATAAATCATAAGGGGGTTATGGTGAGATATATACCTGGCAACTTTTATGTGACGTTCACGGCAGTGCCTTTTATTGTGGGTTACCATATGGCTCCAGAAAAAGGAGAAACAGGCTCTAGTTGGGAATGGATCTTTTCTGCTTTGCTCCATATGTGCTTTGAGCTGTCTGTATTTGCAACTGTGACTGTATGAAGGAAAGAGCCATTACCTTTACAATTTAGTATGTCAAAGTCTACTTGGTTGTAGTATTTGATAATAGATAAGTAAGGTGTCATGTCAAAAGTGCGCCGGGACAAAGGCACGCTCAGACAATTGAGCGCAGCGTGGAGGCGCGCGCTGCAGAAAATTACTGTTTTTAGGGCTCCGACAGGGGGGCATGGGGGGGAACCCCCCCACTTTACTTAATAGAGATCGCGCCGCATTTTGGGGGTGTTGTGGGGGGTTGTAACTCCCCACATTTTACTGAAAACTTCACTTTTTCCCTGGTTACAACCCCCCAAACCCCCCACAACGCCGGCGCGATCTCTATTAAGTAAACTGGGGGGGCTCCCCAACATAAACCCCCGTCGGAGCCCCTAAAAACTGTAATTTTCTTTGGTGCGCGCCTCCGTCTTGCGCTCAGTTGTCGGCGTGTGCCTTTGTCTTTCGCAGGGTTGTCTATGAACCGATAAGTACAACTGGAAGGACATTATATCTTATGGAAGTCCTCCTTTTTCTGGAGCTGTATGGTAATCCTACCCACTGCTCTGTTGGCATGCCTATGTCAGTGTTTGTTAGGTCAGATGTTTTGGAGGCAGTGTATGCACATCAATCTCTATGCATATTCACTGGGGATATCCTGAACACCTGACTGGCTTAGGGATACTCCAGGACAGGTCTGTACAAATGCTGGCCCTTCCCATGTTCAACTGGTCTGCTTTAGGACATCTTCAAGCTGAACGGTTCTGTGGTTGAAAATGAGGTAAAAAGTTGGATGTCTTGGCGCTATTCCTATTTGGACAATAGTCCAAATAGATGATTTTCAGAAAAAAATAATATTTGGACATCTGTTTCAAAAATGGACTTTTTCCGTCATCTGAATTTGAACGTCTTGGCAGAAAATATGCACATTTGGATTTAGACGCACTATCGAAAATGCCCCTCCCAGGTGATATTGCCACAAATACCTGTTGACTAGTAAGAACCACAGGCACACCGTTATGAGTGAGATTGAGTATAGTGAGCAAGAAGGAAACTATGTCATAGCTCATTCTCTAGATAAGCAGACGACAAAATCCCTCTAAACTAAGAAAACATATGAGCTCGCCAAGCAAGAACTGGGGCCTAAGAAAATACAGGGAGGCTGGGCTGTTAGCTATTAGGTTTGCAGAACGAACACTACCTATCTCACCAAAATGTTGCTGGCCTACATGTTCCTTTGGAACTGGAGCAAAGGGCTGTTGATTGGGAGGTTGGATAATAACCCTGAAATTCCCAGAGTGAGCTTATGGATAAAGTACCACTGCCATTCTAGGATGAAGAATATAACTGCCTGTAGAGATACAATTGCTAAAGTAGATGGGTCTGAGATGCTCACTTCCATAAAGGAATCTGTAAGTACTACCGCTGAGACAGAGGCTGGTGATGATGAGGAAATAGGAGAAAATATAGATTCACCCAAAAGTACCAGTCCAGAGATATCTCTAAAGTAACAAGAACCCATTAAGACTAGGGCATGGTGCAGAAGCTAAGCATGGGGATGAATAGTTGTAGGGGGTACAAGGCCCTTGCCATCCTAGGAGAGTTTGACTGGGATATTTGAAAGAAAATGTGCATTGGGCCCGATCTGCACACAACTTAGGCACAGAAGGAAGTCAAGAAGGATGAGAATTAAGCAAAGGCCCTTGGATTTGTCCAGGAGAAGGTCACTGAAGGGCTGTTCCTGTGAAATATACAATGTGAAAGCAAGATAGGAATGGATCAAGATAGTTTCAGATGAAAAAGTCAGAAGTAGTTTAGATGGAAAGAAAACAAAAAAAAAAGAGAGACAATAGCAGGACAAGTAGGGAGTGGTGAAGGTTTTTTGAGGTACGGTGTAATCACAGCATGCTTGAAGGCAGCAGAAATACTATGTGTGGAAAGTGATAGATTGAGGATATGACAAATGGAAGGGATGACAGCAGGGGAGGTAGAGCTGAGGGGCTGAGATTAGAGGGAGAGGAAGTGAGTTCGGAGGAGGAGACAACGCAGAGTTTTCTCTATGATTTTAGAAAAGGAAGATAATGTGGTGCAACTCGATTAATCATTGAGGAAAAAAACAACTTTCTTTAGTTTTAAAATGCTACCTTTCAATTTCATGGCATATACCTTCATCTGCTGCTCCCCATCCCTGCTTTGGTATTTTCGCAAAGCATAACGGTTCCCTTCTGGAAACATTTTTCTTGTCTTTGCATTTGGTACTGATGCTTCTATTAATAAGAATGTTTTTTTTACGTGTGCTTTTGTTGCTTTTTTAATCACTGTTTGGGTTTTCTAGGATCCAACTTTTTAATAGCTGGCCTTGGAATGTCCCCAGTGAATGAATAATTATACTTTATATGGTTTACATGAAGAATGTATGTAAGCAAGAATGACTAACTGTAAACACAGAGTATGAAATGAGCAATGGGAGTTGGGGCAGAGCTTAGATGGCTTGCTTGTACCCATCCCCCCAACTAAAAAGGCATTCCACTGCTCCTGCTGCTCCTTTATATTTCTGCATGCCAGATGTATGGCTATGTAGTTTTTGTAGTGGTGCAGTAAACCATCCTAACCAGACCTCTCTGAAGTGTCCATTCCGTTCCAGAACTTAGGATCCCTTTTACAAAGTGTGGCAAAGTTTCACTCGTCTTCAAACATGGTTAGGGGTCTTCAGCTTGGAAAAGAGACGGCTGAGGGGAGATATGATTGAAGTCTACAAAATCCTGAGTGGATCAATTTTTCGCTCCGTCAAAAATTAGAAAGACTAGGGGACACTCGATGAATTTACAGGGAAATACTTTTAAAACCAATAGGAAGACATTTTTTTTTACTCAGGGAATAGTTAAGCTCTGGAACACGTTGCCAGAGGATGTGGTAAGAGCGGATAGCGTAGCTGGTTTTACAAAAGGTTTGGACAAGTTCCTGGAGGAAAAGTCCAAGTCCATAGTCTGTTATTGAGAAAGACAAGGGGGAAGCCACTGCTTGCATGTGGTAGCATGGAATGTTGTTGCTCTTTGGAATTCCAGAACCTTGCTACTCTTTCGTGTTCTAGAATGTTGCTACTATTTGGGGTTCTGGAATATTGCTACTTGGGTTTGGCCAGGTACTAGTGACCTGGATTGGCCACCGTGAGAACAGGTTACTGGGCTTGATGGACCATAGGTCTGACCCAGTGGGGCTATTCTTATGTGGCATCAGTGGCGTACCTAGGGGGGGGCGGGCCGCCCCGGGTGCCAGCCCTAAGGGGGTGTTCCCGGCCTTGCCGTTCAGTCCCCCGCCACCCCCGAAGGACCGCTCGCCCCACTGACCTTCCTGCACCACCTGTGAAGCAGCCCGCAGCAGGATCGCGAAGTCAGCGTCAGCATCCCTGCGCTGCTTCCTGCGCCGCGATCCCGCCCCTCCTCTGACGTCAGAGGAGGGGCGGGACCGTGGCGCAGGAGCAGCGCAGGGATCGCTGACGCTGACTTCGCGATCCTGCTGCGGCTGCTTCATAGGTGGTGCGGGGAGGCCAGGGGGGCGAGCGGTCCTTCGGGGTGGGTCGGGCGGGCAGGCAAGCAGGCTTTCAAGGGGGAGGGGGGTGACAGGCAGGCAGGCAGGCCTTCAAGGGGGGACAGGCCTTCGGGGGGGGGTGCAGACCTTCAAGGGGTGCAGGCCTTCAAGGGGGGCAGGCAGGCCTTCAGGGGGGTGCAGGCCTTCGGGGGGGGTGTAGGCCTTTGGGGGGGTGCAGACCTTCAAGGGGGTGCAGGCCTTCAAGGGGGGAAAGGCAGGCAGGCCTTCAAGGGGGGGACAGGCCTACAAGGGGGGGGGACAGGCCTACAAGGGGGTGGGACAGGCCTTCAAGGGGGGGACAGGCCTTCAAGGGGGGGACAGGCCTTCGGGGGGTGCAGACCTTCAAGGGAGTGCAGGCCTTCGGGGGGGGGGGTGCAGTCCTTCAAGGGGGTGCAGGCCTTCAAGGGGGGGAAATGCAGGCAGGCAGGCCTTCAAGGGGGGGACAGGCCTACAAGGGGGGGAGAAGCTACAAGGGGGTGGTACAAGCCTTCAAGTGGGGGACAGGCCTTCGGGGGGGGGGGGCAGACCTTCAAGGGAGTGCAGGCCTTCGAGGGGGGTGGTGCAGGCCTTCAAGGGGGTGCAGGCCTTCAAGGGGGGACAGGCCTTCAAGGGGGGAAAGGCAGGCAGGCAGGCCTTCAAGGGGGGACAGGCCTACAAGGGGGGGGGGAGAAGCTACAAGGGGGTGGGACAGGCCTTCAAGTGGGGGACAGGCCTTCGGGAGGGTGCAGGCCTTCGGGGGGTGCAGACCTTCAAGGGGGGGACAGGCAGGCAGGCCTTCAAGGGGGGGACAGGCCTACAAGGGGAAGGGACAGGCCTTCAAGGGGGGTGCAGGCCTTCAAGGTGGGACAGGCAGACCTTTAAGGGGGGACAGGCCTTTGGGGGGGGACCATGATTTAGAAGTACACGGAGGGAAGGGGGTGTTCAAAGAGACATGCATATGCCAAACTTTGGGGGGGGAAGAAATAATGGGTCTGAAAATAGAGGAGAGGGAGAGAGATGATGGACCATGGGATTTAGGGAGGGAAGGAACAGAAAGGGAGAGAAATTGGACACAAGGGATGGTGTGGAGGAGGGATAGAGATACTGGATAGGAGGGTAATTAGGAAAAGAAAGGGAGAGATGGTGGACTCTGGGATGGTGGGGAAGGAGGGAGAGATGCCGGATGAAAGGGTATTTAAGAAAAGGTGGATCTGTGGAGGGAGATGAAAAAAAGGAAAGATACCAGACTTCCAGGGAAGGGAAGGGAAATGGAAAGGGAGGACAGAGTTGGCAGATGGATGGTTAGCATGCAGAAAGAAGGAGACCCTGGCAAGCAAGTTATCAGAAGAAAACCAGAGCCTTGGACCAACAAGATTTGAAATATAACCAGACAACAAAAGGTAGAAAAATTAATTTTATTTTCTGTTTTGTGATTATAACATGTCAGATTTGAAATGTGTATCCTGCCAGAGCTGGTGTTGGACTGCAAACGTGAGCTAGGATTTAACAGAAAGAGGAAAAGTCCTTTTTGTTTCTTTATTTTATTTACACCACAGCGCCAGTGTGGTTAGGAGAAGCCAAAGGGGGTGAAAAAGCTATAAAACCCACCAGGAGTTTTGAAAAAAATCACCCAACTGGGCAGGAAAATCGAATTGAAAAACCAATTCAATAGGGCTGAATCGAATCAAAATTTTTTTTTCCTGTATCTGGCAGCATTAGTTTGCGCTACTGTCTTAGACTTTAGGACCTGGGATTGGGGAGAGATGGCATCCTCAGTACTTTATAATGCAAGTGAAACGAGGATTTGGTCAGACTTTTGAAGGGTCTGCAGAAAAAAAATATTGTATAGGCCGGGGACATGAGACAGCAGGAAATGGGAACTTTTCTTCCTTCTATTTTTGTGAATGGAAAGGCTGAGGATGTCAGAGAGGTCAGTTAAAATATGTGCTTTATAAGAAAATATAATAATGTGTTTTATAAAGTTTATAGCATAGCTGGCCTACCCAGTGAGGTGTTCCTAGTGGTGATGGTGGCAGCGTGTCAATGTGTTGAGAGGAAGAGGTGGTCTGGGAAATTCTGCTGAGCAAACTCCGGGCCCATTTCCACCCCCCAGTTAGTCCACTCCACTCAACTGATTCACACACTGAGTGGGTCTTTGGGTGTTGTTTTGGGATCTCTTCCAGTGGTTTATCTCCTTCTGGTCCAAGGAAGGAAACTTTGTTATCCTTAGCATTGACCTACAGAATATGTTTGTAACAGCGCTGCTTGTGTGGCATTAGGCTATGTAGTGATTGAAAGAAAAAAACAGACCTTTGCACATTTTTGCACTATATGGTGGGTGTATGAGGAGATTCACATTTCCTGCACAGCTAAGTCCATGTGAAGTTACCTTGTGCTGTATTTGACATCTAGCAAGGTCTCTGTTTGAAAGGAAAGATCTAAACTTAAAAATGAAGTGGCCAGAAGTTATGGTAAAAGCAGATAGTGTAGCTGGTTTTAAGAAAGATTTGGACAAATTCCTGGAGGAAAAGTCCATAATTTGTTATTAAGACATGGGGGAAGTGTCTGCTTGCCCTGGATCGGTAGCATGGAATGTTGCTACTCTTTGGGTTTTGACCAGGTATTAGTGTCCTGGATTGGCTACCATGAGAATGGGCTACTGGGCATGATGGACCATTGGTCTGACCCAGTTAGGCTATTCTTATGTTATGTTCTCATCTGTAGGGGCCTTTGTTTTCACTTCTTATTTTAATGTATTTTTTTTCTGGGAACTTATCAGTGTTTTTTATAATGGGAACAAAAATGGAAGAGAATTAATGTGTGTGGAATGGGGGGGTAACTAATTTCTTCAGCTAAATAATTCAATCCACTTCAAACAGACATAGGAGAACTTGTGCACCGTTCACACACCCTCCAACCAAAAACGTCAAAAGAAAAAAACTGTTCGACAACCTCCTAGCCATTCGAGCTGCAACACTCGACCCCCAACTCTACAACCAATTGACATCGACCACAGACTGCAAAACCTTCAAAAAGAAATAAAAACCCTTCTATTCAAAAAACACATAAAACCGAACTAACACAATCAGAACTGTCCCAAGCATCACCTGCAACTACTCCATATGTACTTCTAATGTCATGACAATTTAGACATAATTTATGTTATGTTATGTTTGGAATAATGGTTACATATATGAGGTTCAATAAAAGAAAATTTTCACTGCCTGTTTCTATTCTGACCATTTATTCCATTTCATGGTTATTGCAAAAAAAAAAAAAAAAATTTTTACATGGGGGGGGGGGGGGGGGGGTGTCAAAAAATGATGGGCCCCGGGTGCCACATACCCTAGGTACACCACTGTGTGGCATACTTCTTCACTAGTTGGTATTCTAGAAGAGGTCATTTACCCTCATAGGTGGCCACTTTTGTGCATAGATGGCTAGAATATCAACATTCACACATGTTCCTGCTGCCTAAAATTAAGGGGGGCTCCATATACAGTAGAATGACCCGCTAAATATATTAACACACTAAGGCCCTCTTTACCCCTTTTTAAATTTTTACTGTAAAATGCTTAGAATTTATGATTAGTGTTTTATCAAATTTTTAATAAACTTGAAACTTTACTAAGCCGTGGTGAAGGTTTCTACCGCAGCTCGGAGCACTAAATGCTCTGTTGCTCATAGGGATTCTATGAGTGTCGGAGCATTAGCAATCTGGGCCATGGTAGAAATGGTAGAAAAGGGGGGGGGGATAAGACGTTTAAGTACATCTGCACTATCCCCCATATTCTGTATGTGGCGCCTAAGGTTATGCGTGCACAATGGTGCATGTAGCCAATGTATGTGCACAACTTAGGGCTAGATTTACTAAGCAAACCGATCGGTTTGCGAGCCCTTTCCAACCCAATTTCCCTCCGACCCGATTCGCTAACCTCTCCTCCGATCACAAATGAGGGGAATTGGCATGCAAAGCAGGAAGGATTCACTAAACTTACCAACTGGAGGAATTGGCTTTGCAGAAGGCTGATTGGCTGACTGGGAGGGAGAGGAGGAGGAATCGGCTGTGCAGAATGCTGATTGGCTGACTGGGAAGGAGGAGGAGGAGGAATCGGCTGTGCAGAAGGCTGATTCGCAGACTCATTCCCTATATTTTCTGATTGGAAGAGGCAGTCAGAAAATACTGCGAATAACTGAATCTGTGGGGGAACACTGTAATACAGCGGTGGAGACAAAAAAATACCAGGATAGCACAAAAGTAAAATGGATGAATTTGCTATGTGGTGAACAAATGACTTGACACGATTCATATTTCAGCCACTCAGGCCTGCATCAGGAGTCTAAAAACATGAAGGGTTCATAATTAGAAACCCCCCCACAAAAAAAACATGTCTAAAAAGTGGCCGAAATGGGTACTTGGACGATCAAAAAGCCTGATTGTCCAAGTACCCACAACCAAAGCTGGTTTTAGACATATCTAAAACCAGCTTAGGCCTTTCCCCTGCCTCTAAATGCATAGAGCGAAAAGAGGTGTTTTTAGACTGGCTCTTCCTTGGCCTAAAAGCTTTTGTGTTGGGCGTTTGGGAGTTAGTCTTTTTTTGGGTTCATTATATGTGGTAAGTATGGACGTAGTGGTGGTCTGGGCGTTTAAACAGCTGAATGTAGAGGCAGGCCATTATCAAAAAAACCTCCTTTTGGACGTTTTTTTGATAATGGACATTTTCCCTGCTTCTCCTTAGGCCAAAAGGGGACTTAAACGTTTTTTTTTTATTATGCCCCTCCACGTAAAAACAATAATGCAAACAATAAACACACAAAAAACTAATGAACATCATATAAAATTGAAAATGCATAACATAACAAAGCATTTAAACTAATAAAAAAGTCAAATGTGCATTCAATAATGAATAAAAACCAGAGATCATAAAATGGAACCAGCTAGATGTTAGGACATTTCAAGGAGACTGAGCAAACCAAAAAGAAGCAACATTACCAAATCCATACGCAGGTGTCGTAGTCGATAATCTTTTGCGTCATGTTCAGATCTTAATTGGTCCTTTTCTACCAGTGGCATTTTGATTTTTGTCAGTAGTTTGATCATATTTCACCATTTGTGCATATCTAGTTTCTAACTTTTCTTGTAATTTCTTTATTTACATTTTGTAATTTTAATTGTTTTTCTCATTTTTACTTCTATTTTTATTTTTCGCAGTTTACAAACACCATTTTGTTTCATTCATTTTTTTCTTTATATCTCTTAGGGCTCCTTTTGCAAAGATGCGTTAGGGCATTAACGCGTGGAATAGCGCACACTAAATTGCCCCGCGCGCTAGACCTTAACGCCAGCATTGAGTTGGCGTTAGTTCTAGAAGCGTAGCCCTTAGTTTTTATACATAAGGAGGGGCATAATTAAAAGACATGTTTAAGTCGAATTTGGTCGTGGGAAAATGCCTATTCTCGAAAAATACATTTAGAATATTTATTTTTTGAAAATCATCTATCTGGACTTACATCCAGACCGCCAGTACATCTATAGACTACATTTTCGACCAAAATTTTGTCCAAGTCCCAAACGCCCAGAACAAGACCATTTAGAAGTGAGAGGGGCCAATTTTGTATTGGACTAGCCACCCAGACATGGCAACAGAACTTTATAGGTTATGATAAGCCCCTCAAAACCCACTATACCCACCTGTCTACAACCCCAATAGCCCTTATGGTTGTAGGTGGCATCTATATGGCAGTAGAGTAGGGTTTTGGGGGGCTCACATGTTCTACCATAAATGTAGTAGTTAGAGTGGCTTGTGGACCTGGGTCCTCTTCTATATGGTTCAATAGCCCACCCCGCAGGCTACTTAAGACACCTGTAAGCAGCTCTACTAGGCTTTCCTATAGCAGGTGCTGATTTTCCGGAGACAGGTATGTACTTTTTTATTCTGATATTTGTGGCAGTGTGAAGGGGTCAGTGATCACTGAGGGGGTCTTTACGTTGTCTCTGCAGTGGTTATCTGGTCACTTTGGATACATTTTTGCCACTTATACCTGTTTTTACATTGTCTAGGTCACAACATATAAGTTTCGTTTCTTGTGTGTGATCAGCCAACCCAGTCAGTGTTGCAGGTTTTTTGTTAGCGAATCGCTGCCTATCACCATTTGAAAGCCGTTTCCCCTCATTTGCATGCGCGGATCGGAGGATGATCGGGACACAGGTTAGTGAATTGGGTTGGAGGGAAATCGGGTCGCAAAGGGGTCGCACATCGATCGGTACACGATTGGTTTGCTTTGTGAATCTAGCCCTAGATCCCAAGTAGTAAATCAGATTTTATGTTGCTTATCCTAGGACTAAGCAGTGGATTTCCACAACTCATCTCAATAATGGTCTGTGTACTTCTCTTTTAGGAAATTATCCAAACCTTTTTAAAACCCTGCTAAGCTAACTGATTTCACCACATTCTCCGGCAATGAATTCCAGAGTTTAATTAGACATTGCATGAAGAAATATTTTCTCCTGTTTGTTTTAAATCTACTACTTCAGTGTCTCTCAAACTTTTTTAACTCCGGCACACTAAATGAAGCAAATATTTTTCATGGCACATTATGGCTGAAATTATAAAATTGAAAAACCAACATAAAAATTAAATTTGAAAGTTATTTATTTAAAGTTCTTTAAGCTTTGTATGGGTAATTATAACAACGGTGAATAAAGTAGATAGAATTGCTAATCAGTGTAATGATGTGCTTGTTTTTGAGTGTAAATTAACTCAAATCACGGCTCAATAGTTGAGAAGCAAACACTCATTTCATAATCCACCATCTACAGTCGTTCTCTTATTTTTTATTTAATTTCTGTCAGAGCTGAAAATCCAAGTTTGCAAAGATAAGATCCAAACCGTAATAAATCCTTGATTGCTTTGTTACTGAAGTTAAGATAACTACTGCATAAAAAAATAAAAATAAAATTACTTGCCGTTAATTTTCAAAGACCAATCACATCCAAGAATGATGCTTGCCTGGGCACAGAGGTGCTCTTAACATTGACAGACTCTTGCATAAGCGACGTACATGTCTTCTATTCTAGTGTATATTTATGAAGGGATTTTTTTTTTAAATAAAGTAAAATTCTGGAATCTCTCATGGCACACCACTATGCCTTGGCACACAGTTTGAGAGACACTGTACTACTTAGTAGCTTCATCGCATGCACCCTAGTCCTAGTATTTATGGAAAGAGTGAACAAGCGATTCACATCTACCCTTTCCACTCCACTCAGTATTTTGTAGACCTCTATCATACCACCAAACTGAAAAGTTCTAGCCGCTTTAGCCTTTCTTCTTAGGGAAGTCCTAGCAACTCTGTTATCATTTTCATTGCCCCCACAATCGTCACCTTACCATCAGAACATTGACAAAACTTCCCAAATTCTTGGAGTCACATTGAACTCTACCCTTTCCTATGAACCTCAAGTCTCAAACTTGCGAAAGCCTTCTATAGTATGAGAAAACTCAGACTGATCAGAACTCTCTTCCACAAACATCACTTCACACTTTTAACCCAAATGCTGATACTGTCTCAATTGGACTACTGCAACTCCCTCTATGCCAGCAAATTGACTCACAGGAAGACTACACTGAGGCTCATAAATTAATCTGTGCGGTCTTAATAGAGAGATTGACTGGATGACATTAATTTAGCCACACTCCATGATTGGCTGCCTTTACTCATGTGATGTTAAGTCTCTTATTACAAAAAAACACCATAGCCATCTTTTCTGAGAACCGCAAAGCTGAGAATGCAGCTTGGAGTAAGTCGGAATGTGGCCCTTTATAATAGCATTTTTGTGACAGTTGTTTTAATAGTATTTCTTGTTCATTTATGTTTTTAGATTTATATCACATCCTCCCCAAAGAACGGGTTACAGTCTGCATTCACAGTGTTACAATATAGGATTTACATACAGTGTGTTGCAATATAACTTCATATAGAATTGCTTACTGATGCTGGTGAAGGGTTGAGGGTGTGACTAGGCAAAAAGGTAGGATTTTACAGCTTTTTTTTTTTTTAAGTTAAGTCATTTAAGGGCTCTGATATGAGGAGGTCGGCTGTTCCAGAGGTTTGGTAAGAAATGGGAAAAGAATAGTTTCCTGGCTGGCTGGAGTTGGAGGGAGTGTCCTGATGGTGTATCTACGTGTATTTTCCCTAGCAACAGCAGCAGATGAATCCAGAGACCAATGGGATAGCACATATGTACCAGCAGGCAGAGATAGAGAAACTGATTAACAGGTGGTCCCATTGGCTGGCACTCCTCCTGTATCTCCAGTATTCTCTATCTCCCAGCAGGAATGGTCGCTATTCAACTAGCTCCTGAATTCTGGCTGTGACTGGAATTTTATTTTCTCCTGTTGAGGTTTCTCTTCAGCGAGACTGCCATTCTATTTCTCCTGTTGAGGTTTCTCTTCAGTGAGCTGGCAATGCTATTTCTCCTGTTGAGATTTTCTCTTCAGTGAGACAGGGGTGTCTGGCTGAACGGTGCCGGCTTTAGGGGTTACACCTGGGCCCCCCCAGGTCCCTGCCTCACCCTCCCTCCTTTGCTAGAGGGTCTGACTGGGTCTCAATTTTTTTCTTCTTTCCCTTCTCTGTAAAAAAAAAAAAAAAGAGACCACAGTTGCTACATTCATGCATGTAACTGCTGCTCAACCAGCTTTAACTGGCTTCAACTGGCCCTAACAACAAGCTTGTGAGTATGTCTCTGTTTTTTAATGTTGGTTGAACTTCAGGTTCTGTTTGGGAGTCTTAGTAATGTGGGTTCGGTCAACGTATGTTTAAGGAATGGATATTTTATTGAGGCTAATTTTTATGACTAGAAATCTGTGGAGGGAGCCGGGACTTCCCGCCCTTTGCATGCACGCGCTTGGTTTCCTTGTTGGTTACAGCGTGGCAGTAGCGGTGCGATTTCATGCTCGCACTTGTTCTCATTGTTGGGTTTCAGTGTAGCAGTAGTAGTCCTGTTTATTCTGAGGCTCTCTTTCATCAGTGTTTGTCACGGCCATGTGCAGCTGATTGTGCAGGTGCCAGTTTATAGCAGCGCGCATGAGATGGGACATGTTTTTTCTGGCGCTGTGGGCCGTTCTTCTGGTTATTCCCCGAGTCTGATTTTCTTTCTATGCAAGCCGCGGCAGGGTAAATTTTGCGGGGCTTGAATCCGACTATGTTCCTAGGAGCATTGATGCAACGGCCACGTGTCAGCGAGAATCAGGCGTGCGCTTGGGTCTCCGGCGATGGTGGGAGAGCTGCAGCATTCCAGTAGTTTGTTTCCAGCTGACTTGGTCAGGGTATGCCAGGGCTTCTCTCCTTTCCGGTTCAGACAAGTTGTATGCGTTTCACCAGCTTTGGGACAAGCTTGGGCAGATTTATATGTCTATGTCTATGTTCCTGCTGTACTCCCTTGAAGGAAGCTGCTTGTTTAATCGGACTCTGGGGTTAGCACTCAAGGGGTTTACCAGAGAGACTCTGACCTGTGCTAGGTCACCCAGTCTCAGTTTGTCTCCGGACTGGGGCGACATACGGCAACTCACGGCACGGTGAGATCAGCAGTAAGATAGTGCCCTGTATTTCACACAAGTATCTCATTGTCCCTGCAGATTGAGCCTTTGTCTGTTGGTAACTGTCCTTATTTGGGCCTCTGTGCTGAGCTGCATGTGTCTAGTAGTGGCACAGGATATATATGCCTAAAGGTAGTACAGTTTCCAAGTTCGGGCAGTCTCCATGGGCATAATGACACTGCGCATCTTCCTGCGGCCAGGACTCTCTTTCTCTATTTCTGAGGGGGTCTGGACTTCAGATTTCCATGCTTATTACGCTGGTTTCTCCTGTCGCCATTTTCTCATGGCACATGCTAGACGGGCCCCCCGACCAGACAGGAAGGGCTGTACAGCTCATTTTAACCAGGAGCGGAAGATCACGCGCTATGTGGCTGTTAGCTTCATCCCTGAAGCTCTCATTAGCGATGTGAGCTTTGTCTGATACCTGTAAGGATGCTGTTGTTTTCTACGGGGCGGTAAATGCAGCATCTTTATTGAGTCTAGTACGTATTCACTGCATTTTTTTGAAAGTGTGTAGTGTCCTCCGCGAGCAAGGTTTCTAATAACTTTTAGTTGTTTAGATCACCTTTTTGTATTCTTCAAGGGACGCCTCAAACATATGGCGGCGTCCAAAGCCTCCATCGCTCGATGGGTCCAGGAGGACATTCTTTACGCTTGCTTGATGGCAGGGAAGCGGTTGGCGAAAGAACTTCATGACCATTCCATCAGAGTGATGGTTACTTCTTTTACTCGGTCCAGAGGTTTTTTCCTTGGAGGAGTTTTGTCTCGCGGCTACTTGGTCTTCCGAGAGTGCTTTCTCTCAGCATTACTGGTTGGATGTGGGGGCGCATGCGGTAGATGCGTTTAGTACGTCGGTTGTTGCGGAGGTGGCGTTTGCTTCCCACTCAGATTGAGGATTGCTTTGCTACATCCCATTGGTCTCTGGATTCATCTGCTGCTGTTGCTAGGGAAGGAAAAATTATGTTCTTACCTGTTAATTTTCTTTCCCTTAGACGCAGCAGATGAATCCAGAGCCCCACCCTTTCTGGATATTGTCTGTTGGTTTTTTCTTTTGCAACTTTCGAAGTTTGTTATTATTGAGGGTTGTATTCTGTATTATTGCCTTTTGAGATTTGTTATGGGAAAGAAGTTTTTTTTTCCATGCTATGCCTATTGATGGTTACAGATGCTTGGGCAAGGAGCTATACTGGAGATATAGGAGGAGTGCCAGCCAATGGGACCACCTGTTAATCAGTTTCTCTATCTCCGCCTGCTGATAGATGTGTGCTATCCTATTGGTCTCTGGATTCATCTGCTGCATCTAAGGCAGGGGTCTGCAACCTTTAAGACATAAAGAGCCACTTGGACCCGTTTTCGAAAAGAAAAAAAAACTTGGAGCCGCAAAACCATTATAAAACAAATCTAACACTGCATATATTGTTTCTTATCTTAATGCTATATACAGGATCACTAAATTGAAAATAAAATCATTTTTCCTACCTTTGCTATTTGGTGATTTCATGAGTCTCTGGTTGCACTTTCTTCTTCTGACTGTGCATCCAATCTTTCTTCCTTTCTTTCAGCCTCCTGTATGTTTCCTCTCCTCCAGACCCCATTCTCTCCCCCAACTTTTTCTTTCTGTCTCCCTGTTCCCCCTTCTTTCTGTCTCCGTGCCCTCCCCCAAGCCACTCGGTTTGCTGCCACCGCAATCGGGGAACAGCCCCCAAGCCACCGCCGTCCCAAGCTTTCCCTGCAGAAGTGTTGCGCTGACCAGCATTCCGCTCCCTGACGTCAATTCTGACGTAGGAGAGGAAGTTCCGGGCCAACAAGGCATTTCTCCTCATTCCATCCAGCCTGAGCCCCATCTCTCCTTGATCCAGCATTTCCCTTCTGTTTCTGTCAGAATTACCATTCCACCTATTTTCCAGCATCACCCTTCTTTGTGTCCATCTCACCTATATCCCTATCTCACCACTTTTTCAGAATCTTCATTTGTCTCTGTCCTTATCTTTTCGCCATGTTCACCATTTGCCCTTTCAATGTCTTTATCTCCCCCCCCACACACTTTTTCAGCATTACTTCTATCAGTGGCGTACCTAGGGGGGGGCGGGGGGGGCGGGCCGCCCCGGGTACCAGCCCTGAGGGGGTGTTCCCGGCCTTGCCGCTCAGTCCCCCCCCACGCCCGAAGGACCGCTCGCCCCACTGACCTTCCAGCACACCTATGAAGCAGCCCGCAGCAGGATCGCGACGTCAGCAATCCCTCAGCTGCTTGGGCGCTGCTTCCTGCGCCGCGGTCCCGTCCCTCCTCTGACGTCAGAGGAGGGGGCGGGACCGCGGCGCAGGAAGCAGCGCCCAAGCAGCTGAGGGATTGCTGACGTCGCGATCCTGCTGCGGGCTGCTTCATAGGTGTGCTGGAAGGTCAGTGGGGCGAGCGGTCCTTCGGGCGTGGGGGGGGGCAGTAGCTTAAGGTAGCCCGGCGCAGGAAGCAGCTCCTAAGCAGCGCAAAGATAGCTGACGTCGCGATCCTGCTGCGGCTGCTTCATAGGTAGTGCGGGGAGGCCAGGGGGGCGAATGGTCCTTCGGGGTGGGTCGGGGCATCAGGCCTTCAGGGTGGGGCGGGCGGGCGGGCAGGCAGACTTTCAAGGGGGAGGGGGGTGACAGGCAGGCAGGCAGGCCTTCAAGGGGGGGTGCAGGTCTTCGGGGGGGGGTGCAGACCTTCAAGGGGGTGCAGGCCTTCAAGGGGGGGACAGGCAGGCAGGCCTTCAAGGGGGGGACAGGCCTACAAGGGGGGGGGACAGGCCTACAAGGGGGGGGGACAGGCCTACAAGGGGGTGCAGGCCTACAAGGGGGGGGGACAGGCCTTCAAGGGGGGACAGGCCTTCAGGGGGGGTGCATGCCTTCAGGGGGGGTGCCGACCTTCAAGGGGGTGCAGGCCTTCAAGTGGGGGGACAGGCCTTCGGGGGGGTGCAGGCCTTCGGGGGGGGTGCAGACCTTCAAGGGGGTGCAGGCCTTCAAGGGGGGGACAGGCCTACAAGGGGGTGGGACAGGCCTTCAAGGGGGTGCAGGCCTTTGGGGGGGTGCCAACCTTCAAGGGGGGGTGCAGGCCTTCAAGGGGGGGGACAGGCCTTCAAGGGGGGACAAGCAGGCAGGCCTTCAAGGGGGGGACAGGCCTTCAAGGGGGTGGGACAGGCCTTCAAGGGGGTGCAGGCCTTTGGGGGGGTGCCAACCTTCAAGGGGGGGACAGGCCTTCAAGGGGGGACAAGCAGGCAGGCCTTCAAGGGGAGGTCAGGCCTTCAAGGGGGGGACAGGCCTACAAGGGGGTGGGACAGGCAGACCTTTAAGGGGGGACAGGCCTACAAGGGGGTGGGACAGGCAGACCTTTAAGGGGGGATAGGCCTTCAAGGGGGGACAAGCAGGCAGGCCTTCAAGGGGGGGTCAGGCCTTCAAGGGGGGGGACAGGCCTTCGGGGGTGCAGGCCTTCGGGGTGGGTGCAGGCATTCGGGGTGGGTGCAGGCATTCGGGGTGGGTGCAGGCCTTCGGGATGGGTGCAGGCCTTCAGGGGGGGACAGACCTTCGGGTGGGGGGTACAATCCTTCGGGGAGGGTGCAGGCCTTCAGGGGTGGGGTTTAGGCGTTCAGAGGGGGACAGACCTTCGGGTGGGAGGTAAAGTCCTTCGGGGGGTGCAGGTCTTCAGGGGTGGGGTGTAGCCCTTCTGAGGGGGGACAGACCTTCGGGGGAGGGGGGTCCTGGTGTAAAAGTACACAGAGGGAGAGAGGGAAGGGGGGGTTCAAAGATACGTGCATATGCCAGACTTTGGGGGTTAGAAATAATGGGTCTAAAAACAGAGGAGTGGGAGAGAGATGGTGCATAATGGGATTTAGGGAGGGAAGGAACAGAAAGGGAGAGAACTTGGAAACAGGGGATGGTGTGGAGGGGGGATAGAGATACTGGATAGGAGGATAGTTGGGAACAGAAAGGGAGAGATGGTGGATCCTGGGGTGGTGGGGAGTTGAGAAAAGGTGAATCTGTGGATGGAGACAAAAAAAAGGAAAGATGCCAGATCTCCGGGAGAGGGAAGGGAAACGGAAGGGGAGAACAGAGATGGCAGACGGATGGTTAGCACGGAGAAAGGAGACCCTGGCAAGCAAGACAACAAGAGCCTGGGACCAACAAGATTTGAATATTGATCAGAGAACAAAAGGTAGAAAAAATAATTTTATTTTCTGTTTTGTGATTACAATATGTTAGATTTGAAAAGTGTACATGAGACAGCTTGAAATGGGAACTTTTCTATTTTTGTGAATGGCAAGGCTGAGTTCAGTTAAAATATATGCTTTATAAGAAAATATAATAATGTGTTTTATAAAGTTTATAAGCATTGCTGGCATACTCGGTGAGGTGTTCCTAGTATTGGTGGTGGTGGTAGCATGTCAGTGTGTTGAGAGGAAGAGGTAGTCTGGGAAATTCTGCTGAGCAAACTCTGGGCCCATTTCCACCCCCAGTTAGTCCACTCCACTCAACTGGTTCACACACTGAGTGGGTCTTTGGGTGTTATTTCTGGGTAGTTGTTTTAGAATCTCTTCCAGTGGTTTGTCAGTATCTCCTTCTGGTCCAAGGAAGGAAACTTTGTCAACCTTAGCATTGACCTTCAGAATATGTTTGTAACAGCGCTGCTTGTGTGGCATTAGGCTATGTAGTGATCGAAAGAAAAAAACAGACCTTTGCACATTTTTGCACTATATGGTGGGTGTATGAGGAGATTCATTTCCTGCACAGTTAAGTCCATGTGAAGTTACCTTGTGCTGTATTTGACATCTAGCAAGGTCTCTGTTTGGAAGGAAAGATCTAAGCTTAAAAATGAAGTGGCCAGAAGTTATGTTAAAAGTAGATAGCGTAGCTGGTTTTAAGAAAGGTTTGGACAAATTCCTGGAGGAAAAGTCCATTGTCTGTTATTAAGACATGGGGGAAGCGTCTGCTTGCCCTGGATTGGTGCACTCAGCAGCAACAAATACTAGTTTTGGCTGGCTCTTTCCCCGCATTTCTCCTCTCTTCCCCACGATTTAATATCCAGTTCAGGCAGTAAGTAAATGCATCGGCAGGGGGGGTCTGGTAAGTCTTGGGGGCTGGGGATGGAAGGTGAGAATCAGTTCTGTAGGCTATCAGAAATTTGCTTAATTATCTACTCACACAGAAAAGCAGTAAAGTCAATAGGTTCTCTGAGTGGGAACAACCTGTTTGATCTTGCACTCTTGTGATTGACCAATTGTTTATCACTGTTTAATTTATCACATTGATTAATTTGAGCACACCTGAGGTGTCCTATGATGGTGTGCACTGCAGGCAGAGGAGCCTTATTGTGTAAAGCACTGGAGAATTCTCTCCTCTCGCTTACCTCTCACGCTGAGGACACCCTGCTTCAGTATAATCATTTATATGATTTATCTTATAAACATTATTACGTGGTCTTTTCCTCAAGTGCTGAGACATCAGGTTGTTCCCACTTGGAGAACCTATTGACTTTTACTGCTTTTCTGTGTGGCTTTAACATTTTTGCTATTCAGTATACCTAAACTATTATTCAGTAGAAAAAATTTGGTTTGTTCAATCAAATCCTGTGTGGACATTGGACTTCTATGAGTGAATGTTCTGCTTGATTGAACAAACTAAATTTTTTCTACTGAATAATAGTCTAGGTACAATGAAAGTAAATAGCAAAAATGTTTGAGTAGATAATTAAGGAAATCTTTTTCATATTGCTTGCTTATGGACTGGGAAAAAAGACTGTTCAAGCAAATGTCTCCAGAACTGCTTTAATGGAAAAATGTGATTTTTTTTTTTTTAAGTACTTTGTGAAATTTATTGTTGTTGTGAAATTTATTGTTATACTTTGTTTAAACTTAAAAAGCGGTGTCATTAACAGTGAATCTAATCGAAAAATCGATTCAACAGGGTGAATCGAATCGAATGAAATATTTTTCTCTGAATCGGGCAGCACTATTGGCTACCATGAGAATGGGCTACTGGGCATGATGGACCATTGGTGTGACCCAGTTAGGCTATTCTTATGTTATGTTCTCATCTGTAGGGGCCTTTGTTTTCACTTCTTATTTTAATGTATTTTTTTTCCTGGGAACTTATCAGTGTTTTTTTTATAATGGGAACAAAAATGGAAGAGAATTAATGTGTGTGGAATGGGGGGGTAACTAATTTCTTCAGCTAAATAATTCAATCCACTTCAAACAGACATAGGAGAACTCACGCACCATTCACACACCCTCCAACCAAAAACGTCAAAAGAAAAAAACTGTTCGACAACCTCCTAGCCATTCGAGCTGCAACACTTGACCCCCAACTCTACAACCTATTGACCTCGACCACAAACTACAAAACCTTAAAAAAAGAAATAAAAACCCTTCTATTCAAAAAACACATAAAACCAAACTAACATAATCAGAACTGTCCCAAGCATCACCTGCAACTACTCCATATGTACTTCTGATGTCATGACAATTCCGACATAATTTATGTTATGTTATGTTTGGAATAATGGTTACATAAATGAGGTTCAATAAAAGAAAATTTTCACTGCCTGTTTCTATTCTGACCATTTATTCCATTTCATGGTTATTGCAAAAAAAAAAAAAAAAAAAAATTTTTCCATGAGGGGGGGGGGGGGGGTGTCAAAAAATGATGGGCCCCGGGTGCCACATACCCTAGGTACGCCACTGACTTCTATGTCTCTATTTCACCTCCTCTTCATGTCCCCTCTGTATCTCTATCCTTATTCAGTAGGTCCTGCTTACTCTTTCTCTTCTTTGTGTCACTATCTCCATTTTCAGCTTTCCCCCCTTTTCCTTTGTTAATGCACCCTGTAGCCAGAATCTTTCCACCCTCCCTCCACTTCGGCCCAGCCCAGTATGAAATATTTCCTTTTGTTTCCCTCCCCTCTCTCTTTCTCTCTCTCTTCTCCTCCCTCACCCACGAGTCCTGCATCTGGCCCTCTCCCTTCTACCTGCACCTGGCAAAACCCCCCTGCTCCGCGGCTCTCTTAAGCAACTCGTCAGCAGCGGTGATCAAGACAAGCTGCCGACATCGAGGCCTTCCCTCTACGAGTCCCGCCTTTGTGGAAAAAGGAAGTTGAAACAAGCGGGACTCGCAGAGGGTAGGCCCCGACGTCAGAAGCTGCTGCTGAGTTGCCGAAGAGAGCCGCGGAGCAGGGGATGTGGCCGGAAGCAGGTAGAAGGGAGAGGGAGATAGGAAGGCTGTAGATCTCCGGAGCATGACACCGACCCCGGCCAGGATGATTTCTTTTTCAGGCACCTTACAAGTCCAGCGTCGCGGCGGGAAATAGCCATGCTGAGCAGTGAGCTCAGCACTACACAGATGAAAGCCTTGCTTGCTGATTGGTCCGGCGGCACGGCGCCGCCGGACCAATCAGCAAGCAAGGCTTTCATCTGTGTATGTGCTGAGCTCACTGCTCAGCATGGCTATTTCCCGCCGCGACGCTGGACTTGTAAGGTGCATGCCTGCGTGACACACTACCGGAGCCGCAGCAAAGGTGGAAAAGAGCCGCATGCGGCTCTGGAGCCGCAGGTTGCCGACCCCCGATCTAAGGGAAAGAAAATTAACAGGTAAGAACATAATTTTTCCTTATCTTGGGAGAGTAGAGTTCTTTTTGGAGTGTAGAGAGGCAGTTTGTCTGAGAAGTATTTGGGTGTCATGTTGTAGAAAGATTTATAAGTCAACACTAGGCCTTTGAAAATGCAGCATTTGGTTATGGGCAGCCATTGGGCCTATATTAGAGCTGGAGAGACTGGATCATGGGCTTAGTAGTCTTATTGCTGCATTTTGAACTCACTGTAGTCGTGTAGTGTTTTTTGCTGTAAGACTGGTGAATGAAGTGTTCCGGTAATCCAGGTGTCTAAGGACAAAGGCTTAGAGCAATTGGGTGAAGTCTTGAACCGTGAAGTAGTTTCTTATCTTTCAGAGCTGGCGGAGGCAGTAGAAGGATGAAGAGACTATTTGTGAGATGTATTTGGAGAGTGATAAGTTTGAGTCAACAGTAATTCATGCCTTAGTTTCAAACAATTAATTACATATATTTTTCCTAAGGAGAATCCCATGATTCAGCTGGGGCAAAACATAAATTCGTGTCAGGAATCTTTTTTTTTTTGACATTTGAATCAATTTTTAAGATGTGTTAAAATAATTTTACTTACTTAATATGGATTAAGATTACAATATATAAAACTTGACTTTATGAAGAATACAAAGTGGATCCTGAAAGGATTACTGATAAGAACATAAGACTAGCCTTACTGGATCAGACTAATGGTCCATCAAGCCCAGTAGCCCGTTGTCACGGTGGCCAATCCAGATCACTAGTACCTGGCCAAAACCCAAAGAGTGGCAATATTCCATGCTACCAATCCAGGGCAAGCAGTGGCTTTCCCCATGTCTTTCTCAATAACAGACTGTGGACTTTTCCTCCAGGAACTTGTCCAAACCTTTCTTAAAACCAGCTACGCTATCCGCTCATACCACATTCTCTGGCAACGTGTTCCAGAGCTTAACTATTCTCTGAAAGTTGCTGGGACTTCAATGCAACTTACTGTTAAGAGTTACAGGTATAATACATGAGTTTTTAAATTATGGTATACCTGCTTTTGCATTTATTTATTGTGCTATTTACATCTTTTGGCTTAAACATATCAGATACAGAATGTACAAATTTGACCTGGGGACATCTTGCATATTTATATATTACAACCATTAAATGTTGTCCAGATGGAAAAGGATTACAAAAGACAACTGCATTTCTTTCCCAAACTACAAAGGGCAGGAAATGCAGTGTCTTTCACAGTGGTTAAATCCCTGCTGATTAGTACAATATACAGTCTCTAGCTTAATAGAAACATAAGAATAGCCAAACTGGATCACAGCAATGGTCCATTTGGACCCAGTATCCTGTTTCCATAGTGGCCAATCCAGGTCACAAGTACATGGCAAGAACCCAAATAGTTGCAATATTCCATGCTAGTTTCCAAAGCAGACTATGGACTTTTCCTCCAGGAACTTGTCCAAACCTCTTTTTTTTAAAAAAAAAAAAAACAGTTGTTAACCACTGTTACCACATCCTCTGGCAACACGTTCCAGAGCTTAACTATTCTCTGAGTGATAAAATATTTCCTATTATTGCTTTTAAAATTATTTCCCTGTAACTTCAAGTGTCCCCTAATATTTGTAATTTTTGATGGAGTAAAAAATGGATTCACTTGTAACCATTCTACACCACAATGATATCTCCCCTCAGCTGTCTCTTTTCCAAGTTGAAGATCTCTAACCTCTTTAGTCTTTCCATCCCCTTTATCATCTTGGTCGCTCTTCTTTTAACTTTTTCTAGTTCCAACCAGACTTGAACACAATACTCAAGGTGTGGTCGCACCATGGAACAATACAGAGGCGTCATAACATTCTCAAAACTTTAACACAGCCACTAAACTGTTTTCTGGCGGTTTTGCATACATTAATTCATGCTTTTGTACTGTCAATGTTAGATTATGGTAATTTAGTATATGTAGGCATTGGGTCAGGACAGTTGAATACTGCAATTAGATTATTAGGCCGGACATTCATTCGCGACCATGTGACATCTTTGTATTTAAAATTCCATTGGCTACCAATGGAATTTAGGATCAAATTTAAGATCCTAATGTTAGCACATAGGGCCAGATTCACTAACCTGTCCGATCTGGCCCGATCCGGGCAGGTCCGACAAATTCCCAACAAGTAAATATGCAGATGGGGGCGATCGGAGGAACGCCCCCATCTGCAGGCAAGGAATCACTGTTAAGCCATCCTTGCACATGCGCTAGACCTCCGGGCCTGGCTTAGATTTTTTTTTGTTTTTTAACATTAGAAGCCCGTGGTTTTAACCCACTTAAAAGCCCAGGCTTGCACTGCGGGGAAGCGTGGGAGTCGGGGAAGGCAGGCGATCGAGGCAGGCAGTTTTCGGGGCAGGCAGGCAGACAGACAGGCATTCGGGGCAGTGGGAGAGTCGGGGCTGCAGGAGGTTTTCGGGACTGTGACTTTTTTAATTTTTTGCTTTTTTTTATCGGGGCGGCAGGCAGGAGAAGCGCATGGGGTAGAGCAGGCAGGAGAAGAGAGCAGGGCATGCAGAGAGCAGTGTTGGACAGTTGGAAAGATGTTTTCGACTGGTCCCCAGCAGTCGCTTCTTCAGTTGATCGGCCAGCCCAGTCGGATCGGATGGATTGTGTTGTGAATCGCGTCCCTACCTACTTTGCATGTGTTTCACCTCATTTGCATGCACAGATTCGAAGTGGATCGCAGGAGAGGTAAGTGAATCAGACCGGAGGGAAATTTGTTCGTAAAGGATTTGCTTTGTGAATCTAGCCCATAGAGCATTATTTCAGCTACAGTTTGGTGCTATTTTATGCCCCAAGGCGTTTATTACTATCTCTGAATGACAATAGGGTAGTCATCCCTCTCATTTCGAAGGCACATCTTGCGTCAACTAGAGATTGTGCATTCTTTTATTTAGTTCTGCAGTTATGGAATATTCCAAACAAAGAAAAGAAGAATCAATAATAATAAAAAGCTAAGCACGCATGCGCTTTCCAAAGATCATGATTCCTGGTGGCGTGAGGTGTGCTTCTGTGTCACACCTCACGGCGCCTGCGCTAGCTGGAGGCGCGTGCTCCAGGGACTCCTCCCTCCCGCTGCCGCTGCTCTTCAAAGCGGCCTGCTGAGGGAGAGAGAGAGAGGGCGGGTCAGAGGACGGAGTAACTCAGGGCAACGCCCCCTATTTCCTGCCACTGCTACTGGTGCTCCAGTCTCCCCGGTAACTGTCTCCAGGGGCAGCAAGCAGAGCGAGAGAAAGATCCCGGAGCGCTGCTGCTCAGGTACCGGGGAGGGGGCCGAGAGGGGAGGGTCGCAATAACCACCGAAGCCCGGGATCGGCTGAACCGGGCAGCTGCAGGGTGCGGTTGGGGCTCAGTCTGTCTTGCTGGCGGAGCTTCAGACCCTTCCCGATGCAATGTAAGAAACAAAACAAAAAAAAAAGCAAATCCAGGTAGGCGAAGGCAGGACGGAGGCTGCGATCGGCAGCGGCTGCTGCTACTCCTCCAGCTGCCTTTCTCCTCTCTGCCGGCCCCGGCCGGCAGCCCCCTCTACCCTGTCCTCTCTGCTCCGTTGGCCTGCACAGGAGAAGGAGCGGATGAAGCATGATCACAAGGGAGACCGTGCAAAGGGAAATACAAGGGGGTTGAAAAAGCGAAAGGTGGGACGGGAAGGGAAAAGGGAGGGGGGAGGAAGCCTAAAATGAAAAAAAAACAAACAACTTTATACAGGACGAGGAGTCTCTAGCACCCGTTAATCTAACGGGCTTAAAGACTAGTCATATATAAACTTTAAAAGACATTTAAAAGCACATTTATTCCAATTGGCCTTCTCAATTTAGAACAGAGTTTGGGACTGTGATCTGTGTTTATGCCATGATTAATTCTGTATTTAAGTAATGATTAATTCTATAATGGATAATTTTTAGCTGTAGGTATTAATTCATTGAGATTTGGTTATTTTATTGCTTTACTATTAGAATTGTTATTGTTGAGATGTTTGCTATGATATTTTATGAAAAAATTTTTTAACTTTTGCTCTTAATCTTTCCTTTTCTATATTTAATGGAGTTCTTTTTTTGATGAATATGAACTATGTATTGTAAACCGCTTGGATCCCGTTATGCTCTTATGTGGTATATAAAGTTCTTAATAAACATAAAACACATATTTTAGCGGCGGATTATCAAAACGGATTCTCTCTGTCTTTAGCGAGGTTTCAAGCAGCCTCCGACAATGGCCTGCAAATATGCTATTTAACATTGAAATGAGACTTCTGGTGGATTCTTAAAATTTGCCGAGGCATTTTCGAAGAGCGGCACCAGCTTTTGGCGACAAAAAACAGCGACTGGTCCAGGGGTGCCGTTACAGTGCCAGCACTTGTGTTTTGATTGTGGCTATTGAAATAAAAATGTATCTATATTTTATAAGTGGAGGGCATTAAAATCTCACGTGATTCTTTTGAGTTTATGGGGAGACAGGCATGTTTCATGCGCGCTTGTTAAAAGCCAACTTTTATTCTTGAGGAGAACACAGGGGAACTCAAGGGAAATAAAAAGAAAAATATGTATACTGCCACCAACATCACTTAGACAAACACAGGAGTAACGCTCGTTATGCACTCATTTGCAAATAGCAACTGCTCACAATGGGTCACGCTGCATGACAAGCTAGTTTTGCCACACCAAAGCTTTTACGACCGCTACAGCCACATGTGTCGTGCGCATGTGACGGAATCATATTCTATCCTCAAACAATGCCCGTGATGATTGCATCGCGTTGCTTTCCACCAAAATGCACACAGTCACGCCTCTTTCCTTTTATATATGTGCCGGTCAGCGACTCGACGCGACTCGACGCATATAAATTGAACCAATCTTCCCTGCTGTCCGTCGACATCATTTGCATACGTGATTTTTGGAGAACGTCTTGCTTTTTAAAATTCGCTATCACAACGGGAGCGTTTTTTAACGTGGATTTTTTACGCGTATTTTTGAGAATCTTGCCCTTAGTCTTATTTACCATCCCTTGTTTGCTTTTTTTGGCTACTGCCGCACATTGGGCAGAAGGTTTCAGCATATTGTCTACGATGACACCTAGATCATTTTCTTGAGTGCTGATCCCTAAGGTGGACCTTAGCATCTGGTAACTATGATTATCCCAAGACAAGCAGGCAGGTATTCTCACTAGTGGGTGATGTCATCCAACAGAGCCCTGATACGGACGTCTCACAAGCATATTTTGCTTGAAAAAACTCAGAAGTTTCGAGATGCGCATGCGCCAGTGCCTTCCCGCCCGATGGTCCGGGCGTGTCTCCTCAGTTCTTTTCTTTCCGCGGAGCTGAGAAGTTTTACTTCGATTCTGCGCTGACTGAATTCCTGTTCTTTTGCCTTCTATAGCCGCGGTTTTGAGTTTATTTTACTCTTTATCGTGTGTTTTATTTCTTTTATTTAAAAAAAAAAAAATTTTTTTTACGGTGATTCGACCGGGTCGGCCGCGTGGCTCAGGCCCCGGTCCTTCAATCTTGCGGCAGAGCTTTTTTGGCCTATGTCCCGGCCAATTACCGGTTTTAAAAAGTGTAGCAAGTGCCAGCGCGCGATTTCGCTGACGGACCCGCATCAACGCTGCCTGCAGTATCTTGGTCCAGAACATTTCCCGAAATCGTGCCAGCCTTGTTCCACTCTCACAGCGCGTGCGTTTAAGCGTCACTGTTTTTTGTGGGAGTCGATGTTCAAGATGGAAGCTGCGAAGGAACCTTCAGCTTCGACTTCGGCTGGCGCTTCGCCTGCAGCTACGAAGCCCGCCACCACTCCTGCTACACCGGGTCTCCTGAAGCCAGCTTCGTTTGTCCCGGTTTCGACCCCGACTTCAGCGTCGGAGCCTTCCTCCGTCTCCTCGGATCAGGAACCGCCTCCTCTCATTCCACCTGTGGTTCTCAAAGTGCCAAAGGCTTCCAAGCAAAAGCACTCGACCATGAAGGAGCGTGAAGACCGTGCAGGAGGGCCCCCTTTTGGTGCGGATCCCTCCTTATCGGCTTCGTTACGGTCCCTTTTGGAGGCTCAGTTTGTCGAGCTTATGACAACCATGGGACCCAAGTTGATTGCCACGATCCAGGGTGACCTCCCGATTCCGATTCCGGGGGGCGGACCGCCCCCTCCTCCTCGCCGGTCGATCTCGCTGCTTGGCGAGGAGGAGCGGCGAATGGCAGCCGGTCCTTTAGTGACATGCCCCCTTTAGAGCCCATCACGCCTCCGGACGAAGAGGTGTGGAATCCCTCTTCGGGTAATCGAAGCCCTGGGCATCGCAAGTCACAGGAAGAGTTCTTCCGCACTCCTTACCAGGCCTGAACTACATCTCGAGAGGCGTCGAATCTCCCGCCTCTGCGCTCTACGGCCTCGAGTCCCATCTACTCGTTAGAGGCGTCGGGGGACCATTCTAAGCATCGTCATTCTAGATCCCCCTCCAGACACCGAGAGGGGCATCGGTCCAGACATTCCTCACGGCACTCCTCGCGGCACTTTACAGTTTCACCGCAGAAGAAGCTGCCGCGACTGGGGTATTCTTCATCGGACATGTCTCCTCCGCAGGGGCCGGAGTTCGAGGAGCCGTGTGTCTCTTATTCCCCCTGTCGATCCCAGGTCTCTGTGGATCCTGAGGCCTCGACTTCGTCCAGTCCTTCTCGTAGGCCTGTGCTGGCGGATCAATTGTCTTTTTCTTCTTTTCTCAGGCAGATGGCGGATGACCTGGACATTACCTTGGACTCCGGTTCTCGGTACTCCAAGGAATACCTCGACACCTTGCATTTGCCTAATCCTCCTGCGGAGTCTCTTCGCCTGCCTCTACACAAACTTCTCGACCAAACGTTCATGAGATGTTTTGAAATGCCATACTCCATTCCTGCGGTCCCTGGCAAGTTGGATGCTCGGTACCGAACAGTTCATCACAAGGGGTTCGAGGGCTCTCAACTCTCTCACCAATCCCTGCTGGTCGAATCCTCCCTCAAGCGGTCTCATCCGTCCCAGGTGTACGCCTCGGTGCCTCCGGGTCGCGAGGGCAGGACCATGGATAAGTTTGGGAGGAGGATATACCAGAACTCGATGATGGCTTCCAGAGTTCTCAATTATACTTTTCATTTTGCAACTTATTTGGAGTTCTTCCTGCCTGTGCTTCGGAAGTTCACACCTTACATTGAGTCTCAAGCTCGCTTCGAATTCAAGGAGGTAGTTGCTTCGCTGTCCCAGCTGTGTCTCCAGTTGATGCAATCCTCTTACGATGCCTTTGAGCTTTCGGCACGGGCTGCCGCCTGTTCCATGGCTATGCGTCGCTTGGCATGGCTTCGGACCATTGACATGGACCCGAACCTCCAGGACAGACTTGCCAATGTTCCTTGTGCGGGAGCGGATTTATTTGACGAGTCCATCGAGATTATGACGAAGAAGCTATCTGACCATGAAAAATCCTTTCAGTCCATTCTTCGGCCCAAGCCTAAGCCTCAACAGTCTCGACCTCCTAGACCGCCCTTGATCTATCAGCGGCGTTATACTCCAAGGCAAGCTCCGGCTGCGAGACAACCGGCGAAGAGACAGCCTCCACAGAAGGCTCAACAGAAGCCTCAACCGTCTACTGTCCCCAAGGCTCCTCAGCCTTTTTGACTCTCTCTTAGGGAGCATAACCAACCTCGTTCTGCCATCCCCTGTTTTCCCCATTGGGGGTCACCCACATCATTTTTTCCATCGATGGACGGCTATCACCACCGACCTCTGGGTCCTTACCATCATCAAGGAAGGGTACTCTCTTCAGTTCCATCGGGTCCCTCCGGACCACCCTCCAAGAGAGTATCCTTCCAACTTGACACAGACCGCCCTTCTTCTTCAGGAAGCTCAAGCTTTGCTCTGGCTTCGTGCCGTCGAGCCGGACCCTGTGGACCAACACAACCGGGGGTTTTACTCCCGGTACTTCCTCGTTCCGAAGAAGACGGGCGACCTGCGACCCATTCTGGACCTCAGGATCCTCAACAAGTTCTTGGTCAAGGAGAGGTTTCGCATGCTGACCCTTGCTTCTCTCTACCCCCTCCTCGAGCAGAACGACTGGTTATGCTCTCTAGATCTCAAGGAGGCCTACACTCACATTCCCATTCATCCGGCCTCTCGCAAGTTCCTCAGATTTCGGGTGGGACATCTGCATCTGCAGTATCGAGTGCTTCCATTTGGCCTGTCCTCGTCTCCCAGAGTCTTCACGAAGTGTCTGGTAGTAGTGGCCGCTGCACTCCGGAACTGGGGTCTTCAGGTTTTTCCCTACCTCGACGACTGGCTCATCAAGGCCCCCTCAGCCCCAGAGGTCATCTCGGCAACCCTGACAACAATTTGCTTCCTGCAGAGTTTGGGCTTCGAGATCAACTTTCCCAAATCTCATCTACAGCCTACCCAGTCTCTCCCCTTCATCGGGGTGGTCCTGGATACCATTCGACTCAGAGTGTTTCTTCCTCCTCAATGCATGGAAGCTCTTCTTCATCTCTGCTAGTCGGTGTCTTCTCGCCAGTCCATCTCAGCGAGACACATGATGGTGCTCCTGGGTCACATGGCCTCTACAGTTCATGTGACGCCTTTTGCCAGACTTCATCTCAGGATTCCTCAGTGGACCCTGGCTTCTCAATGGACTCAGGTGTCAGACCCGTTGACTCGACACATCACAGTCACTCCTGCTCTTCGGCAGTCTCTACTTTGGTGGATGACTTCTTCGAATCTATCCAGAAGTTTGCTGTTTCATACTCCTCCCCACCAGAAGGTTCTCACAACCGATTCTTCGACCTATGCATGGGGAGCTCATCTGGATGGTCTTCGTACTCAGGGATTCTGGACCAGTGCGGACCGACTCCATCAAATCAATCTTTTGGAGCTCAGAGCCATCTTCAATGCTCTTCAAGCTTTTCAACATCTCCTTCACGACATGGTGGTCCTCATTCGCACGAACAATCAGGTCGCCATGTATTATGTCAACAAGCAGGGGGGCACGGGCTCGGCCTCTCTCTGCCAGGAAGCTCTCAGAGTCTGGGATTGGGCGGTTCGCCACAACGCCTTCCTCAAAGCTGTCTACATTCAGGGGAAGGACAATGTCTTGGCGGACAACTTAAGTCGTCTCCTCCAGCCTCACGAATGGACACTCCATTCCAGCCCCCTTCATCAGATCTTTGCACAGTGGGGAACGCCTCAGATAGACCTCTTTGCGGCTCCCCACAACTTCAAACTGCCTCAATTTTGCTCCAGGATCTACACTCCTCATCGTCTCAAGGCAGATGCCTTTCTGCTGGATTGGGGAACTCGCTTTCTGTATGCGTTTCCTCCATTTCCTCTCATTCAAAAGACTCTGGTCAAGCTGAAGTCCGACCATGCCACCATGATTCTAATAGCTCCTCGGTGGCCCAGACAGCCTTGGTACTCCCTTCTACTTCAACTTCAGGGAGCCATTCCTTCTTCCAGTATTTCCTTCACTGCTTACTCAGCATCAGGGATCTCTACTTCATCCCAATCTGCAGTCTCTTCACCTGACAGCTTGGTTCCTCTCAACGTAACTCCTCACCAGTTTTCCCAGGCGGTGAGGGATGTTTTGGAGGCTTCCAGGAAGCCTGCTACTCGACAATGCTACTCCCAAAAATGGACTAGATTTTCTTCATGGTGTGTTTCTAATTCTAAGGAGCCTCAGCAAGCCTCCCTATCTTCTGTATTGGACTATCTTCTACACCTGTCTCAGTCTGGTCTCAAGTCTACATCTATACGAGTCCACCTGAGTGCTATTGCGGCTTTCCATCAGCCTCTACAAGGGAAACCTCTCTCTGCTCATCCTGTGGTTTCCAGATTTATGAAAGGACTTTTCCATGTCAATCCTCCTCTCAAACCTCCTCCAGTGGTTTGGGACCTTAATGTGGTCCTTTCTCAGCTTATGAAACCGCCTTTTGAACCTCTCAACAAGGCTCCACTAAAGTTTCTCACTTGGAAGGTGGTTTTTCTGGTGGCCCTCACATCTGCTCACAGGGTCAGTGAGCTTCAGGCCTTAGTGGCGGATCCACCTTTCACAGTATTCCATCATGACAAGGTGGTCCTCCGCACTCATCCGAAATTCCTGCCTAAAGTGGTCTCTGAATTTCATCTCAACCAATCCATTGTGCTTCCAGTGTTTTTTCCAAAGCCTCATTCTCATCCTGGAGAATCAGCTCTTCACACTCTGGACTGTAAACGTGCTTTGGCTTTCTACTTGGATTGCACCAAACCACACAGAACTGTTCCTCAACTTTTCGTCTCCTTTGATCCAAACAAGTTGGGACGACCTGTATCGAAGCGCACCATCTCCAACTGGATGGCGGCTTGTATCTCTTTCTGCTATGCCCAGGCTGGATTACCCCTTCCCTATAAGGTCACAGCCCATAAGGTCAGAGCAATGGCAGCCTCTGTAGCCTTCCTCAGATCGACACCGATTGAGGAGATTTGTAAGGCTGCCACTTGGTCCTCGGTTCATACTTTCATCTCTCATTATTGTCTGGATACTTTCTCCAGACGGGATGGACAGTTTGGCCAAACAGTGGTACAAAATTTATTCTCCTAAGTTGCCAACTCCACCATCCCATTGAGGTTAGCTTGGAGGTCACCCACTAGTGAGAATACCTGCCTGCTTGTCCTGGGATAAAGCAATGTTACTTACCGTAACAGTTGTTATTCAGGGACAGCAGGCAGCTATTCTCACGTCCCACCCACCTCCCCTGGGTTGGCTTCTCTGCTAGCTACCTGAACTGAGGAGACACGCCTGGACCATCGGGCGGGAAAGCACTGGCGCATGCGCGGTACAGGAATCTCGAAACTTCTGAGTTTCTGCAAGCAAGTATGCTTGTGAGACGTCCGTATCGGGGCTCTGTCGGATGACATCACCCACTAGTGAGAATAGCTGCCTGCTGTCCCTGGATAACAACTGTTACGGTAAGTAACATTGCTTTTGAGTTCTTCTTCTTCCCAATATGCATCACTTTGTATTTGTACACATTAAATTTCATCAGCCATTAGATGGCCAGTCTTCCAATTTTGGAAGCTATATTTTCTCTCTGAGTAGTTTCTGTATTTTAAGAATACCCAAATAACTTTCATGAACAAAGGAAATGAATTTATGATGTAGTGAAGTGGGAAGGCTTATCCAGTTACCTCTATCATGTAAACAATTCTCTACAGAAACAGAGAAAGAACAAAGTATTATGGAAGATTAAGAGCTATTTAGTCCATCATAGGACTATGCCAGGGATCTCAGATGAGCTCTGTGTTTTCCTTCTTCACAACCTGGGATTCTCCTTTATTAATCCTATTACTGTTTGATCTCCACCACATTCACTTGCAGGCTATTCCACGCACCTCTCTTTCTCTGAAGAAATATTTTCTTTTTTTAGTTCAGCAAATTTTATTGAGTTTATCTTCTCCTGTGGTTGGATATGTTCTCTCTGAAAATTATCCCATGAAAAGTGCCTAATTACATTTATATTTGCTATTTAGAATATACAAAAGTTTCAGGAAAATATACATTCGTGTAGCAGGATCCACTGAAACATGTCACGTATAGTCATTAAGAGGAACATTCTAGAGTCCTAAAATGTGTCAGAGTGTTGGAAGCTCACTTGAGAAATATTTGGCTACATTTTGTTTAAATGCTCTTAATGGTATAGGAGGAGAGATTACTGTTTGTAAGAGGAATTTGTGTTTACTCTTAGAGGTTTGTGCTTTTTGAACTAAGCTGAATAAAAAAGAAACACTTTGAAATGGAGAGTGTGGCCTTTTATTGAGTGCCAAGGAAGCTTCTGGAGGGAGAGTAGCTAGTGTTGCAAAGAGGAAATCGAGGCCTGAGTCTCATCCTGCCTATCCTGTCCCACCACCAGCACTTAAAATTGAACATGACCAAGCTATTTATCCTTCCACCTAGGGTTACCAGACGTCCAGGGAAACACGAACATGTCCTCTTTTTAGAGGACTGTCTGGGTGTCCAGATGGATTTTCAAACCCCAGCAGTTTGTCTGGGTTTTGGAAGGCCCTGAGCTCGGAGCCATGTCTGGAGGGCCTCCGTTGCATCTGCACATGCTCGGAGGCCCTCCAGACACTACCCGGACTCGGGAAAGGTTTGTGTGGAGGTGGAGCTGGGGGCAGAACAGGGTGGGGTCACATGTCCTCTTTTTTTTTTTTTTCTTCAACATATCTGATAGCCCTACTTCCACCTAAACATACATCTCCTCTCCCCCTCATTTTCTATCTCAGTGAATAACACTCTTGTCCTCCCTGTCTCTTCAGCTTACAATCTCGGGGTCATCTTTGATTCATCTACATAACATAACTTTATTCTTCTATACCGCCAACAATCAAACAACTTCTTGGCAGTTTACACAGAAGAGAAACTAGATTCTGGAGGTTGTTTGGGGGGCTCACTGTAACCTTTAAGGGAGCTGTAATGAGGAGAAGACATGGAACCCTTTTTGTGAAGTTCACAGCAGTGCCCTGTAAGGTACCCCACTATTTAGGTGGCATGTCTGGGTGTGCATTCCATCACTTTGCAGACCCCCCTCCCACGTCCAACAGGACTTGTTCTAGGCGTTTTGAACGTCGAAGAAAAGTTGGACAAAAATGTGGTATAAAGATGGACGATTTAGCGGCTTGGACTATCAGATCGGCAGGACGTATAATTAGATGATTTTCGAAACAAAAAAAAGTTGGACGTATTTTTTGAAAATGTGTCTTAAGCTGTTTTTTTTTTACTTTGGACGACTTGCGAGATGGACGTAAACAGACTTAGACGTCCCTTTCGATTATGCCCTTCCACCTGTTTTAAATCCTGCATCACCCGTTTGCAGTTGGTACAAAACGCAGCTAGTAGGTTGATATTTGGTTGTGGAAATTTGAGCATTTAAAATCTTATTATATGAAACTTAATTGGTTACCAGTATTGGGAGTTACAGTTTTTAAAAATCTTGACAGGTAATGCCTCTAGCTATCTATCTGATCTGGTAATTTTATTGCAGGGTTCTTTCCATAAACATATTACAATAATTTTTTTTTTAATTGAAATTTCCAATGTTTAAGAACTTGAAATCACTAGACATTTAACTTTGTCCATTCAATATCAACTGGTAAAATTGTGGAACCAATTTCATTTTTAGATTGTGGCCTTGTGGGCATTATCTTTGAAACATTTTCAAAACTTTCTTGTTGTATGAAAATGCATTAACTAAAAACTAACACAGCTTGATAAAAGGAGGCCATAGAGTGTAATGGGTTGAATCTGAGTATTGTAATTCCTAGGCGAGATGGCCTGGTTTCTTGTTTTGTAATCTGTCCTTGAACTAAATAGAAGATCTTGCATAGCATAATTGGATTGGAGGTTTTCTCCATCCTGTTTGAGCCTGTTATGAATATGATAGTGCTTGAAAGGCTGAGTAGTTAACAGAGAGTGGGGGTAAATGGACAATACTCGGACTGGAAAAGCGTCACGAGTGGAGTGCCGCAGGGTTCGGTGCTTGGGCCCGTGCTCTTCAACATATTTATAAACGATCTGGAAATTGGTACGATGAGCGAGGTGATTAAATTTGCAGATGATACAAAGTTATTCAGAGTAGTGAAGACACAGAAGGATTGCGGAGACCTGCAACGTGACATAAACACGCTCGAGAAATGGGTTGCGACATGGCAAATGAGGTTTAATGTGGATAAGTGTAAGGTGATGCATATCGGTAACAAGAATTTTATACACAAATACAGGATGTCCGGTGCAGTACTCGGAGAGACCCCCCAAGAAAGAGACTTGGGAGTACTGGTCGACAAGTCAATGAAGCCGTCCGCGCAATGCACAGCGGCGGCAAAAAGGCAAACAGAATGCTAGAAATGATTAAGAAGGGGATCACGAACACATCAGAAAAGGTTATCATGCCACTGTACCGGGCCATGGTATGCCTCCACCTGGAATACTGCGTCCAGCACTGGTCGCCGTACATAAAGAAGGACACAGTACTACTCGAAAAGGTGCAGAGAAGAGCAACTAAAATGGTTAAGGGGCTGGAGGAGTTGCCGTACAGTGAGAGATTAGAGAAACTGGGCCTCTTCTTCCTTGAAAAGAGGAGACCGAGAGGGGACATGATCGAAACATTCAAGATAATGAAGGGAATAGACTTAGTAGATAGAGACAGGTTGTTCACCCTGTCTAAGGTAGGGAGAACGAGAGGACACTCTCTAAAGTTAAAAGGGGATAGATTCCGTACAAACGAAAGGAAGTTCTTCTTCACTCAGAGAGAGGTAGAAAACTGGAACGCTCTTCTGGAGTCTGTTATAGGGCAAAACACCATAAAGGGATTCAAGACAAAGTTAGACAAGTTCCTGCTGAACCAGAACGTACGCAGGTAAAGCTAGTCTCAGTTAGGGCACTGGTCTTTGACCTAAGGGCCGCCGCTAGAGCGGACTGCTGGACACGATTGGTCTGACCCAGCAGCGGCAGTTCTTATGTTTTGACCTTGTTTGCAAGAAAATGTGTTAAGATTTGACTTCTTTGTATATGCTACTTCATGCTCTAAGGTATACATATTCAGGGCTTCCAGCCTCTCCTCATACGTCCTCTGGTGCAAGCCTCCTATCATTTTCGTCGCCCTCCTCTGGACCACTTCAAGTCTTCTTGTGTCCTTCACCAGATACGGATGTTAACAAAAATTCTACCGATACAATCACTTGATGTGTTGTGTGAAGAGAATTTAATCTTATGCATTAAGACGTTTTATCCTGACTTCTCACCGTAACCAGCTCATAAAAATCCTGCTGACAGTTATTGAGACTGGCTTGGTTTCTGTGTATGAGCGCAGAGCTGCTGGTTGTGTATTGAAGAGACCGCAGGTGATGCAGTGACAGGCGTGGACGCTCAGACAGAAGACTCACCAGCTACTGAGGAGGACCAAGCTGAGACTAGCTTATCCCGAGTTAGCAGTGAGCTGGCATCACAGAGCTAGAGTCACACAAGTTGTTGCATACAGATCATGTTTCATTGCCGCTCTGCAGTGCATGATGAATGAGGTAACCAGAGGCTAATTTAAAAGGTGCAGTTTTAGCATTTATCACCTTTTTGAAGAACTTCACCCAAGGCGATGAACAGCCAGATTAAACTGGGCATAGGCAACTACAGCAGTAAAAATATTCAAATAATTTAGCGTATGCGAGGTTCTACAAAAGATAACTGGCCCTTGAGCTGACAGATTCAGAATGTGCTAGAAGAAGCCAGAGGAAGGGAAAACCATGAATCTAGGAGCTCAGAGGAGTTGCTATATTAGGTTCATGCTCCAGAAGAAATATACAAGTTAATGGCAGAGCTACAAGAAGATAGTCAGGTGGAAGGTGCATGCACACGAGCCTGCAGTGATGATCTTTAGATTCATTTCTGAAAGAGGCAGCTAGCACTGAGCTTGCAAGAAAATCATGCTTCCAGAAACACATCTAACCTGTTTGCTGGCAATTCTGCAGAATTACTAGGAGGTGTTATCCACAATAAGCAAACTTATAATTTCTCATTTAAATTCTGATAATGGAGCAGGGGGGTGGCCACTGTAGCCCTGATGAGGATGGAGATTGGTTTGTTTGGTTTCTGCTGATGCAGAATAATACCAGTCAATCCTCTACTCCAGTGTTTTTCAACCGCTGTTCCGCGGCACACTAGTGTGCCGCGAGATGTTGCCTGTTGTGCCGCAGGGCCGCCGGGCCCGGAGCTGACAGGGGGCCCGAGGCAGGGGCGCCAGTAGCTCGCCAAGGCAAAGTGAGTCGATCACCCAGGACTCACTTTGTCTTGGCGATCTAATCTATCGAGCCGATAAGTCTTCTTCTCCCCGACGTCAATTCTGCAGTCGGAGAGGAAGTTCGGGCCAGCCAATCGCTGCCTGGCTGGGCGGAACTTCCTCTCCGATTGCAGAATTGACGTCAGGGAGAGCATGCGTCGGCGTCGGCTTTGGGGCCTGTTATCCATTGGTGGGTCCTGTTCCCCGATGGCAGCGGCAGTGGCAGTGGCTTGGGGAATGGAAGGGAGAAAGAAAGAAAGGGGGCAGGCAGGGAAACAGAAGGAAAGAAGAGAAACAGAAAAAAAGAAAGAAAGGTCAGGGAGAGAGGAAGAAAAAGTTGGGGGAGGGAATGAGGTGTGGAGGAGAGAAAGCATACAGGCTGATAGAAGGGAAGAAAGATTGGATGCACAGTCAGAAGAAGAAAGTGCAACCAGAAATCACCAGACAAGGTAGGAAAAATGATTTTATTTTAAATTTAGCAAAGTGGAGGCAGTATTACCACAGTTTTCAAAAGAATTTGCCCAAATAACTTAATAGTTAACTGGGTAAATTCCCAGAGATGAAAACTTCCCTTCACTTACTATGCACAGTTCTGAATTTATATCTGCTGTCTATATTTTACAATATGGTCACCTTTTACTAAACCGCAATAGTGGTTTTTAGCGCAGGGAGCCTATGAGCGTCAAGAGCAGCGCTGGACATTCAGCGCAGCTCCCTGCGCTAAAAACTGCTATTGTGGTTTAATAAAAAGGATGGAGGGTATATTTGTCTATTTTTGTATGCTATAAAAACCAAATATAGAGAGAGACTGAGAGCTGTTGACGAAGAGCTACGTGTGTGTCTTTCTTCGATTCCAGCCAGAATATCAGCTTTGTTGTGTTCAGCCAAACAGGCCCAGGTTTCGCACTGAATAAAGTATTTTATAATTTTTATAATTTTTATTTCGTAATAAAGTAATTATAAAATACTTTCTTTGTGTTTATTTGATTCCTATTCAAGAGAATTACTTTATATATAGTCAATATAGGCAGAGAGTTAAATTTTTTAACATTTTCTAATGGTGGTGTGCCTCGTGATTTTTTTCATGAAACAAGTGTGCCTTTGCCCAAAAAAGGTTGAAAAACACTGCTCTACTCTGTACTGTAGCCCATCTGTAGTATATGTAGTTAAGGCAGAGGTGAGGGAACCCCCTAAGCAAAGTAACATAGTAGATGACAGCAGATAAATAATAATAATAATAATTTATTTCTTACCATGAAGTTCGAAGCGGTTTACAATAAAGATACATTTAGTCAGTAAATGGGATGCAAGTGGTTTACATTAAAGATTCATTTTGTCAGTACATGGGATGCAAGTGGGTTACAATACAAGTGGTTTACTATCAAGGTGCATTTTGTCAGTGTAAGGGATACAGGTGGGTTACCATAAAGATACATTTAGTCAGTACATGGGTTACATGAGATCTATTAGCATACATTACAATGCATGCAAATAGATCTCATGCACATTCATTGGGGAAATCTTGAAAACCCGACTGGATTGTGGCCCTCGAGGACTGACATTTGACATCCCTGCTCTAAGGTATACATATTCAGGGCTTCCAGCCTCTCCTCATACGTCTTCTGGTACAAGCCTCCTATCATTTTCGTCGCCCTCCTCTGGACCACTTCAAGTCTTCTTGTGTCCTTCACCAGATACGGTCTCCAAAACTGAACACAATACTCCAAGTGGGGCCTCACCAACAACCTGTAAAGGGGCATCAACACGTTCTTTCTTCTACTGGTTACGCCTCTCATTAAATAGCCCAGCATCTTTCTGGCAGCAGCCATTGCTTTGTTGCACTGTTTTTTTGCCTTAAGATCTTTAGATACTATCACCCCAAGGTCCCTCTCCCCATCTGTGCATATTAGCCTCTCACCTCCCAGCATATAAGGCCCCTTCCAATTATTAATCCCCAAATGCTTTACTCTGCATTTCTTTGCATTGAATTTTAGTTGCCAAATATTAGACCATTCCTCTAACTTTTGTAGATTCTTTTTCATGTTTCCACTCCCTCTTCGGTGTCTACTCTGTTACAAATCTTGGTATCATCAGCAAAAAGGCAAACCTCCACATAAGAACAGTAAGTAAGCGCAGGAGGAACAAAAGACCCCAATGGTTCAGTGCAGAAATTTCGGACCTCGTTAAAAAGAAAAAAGAAGCATTTATCACCTACAAACATTTAGGAAAACAAGAGGTGGAAAAAGACTATCTAGACATGTCAAAAGCTGTCAAAATAGCAGTCAGGGAGGCCAAACTCAGAATGGAAGAAGATCTAGCACGGAACATTAAGAAAGGGGATAAATCCTTCTTCAGCTATATTAGTAACAGGAAAAGGAACAAAGATGGGATAGAACGCCTGAAGAAATCGGACGGTAATCTTGTAGAATCAGATTCTGCCAAGGCAGAATTACTAAACGAATACTTCTGCTCAGTCTTCACCCGTGAAGCGCCGGGAGCTGGTTCACAGATTCAGATGGGAGACAGCCAGAAGGACCCGTTTCATGACTTCGAGTTCACGCCCAGTAGCGTCTACTACGAACTATCAAGACTCAAAGTAAACAAAGCCATGGGAACGGACAACCTACATCCCAGAGTGCTCAGGGAATTGAGAGAAGTCCTGGCAGAGCCACTATCTGTTCTTTTCAATCTTTCCCTATGCACAGGAAGAGTCCCCTTGGACTGGAAAACCGCCAACGTTATCCCACTCCACAAAAAGGGCTGCAGGACAGAGATGGCAAACTACAGACCGGTGAGTCTCACGTCTATAGTGTGCAAGCTCATGGAAACACTGATCAAACGAAATATTGACACAATCCTAGACGAAGAAAACCTACGTGATCCCCACCAGCACGGATTCACCCAGGGCAGATCCTGCCAATCTAACCTAATCAGCTTTTTTGACTGGGTTACTAGACAACTTGTTGCCGGAGAGTCACTGGATGTAGTATATTTAGACTTCAGTAAAGCTTTTGATAGCGTCCCACACCGAAGGCTATTGAACAAGCTGAGGTCGATAGGATTAGGGGACACTCTAACTACATGGGTTGAGGATTGGCTGAGTGGTAGACTTCAGAGGGTGGTGGTAAACGGTACCCCATCCAAAACGTCAGGCGCGATCAGTGGAGTGCCGCAGGGGTCGGTCTTGGGCCCGATTCTATTCAACTTATTCATAAGAGATATGACCCAAGGACTTAGAGGAAGGGTATCACTGTTCGCCGACGACGCCAAACTTTGCAACATAGTAGGTAAAAACACCTTGCATGATAATATGACGCAGGATCTACTGCTGCTAGAACGGTGGTCAGCAACATGGCAGCTATGCTTCAATGCTAAAAAGTGCAAGGTAATGCACCTGGGAAAGAGAAACCCGCACAGAACTTACATACTAAATGGTGAAACCTTGGCCAAGACCACGACGGAACGTGATCTAGGGGTGATCATCAGTAATGACATGAAGGTTGCTAATCAAGTGGAGAAGGCTTCCTCCAGGGCAAGGCAAGTGATGGGTTGTATCCGTAGAGATTTTGTCAGCAGGAGACCTGAAGTAGTGATGCCGCTGTACAGGTCCATGGTGAGGCCACATCTGGAATACTGTGTTCAATTCTGGAGACCACACTACCGGAAAGATGTGCTGAGAATCGAGTCGGTTCAACGTATGGCCACTAGGATGGTCTTGGGGCTCAGGGATCTCACGTATGAAGAAAGACTGAATAAACTACGGCTGTACTCACTTGAGGAACGAAGAGAGAGGGGAGACATGATTGAAACATTTAAGTATATCACGGGCCGTATCGAGTCGGAAGAAGATATCTTCTACCTCAAGGGATCCTCGACCACCAGGGGGCATCCGTTAAAAATCAGGGGAGGGAAGTTCCATAGCGACTACAGAAAATACTTCTTCACTGAAAGAGTGGTGGATCATTGGAACAAACTCCCACTGCAGGTGATTGAGGCCAAGAGCGTGTCAGATTTTAAGAGACAATGGGATGTTCACGTGGGATCTCTAGGGGAATAAAATCAGGGGGGCGGGAATTTGGAATGGGCAGACTTGGTGGGCTATAGCCCTTTTCTGCCGTCTTTTCTATGTTTCTATGTTTCCTTCTAACCCTTCAGCAATGTCATATGGAACAGGATCGGCCCCAGCACTGAACCCTGAGGGACTCCAATACTCACCTTTCCTTCCTCCGAGTGACTTCCATTAATCACCACCCTCTGACATCTGTCCGTCAACTAGTTCCTAAACCAGTTTACCACTTTGGGTCCTAACTTCAGCCCTTCAAGTTTGTTCAAGAGCCTCCTATGAGGAACAGAGTCAAAGGATTTGCTGAAATCTAAGTGCGAGTGAATTACATCTAACATATGCTCTTGATCCAGTTCTCAGGTCACCCAATCAAAAAAATTCAATCAGGTTCATTTGACACGATTTACCTGTAGTAAAGCCATGTTGCCTCAGATCCTGTAACCAATTAGAATCTAGGAAGTTCACTATCCTTTCTTTCAGCAACACTTCCATTATTTTTCCAACAACCGAAGTGAGGCTTATCAGCCTGTAGTTTCCCGCTTCATCTCTGTGACCACTTTTGTGAATAAGGACCACATCCGTTCTTCTCCAATTTCCAGGAACCATTCCCGTCTCCAGAGATTTGTTGAACAAGTCTTTAATAGGACCCACCAGGACCTCTCTGTATCCTGCCAGGACCCCTCAGTATCCTGGGATGGATCCCATCTGGTCCCATCCCTTTATCTACCTTCAGTTTTTCAAGTTGTTCATAAACATTTACCTCCGTGAACGGCGCAGAATCTACTCCATTTTCTCGTGTAACTTTGCCAGACAACCTCGGTCCTTCTCCAGGATTTTCTTCTGGATGGTGTGAATAACATGAAGACCTGGTGAAGCTTGAAAAATGGTCTGAAATTTGGCAGGTATAATTTAATGCTAAGAAATGCAAGGTCATACATTTGGGCTGCAAAAACCTGAGGGAACAGTATAGATTAGGGAGTGAAGAACTTATGTGCACGACAGAAGAGCGGGACTTGGGTGTAATTCTATGTGATGATCTTAAGGTGGCCAAACAGGTTGAAAAGGTGACGGCGAAAGCTAGAAGGATGATAGGTTGCATAGGGAGAGGTATGGCTAGTAGGAAAAAGGAGGTATTGATGCTCCTGTATAAGACTTTGGCGAGACCTTATTTAGAATATTGTGTACAATTCTGGAGGCCGCACCTTCAAAAAGATATAAAAAGGATGGAGTCGGTCCAGAGGAAGGCTACTAAAATGGTATGTGGTCTTCATCATAAGGCCTATGGGGACAGACTTAAAGATCTCATCTGTATACTTTGGAGGAAAGGCGGGAGAGGGGAGATATGATAGAGATGTTTAAATACCAACGTAATGTAAATGCACATGAGTCAAGTCTCTTTAATTTGAAAGGAAACTCTGCAATGAGAGGGCATAGGATGACGTTAAGAGGTGATAGGCTCCAGAGTAATCTAAGGAAATAGTTTTTTTACAGAAAGGGTGGTAGATGCGTGGAACAGTCTCCCAGAAGAGGTGGTGGAGACAGAGACTGTGTCTGAATTCAAAAGGGCCTGGGATAAGGACGTGGGATTTCTCGGAGAGAGAAAGAGATACTGCGGATGGGCAGATTAGATGGGACATTTGGCCTTTATCTGCCATCATGTTTCTATGTTTCTATTTGTTTAGCATGTTTGCTTGTTTTTAATCACTCTCCACATATTGGTTCCTAACATCTTTTAGTTTAGCAATTCCATTTTTCATCTTCCAACTTTCACTGATATAGCAGAAAAAAATTTTGTCTCCCTTTTTTACATTTTTAGCCATGAGATGATGGCACAGACAAATGTACTGCTTACAAGTGGGAGAAAAAATGTAGAGAAGGGGGATATGAACTACAAGAGGAAAGTGGTGAAATTCAGAAAAGATGTAAGGAAAGAACAAAGGTTATGGCTAAAACTGGCATTAGACATGGTCATCCTGAGTATATTTAATTTTGGCAGTCATATCAACAACCATTCCTCTGGCTTTACTCAAGATAGGGGAAAGTAGACTTGATTACTGGATTAATGTTAAACAAAGTAGTGAATCTTTTCAATACATATCTAGCTGGGAAGGAGAGTTGGGGGCTCATTTTCAAAGCACTTAAGACACCCTAAGTAACCTAAACCTAGGCAGATGGTGCTTTGAAAATGAGCCCCTTGATGACTCAAAATGTGAAGTCAACAATGTTTGTAAGAAATTCTCCTGATGAGGAGCTTGCAAGACCATTTAGGTGTCAGCCCCTGGAACAGTGAAATGAGGAGCTTAATACTTTCAAAGAAAGCACAGAGTCCTTTACATAAGGAACAGGCTCTGAGACTAGTGGCCCTTAGGTTGTTAAAGTGACCTCACCCAGTGGCGTACCTAGGGGGGGGCGGGGGGGGCGGGCCGCCCCGGGTAACAGCCCTGAGGGGGTGTTCCCGGCCTTGCCGCTCAGTCCCCCCCCACGCCCGAAGGACCGCTCGCCCCACTGACCTTCCAGCACACCTATGAAGCAGCCCGCAGCAGGATCGCGACGTCAGCAATCCCTCAGCTGCTTGGGCGCTGCTTCCTGCGCCGCGGTCCCGTCCCTCCTCTGACGTCAGAGGAGGGGGCGGGACCGCGGCGCAGGAAGCAGCGCCCAAGCAGCTGAGGGATTGCTGACGTCGCGATCCTGCTGCGGGCTGCTTCATAGGTGTGCTGGAAGGTCAGTGGGGCAAGCGGTCCTTCGGGCGTGGGGGGGGCAGTAGCTTAAGGTAGCCCGGCGCAGGAAGCAGCTCCTAAGCAGCGCAAAGATAGCTGACGTCGCGATCCTGCTGCGGCTGCTTCATAGGTAGTGCGGGGAGGCCAGGGGGGCGAATGGTCCTTCGGGGTGGGTCGGGGCATCAGGCCTTCAGGGTGGGGGGGGCGGGCGGGCAGGCAGACTTTCAAGGGGGAGGGGGGTGACAGGCAGGCAGGCAGGCCTTCAAGGGGGGGGTGCAGGTCTTCGGGGGGGGGGGTGCAGACCTTCAAGGGGGTGCAGGCCTTCAAGGGGGGGACAGGCAGGCAGGCCTTCAAGGGGGGGACAGGCCTACAAGGGGGGGGACAGGCCTACAAGGGGGTGCAGGCCTACAAGGGGGGGGGGACAGGCCTTCACGGGGGGACAGGCCTTCAGGGGGGGGGGCATGCCTTCAGGGGGGGTGCCGACCTTCAAGGGGTGCAGGCCTTCAAGGGGGGGACAGGCAGGCAGGCCTTCAAGTGGAGGGACAGGCCTTCGGGGGGGGTGCAGGCCTTCGGGGGGGGGTGCAGACCTTCAAGGGGGTGCAGGCCTTCAAGGGGGGGACAGGCAGGCAGGCCTTCAAGGGGGGGGACAGGCCTACAAGGGGGTGGGACAGGCCTTCAAGGGGGTGCAGGCCTTTGGGGGGGTTGCCAACCTTCAAGGGGGGGGTGCAGGCCTTCAAGGGGGGGGACAGGCCTTCAAGGGGGGACAAGCAGGCAGGCCTTCAAGGGGGGGGTCAGGCCTTCAAGGGGGGGGGGACAGGCCTTCGGGGTGTGCAGGCTCTTCGGGGTTGGGTGCAGGCCTTCGGGGTGGGTGCAGGCCTTCGGGGTGGGTGCAGGCATTCGGGGTGGGTGCAGGCCTTCGGGATGGGTGCAGGCCTTCAGGGGGGACAGACCTTCAGGTGGGGGGTACAATCCTTCGGGGAGGGTGCAGGCCTTCAGGGGTGGGGTTTAGGCGTTCAGAGGGGGACAGACCTTCGGGTGGGAGGTAAAGTCCTTCGGGGGTGCAGGTCTTCAGGGGTGGGGTGTAGCCCTTCTGAGGGGGGAGACAGACCTTCGGGGGGAGGGGGTCCTGGTGTAAAAGTACACAGAGGGAGAGAGGGAAGGGGGGGTTCAAAGATACGTGCATATGCCAGACTTTGGGGGTTAGAACTAATGGGTCTAAAAACAGAGGAGTGGGAGAGAGATGGTGCATAATGGGATTTAGGGAGGGAAGGAACAGAAAGGGAGAGAACTTGGAAACAGGGGATGGTGTGGATGGGGGGATAGAGATACTGGATAGGAGGATAGTTGGGAACAGAAAGGGAGAGATGGTGGATCCTGGGGTAGTGGGAGTTGAGAAAAAGGTGAATCTGTGGATGGAGACAAAAAAAAGGAAAGGATGCCAGATCTCCGGGAGAGGGAAGGGAAACGGAAGGGGAGAACAGAGATGGCAGACGGATGGTTAGCACGGAGAAAGGAGACCCTGGCAAGCAAGACAACAAGAGCCTGGGACCAACAAGATTTGAAATATTGATCAGAGAACAAAAGGTAGAAAAAATAATTTTATTTTCTGTTTTGTGATTACAATATGTTAGATTTGAAAAGTGTACATGAGACAGCTTGAAATGGGAACTTTTCTATTTTTGTGAATGGCAAGGCTGAGTTCAGTTAAAATATATGCTTTATAAGAAAATATAATAATGTGTTTTATAAAGTTTATAAGCATTGCTGGCATACTCGGTGAGGTGTTCCTAGTATTGGTGGTGGTGGTAGCATGTCAGTGTGTTGAGAGGAAGAGGTAGTCTGGGAAATTCTGCTGAGCAAACTCTGGGCCCATTTCCACCCCCAGTTAGTCCACTCCACTCAACTGGTTCACACACTGAGTGGGTCTTTGGGTGTTATTTCTGGGTAGTTGTTTTAGAATCTCTTCCAGTGGTTTGTCAGTATCTCCTTCTGGTCCAAGGAAGGAAACTTTGTCAACCTTAGCATTGACCTTCAGAATATGTTTGTAACAGCGCTGCTTGTGTGGCATTAGGCTATGTAGTGATCGAAAGAAAAAAACAGACCTTTGCACATTTTTGCACTATATGGTGGGTGTATGAGGAGATTCATTTCCTGCACAGTTAAGTCCATGTGAAGTTACCTTGTGCTGTATTTGACATCTAGCAAGGTCTCTGTTGGAAGGAAAGATCTAAGCTTAAAAAATGAAGTGGCCAGAAGTTATGTTAAAAGTAGATAGCGTAGCTGGTTTTAAGAAAGGTTTGGACAAATTCCTGGAGGAAAAGTCCATTGTCTGTTATTAAGACATGGGGGCATGCGTCTGCTTGCCCTGGATTGGTGCACTCAGCAGCAACAAATACTAGTTTTGGCTGGCTCTTTCCCCGCATTTCTCCTCTCTTCCCCACGATTTAATATCCAGTTCAGGCAGTAAGTAAATGCATCGGCAGGGGGGGTCTGGTAAGTCTTGGGGGCTGGGGATGGAAGGTGAGAATCAGTTCTGTAGGCTATCAGAAATTTGCTTAATTATCTACCCACTCAGAGAACCTATTAAAGTCAATAGGTTCTCTGAGTGGGAACAACCTGTTTGATCTTGCACTCTTGTGATTGACCAATTGTTTATCACTGTTTAATTTATCACATTGATTAATTTGAGTACACCTGAGGTGTCCTATGATGGTGTGCACTGCAGGCAGAGGAGCCTTATTGTGTAAAGCACTGGAGAATTCTCTCCTCTCGCTTACCTCTCACGCTGAGGACACCCTGCTTCAGTATAATCATTTATATGATTTATCTTATAAACATTATTACGTGGTCTTTTCCTCAAGTGCTGAGACATCAGGTTGTTCCCACTTGGAGAACCTATTGACTTTTTACTGCTTTTTCTGTGTGGCTTTAACATTTTTGCTATTCAGTATACCTAAACTATTATTCAGTAGAGAAAAAATATGGTTTGTTCAATCAAATCCTGTGTGGACATTGGACTTCTATGAGTGAATGTTCTGCTTGATTGAACAAACTAAATTTTTTCTACTGAATAATAGTCTAGGTACAATGAAAGTAAATAGCAAAAATGTTTGAGTAGATAATTAAGGAAATCTTTTTCATATTGCTTGCTTATGGACTGGGAAAAAAGACTGTTCAAGGCAAATGTCTCCAGAACTGCTTTAATGGAAAAATGTGATTTTTTTTTTTTTAAGTACTTTGTGAAATTTATTGTTGTTGTGAAATTTATTGTTATACTTTGTTTAAACTTAAAAAGCGGTTGTCATTAACAGTGAATCTAATCGAAAAAATCGATTCAACAGGGTGAATCGAATCGAATGAAAATATTTTTCTCTGAATCGGGCAGCACTATTGGCTACCATGAGAATGGGCTACTGGGCATGATGGACCATTGGTGTGACCCAGTTTAGGCTATTCTTATGTTATGTTCTCATCTGTAGGGGCCTTTGTTTTCACTTCTTATTTTAATGTATTTTTTTCCTGGGAACTTATCAGTGTTTTTTTATAATGGGAACAAAAATGGAAAGAGAATTAATGTGTGTGGAATGGGGGGGTAACTAATTTCTTCAGCTAAATAATTCAATCCACTTCAACAGACATAGGAGAACTCACGCACCATTCACACACCCTCCAACCAAAACGTCCAAAAGAAAAAAACTGTTCGACAACCTCCTAGCCATTCGAAGCTGCAACACTTGACCCCCAACTCTACAACCTTTGACCTCGACCACAAACTACAAAACCCTTAAAAAAAGAAATAAAAACCCTTCTATTCAAAAAACACATAAAACCAAACTAACATAATCAGAACTGTCCCAAGCATCACCTTGCAACTACTCCATATGTACTTCTGATGTCATGACAATTCCGACATAATTTATGTTATGTTATGTTTGGAATAATGGTTACATAAATGAGGTTCATATAAAGAAAATTTTCACTGCTGTTTCTATTCTGACCATTTATTCCATTTCATGGTTATTGCAAAAAAAAAAAAAAAAAAAAATTTTTCCATGAGGGGGGGGGGGGGGGTGTCAAAAAATGATGGGCCCCGGGTTTGCACATACCCTAGGTACGCCACTGACCTCACCAAGCAGAAAGAGGAATAATCAACCAACTTAGAGTCGGACAAGTTTCAAAGATCTTGGGAAAAGTAGGAAAAATGCTCTCCACTTCTGAGAGAGGACTAGGGAATGTGTGTCCAGCAGGAATCCAATGAATAGGAACAGAGTAGCATTGAGGCCAATGCTCCAGTCAAGTACAGATGCCCATTGCAGCAGAGATTGGTTGTGCTACTGGTATTTCCAGTCAGGGCAAGAATATTAGGCACTATCTAGATCAGGGGTCCTCAAACTACGGCCCATGGGCTGGATACGGCCCTCCAAGGTCATTTACCCGGTCCCCACTCAAGAGTTTACTGCTCATGTTCCTAACCATTGCTGACCTGCTCCGTTGTGGCTCTCTCACTGTAGTGCTCTGCAATTCTCACTGCTCCTTACTGTGCATCACCCGTACACGCCGGACTTGATGAACCTAGGGTCTGTTCCGGAGATGGCGCTTCTTATATTCTTAACTCCCTCACGTGAGCTGGAGGGCCAGACACACAGCACTGATGTCACGCTTCCATGCTGCGTGACCCACCCGCTGAATGCATGGGCTGGTGTGCACAGCCCTGCTGCTGCTGGGAGGGTTTCTTGGAAGTTTGGTAAGGCTAGTGAGAAACATTTGACATTAGTGAGTTGCTGGATATTTGGGCTGCTTTATTGCAGGGGCTTGGTAGTACTTCACTGAACATTTCAAATTTCAGTATGCTGTTTCGGCTCTTTTTTTGTGAATTCCAAACCTCATTATGGCGTTCCAATAGCTTTTCTCAGCATATTTCAAGCCTCATGTTGGTGCTTCCCTTCTCTCTGTGCATTCCAAGACTCATTCTGGTGTAACCATCTACTTCTTTCTGTAGGTGCTTTGTTGTGATCCCCAATGACCATCTGTTAGTTTTTTGCTGCTCCATGCATCGGCCATGGGGAGGGGGGAAAGATGCGGGGGGGGGGGGGAGGATGTTGAGGACATGCCAAGCCACCATCACTATGCTGAGGCAGACAGGTAGTAGACAGGCCCAGAGTTTATGTTGTTTAAACTTGTTCTTCATTTTAAATATTGTATTGTTCTTTCATGGTATGTGCAGTGTGGATGGGAATTCATTCATGGGTTTTATTTTTTATCAAACTATAGTCCGGCCCTCAACAGCCTTAGGGACCATAAACCTGGCCCCCTGTTTAAAAAGTCTGAGGATCCCTGATCTAGATCCTTCATTCAAGGAACTCTCTCCACATTACATTACAATTATTACATATATATTCCACAAATATTTTGCAAAGTTCATTGTGGTTTACAAAATAGTACAATGAGAGGCTAGAGAAACTGGGCCTCTTCTCCCTTGAGAAGAGAAGACTGAGAGGGGACATGATCAAAACATTCAAGATATTGAAGGGAATTGGCTTAGTAGAGAAAGAGAGATTGTTCACCCTCTCCAAGGTATAGAGAATGAGAGGGGCATCCTCTAAAGTTAAAAGAGGATAGATTCTGTACAAACGTAAGGAAGTAGTTCTCTTCACCCAGAGAGTGGTAGAAAACTGGAACGCTCTTCCGGAGGCTGTTATAGGGGGAAAACACCCTCCAGGATTCAAGACAAAGTTAGGCAAGTTCCTGCTGAACCAGAATATACGCAGTAAGGCTAGTCTCAGTTAGGGCACTGATCTTGACCTAAGGCCGCCGCAATGAGCAGACTGCTGGCACAACGAACCGCTGTCTGACCTAGGAAGCAGCAAATCTATATGTTTTTAAGAGTGGAAACATCATCTAGTACTAACAGATTGAATCAATATAAAAAATTTCTAAAAACAGCTAATTTTTAACATATATTTGCTAAATGGATAATGTCTTCAGTGCCCTTCTAAAGCTTTTATAATTAGTCTACCTCCTATCCTTCATTCAATGTTCAAGTCCTCAGTTCTTAATCTTCTTGTAAATCACATTGAGTCCTAGCTGAAATTTGCAGTATAGAACAAAAATGTATGAACTTAGTGGTAGAACTGCTGCCTGAGCACCCTGGGGTTGTGGAATCAGTTCCCAGCACCTCTCCTTGTGACCCTGGGCAAGTCACTTACCCCACCCCACCCCCTTTTACTAAGAGGTTGCTAGAAATTCAAGCCATAGAACCAGTTGCTCCAGAAGACTCGGGGTCCAGTAGATACTCTATATAGTTTGTTGTGCACAAGAAAGGCTCAGAGGAGTGGAGGCCCATCCTGGATATCAAACATGTCAACATGGCCCTGAGAATTCCTCAGTTCTGGATGGAGACTGTTCGGTCTGTCATAGCAGCAGTGGAGTTTCTGGCCACCTTAGATTTGATAGAAGCTTACCTCCACATCCCTATCTTCCTGGAACACAGGAAGTTCCTCAGATTCCATGTGTTTGAAAATCACTATCAATTCTCAGTGCTTCCCTTTGGGCTAACAACAGTGCCCCAAACTTTCACCAAGGTTATGGTGATGGTGGCCACTCATCTCCACAGAGCGAGTTACAAGGTGCACCCATACTTGGACGATTAGCTCATCAGAGCTGTGTTCTGAGCGGAAGGAGAAAAGGCAGTAGCAGCAGTTTTGAACATGCTGCAGGGTCTGGGATGGATTGTGAACTTTCGAAAGAGCCACCTGGTTCTGACTTGGGGCCGGATTCTTAAAACTTAATGATGGTTGCTAAACTGGTTCCAACAACCCCCGCATCTTTAAGTCGAAGAATGGCAGGAAGGATGCCCACTCCTTCTCACCGCTAGGATCACGACCCCCCCCCCCCCCCAACATCCCCCACACCTTTAAATTCAAGGGTGGAGCAGGGATGACCATTTCCTCCTGCCGCTGGAGTCCTCCACCCTCTCCTACAACCCCCACCCCCTCCTACAACCCCCCCCTGTACTTTTATGATGAAGTCTGGCCAGAGAGATGTCTACTATCTCCGGCCGGCAGGCCTGCATCTTCCAAATTACGGGATTTCATCTTCCCAGTGCATCTTGGGATGCACCAGGGAGGGGCCTAAAACTCTGATTGGCCCAGGAACCTAAGGCTCTTTAACAGCGATTCTCCGCACAAATAGCTTGCATATAATTTGCATGCTTTTATGCTGAGAATTGCCCATAAAATAAAAATTGCTCCCACTATGGCCACTACATTGATTCGCCGGATTTTACCAGCGAGTTTTGCGAACCCGGCACATAGTCCCTGGAATTCAACACAGCAGAAGGTCGAGTCTTTCTTCCAGATGCAAGCAAACAGAAGCTTTGTGGTCAGATTACAGACTTGTTGATCAAGTCAGAGCCCACGGCGTGACTTTACCTTTAAGTTCTTAGGTCAATGGCAGCCACGATCAAGGTGGTGCCCAGCAAACAGGTAACCAAGTTCCATTTTTTAAGAAAGAAAAGTTTCAGAAGATGTATCCAGAAGATGTGTCCTTTTCCACCACAGTACTAGATCCCCTCAGATGTGAAAAAAGAACTGTCTCCCAGATGCATCTCTCACATCAGTCAAGAAGTTTGTCAGAATGTTTTATGACTTTTAAATGGTGGGAAGGGCTTATAGGGGCTATGGATACAAACTGTGGTAGTCCATGGAATGAGTGTACTTCCCTTTGTTTTAAATGTTTGCTTCTGGATGAATAAAGAGAAGGCTGGGAATGGAGATATTTACTGTATACAGTAGCTAGAGAATTTTACCATAATGATATGGGATAGGTGAGGGAGGCTATAGGAAGCTAGCATTCCCCCTTAATTACACTATGGAAGAACCTCCTTTAACCTCATATTCTGCCAAGGGAGGGGGAGGAGTGACATGGGAGAGGGCAGAGACAGGAGGGGGGATATTCCAGGGAGTATTAAAGCTCGGGGCACAGCTAGGTTGATGAGACCCAGAGGAAGCAGTGAAGTCCCACTGCATTATGCCTCATCACATTTGTGTGAACTGCAATCATGATGTTCAGGTGGGCCAAGTTCAAGTTTGGATCTTACAGAACTGTATCTTTGCCCCAACCAGACACCAACCGGCATATGTTGTTTGCTATCATTTTGTACTGCTAATTCTGGGAACACAAGCCAGAGTCAAGTTTCAAGTTTATGAAGATTTGTTATCTACGCAACATCATATATTTCAATGCATACAACAATTTGTTAAAAAAAGGGGAGGATAAGACATTGGATACAAATTATATACGTTCTGAAACAAACTGGTACAAAAGGCAAGAGGGATGAACTACAATCTTTAAAGAAAGAAAAGAAACATTTAGGGAAAAACATGTGGTGAAAGCACATTAAAAAAAGGAATAATTTAGCGACCTGCTCAAAAGATTGATAAAGCAGGGGTGCCCACACTTTTTGGGCTTGCGAGCTACTTTTAAAATGACCAAGTCAAAATGATCTACCAACAATAAAATTTAAAAAAAACACAACGCACACTGTACGCATAGAATTGTTAATTATCATTCCTATTCCGGGGTTTTTTCAAAGAGGTCAAAGCAGATGACTCTATGCACTGTCACCTCAGTAACAACCATACAAAAATAGACAAATACCCACCCCCTCCCTTTTTACTAAACCACGATAGCAGTTTTTAGCGCAGGGAGCTGCGCTGAATGCCCAGTGCTGCTCTCGACGCTCATAGGCTCCCTGGCCTAAAAACCTCTATTGCGGTTTAGTAAAAGGGGACCATATTGTAAAATATAGAGAGCAGATATAAATTCAGACACATTTTGATCACTAAATTTAAAATAAAATCATTTTTCCTACCTTGTCTGGTTATTTCATGAGTCTCTGGTTGCACTTTCTTCTTCTGACTGTGCATCCAATCTTTCTTACCTTCTTTTAGCCTGTATGCTTCCTCTCCTTCTGACCTCATTTCCCCCCCCCCCCCCCGTTTTCTTCTTCTCTCCCTGCCCTCTCTTTCTTTCTCTCTTCATGTCCCCTTTCTTTTTTTCTGTTTCTCTTCTTTCCTTCTGTCTCCCTGCCTGCCCTCTTTCTCCCTCCCTGCCCTCCCCCAAGCCACTGCCACTGCTGCTGTCATCGGATAATAGGCCCCCAAAGCCGCCCGCCACTGGCCAAGTTCTCCTTGCTTCGGGCCCCCACCCGCATTCCACTTCCCCGACGTCAATTTTGCCGTCGGAGAGGAAGTTCCGCTGGCCAGAACTTCCTCTCCGACGGCAGAATTGAGGAAACAGAAAGTAGGCAGAACCTGGCAGCAAGAAGAGCAAATCGCAAGCTTCACTGACCTGTCTCCCGCTTTAGCCCACGAATGGGGCTCTAACATGTGCGTGCCGGCTTCCCTTCTCCTCCCCCCCCCCCCCCCGGACATAACTTCCGGTTTCAGAGGGAATGAAGAAGGGAAGCCGGTACAAGCACCGTTAGCCCCGGAGCATAAATCTCCAATGCCGGTTTTTTTTTTTTTTAAATGTTGAGCAGCGGAGGCAGCAGCAGAATTCAAGAGCAGGCCCAGTCAGGAGGGGAAAAAAGAGAAGGGAAGAAGGGAACCCGCTCTGCGATCGACTGGGGTCGCCTGAGCGAGCGACCTGTCGATCACGATCGACGTGTTGGGCACCCCTGGTCTAAAGGTTTAGTAATTGGTGAGTTTTGCTGTCTATGTTTTGAATGCGTCCTTATACAGAAAGCTTGAATTTTTCTAAGGAAGGTTCATTACGCAGATATAGTGGTAAATTGTTCCAAAGCTGGGGTGCTATGACTGAGAAAATGGTAGATCTCCTGGTCCCTATTATAGAGTTCTTATGTACTTTCTGCCCCTGCCCACATGAGCTGGCTCTTTTCACAACAAAACATCCTAGCCCTCCTTGCTTAGTGACATGCCCCTGAAAAATCCCTCCTTTCACACCCAAAGCAGGGACAATTTTCAGAACATACATTTTAAAACAAACCAGAGAAAATATTTTTTCACTCAACTGTGTAATGAAACTCTGGAATCGATTTGCCAGAGAATGTGGTGAAAGCAGTTAGCTTGCCAAAGTACGTAAGACGAATCACTTCACAATCCATCCAACCCACAATGTAATAATTTGATGAAAAAGGGGGTTTCCATGGATAATAAAATATCAATCATTCAGAAAAAAATTTTCACAAATCAATGTGATCAATTCATATAAATATTAATATAGCATAAATAACACCTGCTCAAGCTGTTCACACAGCAACCCAACTTTTCAAATATTCTCCAAGTAATATGTTAACTAGGAGGTTGAAGTATCATAAGAGGCAGCAATTCAGTACATAGAACCTCTTATAACATTTATGTTATTTCAAGTCCTTATCCTAGAATTAGAACTCGCCATAATAATCATTACTTCGGACCTCCTTCCCACCCTTAAAAAATAATATTTCTCTTAATGTCCAGCTACAAGTGATGAATCTATAGTGCCAACACAGCACCTAAATTATTCAGAAGAAACATCAGCACTAAGCTTAAATGGCTATTTTTGACTCGCTTCCAACGTTTGAAAAGTTGGGTCGCTGTGTGAACAGCTTGGGCAGGATGTTATTTATTCTATATTGTATTAATATTTATATGAATTGATCACATTGATTTGTGAAAAAAATTTCTGAATGATTGATATTTTATTATCCATGGGAACCCCCTTTTTTCATCAGAAAGCAGTTAGCTTAGCAGGGTTTTTAAAAAGTTTGACTAATTTCATAAAAGAAAAGTCCATAAGCCATTTTTTAAGATGGACTAGGGAAAATCCACTGATTATTTATAGGATAAACAGCATAAAATCTGTTCTACTCTTTGGGATCTTGCCAGGTACTTGTGACCTGGATTGGTCACTGTTGGAAAGAGGATACTGAGCTGGATAGACCTTCTAGATAAATTTTGATGGACGGTATATCAAAGAAATAATAAACCTCAACCATCTGGAATTCCATTGATCAAAGAAAATCAGTCCACTTGATCTCATTAGATTTGACTGCTGTGTTTGATACCATCGATCATTCAATTCTTCTTAACTGCCATCTTCGGGACCACTTTGAAATGGTTCCAATCATCCTTCTCTGAAAGGCAATACCAGATTTGCCTTCCAACATCTTCATCAGAATCTTAAACACAAGACTCAGGAATATCTCAAGGCTCCATTCTATCATCCAATGTTATTCAATCTCTTTCTTTCTCCTCACCTTACTCTCACACCAATCTGTTGGCTTTACTATCTTTGCATACGCAGATGATATTCAACTCATCCATCCTATTCAATCTAGACACCCCACACAATTCAGGAAAATAAAACAAAAACATACCCCTCATCAGCAACTGTCTATCTCAAAATTTACTCGCTCTTAACAAAGGCAATGCTTTTTCAAATTAAAGAAAATGAAACGTTGAAAGTCCCAGTTATGCATCTCCTCTACTCCAATCCAACTGGGTACCAACTATTAAACTCTTAGGCGTTATCCTCGACAATACTCTTTCCTTTAAAAGCCCAAATCAGCTCTGTTGTGAAAAAAATGTTTTTTCAAACTAAGAATGATACGCTCTATTTTCATCTCTTCTAGATCCAAAATCTCTCAATATTCTAGTCCATTCTTTTAGTTATCTCCAGCTTAGAATATTATAATTCCCTCTATCAGGGAATTACCCAAAAACAGATCAGGAGATTACAAATAATCCAAAATATAGCTAATTTTTAAAATTAATCTTTAAAGCAAAAAAATTTGTCCGTGTCCTCTCCTTGTCTTAAAAAGTCCATTGGTTACCCATCAGTCACAGAATTTCATTCAAAACTCTTTTTACTAGCATTTAAACTTCAATTCAATCACTCTCCATATTCATTGACAGAGTTTTAATCCCTTTCGAATCCTCTAGGTCACTGAGATCATTTTTAGCAACATCTATTAAACATCTCCTCAATCTAGCAGCTTTTTTTACGACACAACACGTACAACCCATCTACTCGGTAATTGTGCCAGCACTATGGAACATAGTTCCCCTTACCCTACAGGCAAGAAACTAATTTAAAATTACTTTAAAATTAATCTTAAAACTTTTCTCTTTAAAGACACTTACAAGATCTACGATTGATAACAGAGGAGGAAAAAAATCACTATTAAATCAGTAAAGATGCTTGCTCCAGTCAACCCCTTCCTGATGTTTTTCCCTGTATCGCTTCCTTTTATTCCAATATTGTATCCTTACCCTTTTCTCAACCTCATTTTATTTTTGTCTCAATAGTTATTTTTACCCCCGCTTCTATGAAACTGCAATAACAGTTTCTAGTGCAGAGAGCCGCGCTGAATGGCCCACGCAGTCCCGATGCTCATTGAGTTCCTATGAGCATCGGGAGCAGCGCAGGCCATTCAGTGCAGCTCCCCGCGCTATAAACTGCTTTTGCAGTTTAATAGAAGAGGGAGTTAGTTTTGTTTGTAATTCCCCTGATTTTTAATTATTTTTTTAAAAACATTGTAAAGATGGTTTGTAAAAGCAGTATATCAAGACTTAAACTTGAAACTTCAGTCTGTCCTAGTACAGCAACTCTTATGTTCTTGCTGAAATAACTATGCAATGCCCTTCTAGGGGCAAACAATGGCTTCCCCCATCAGGGTGTGTCAATTTTGGAGATGTCATGCACTAGTGAAAAAGGTAGTTTCATGTGGAAAATCAAAACTAGCTTTACATTTTGTGTAATAAATCATTTACCTACTTGGCATTCTAGAAAACTACAAAATACACAAATTACTGAAATATGTTTAAGTGCTCCGATGGTTTTTATGTGTATGCCTTTTGTGTTTCAATTATCAATTTAACTTATTTACTCATCCTGACACTAACATTAGCTTCATTTTCTCATTCACAGGTTTTAAACCTACCGTCATCATAGCAATTAATCTAACATTGAAAATTACAAGTTGGGTGGGATAAGGCAGAGAACTGCCTGTAGCTGAATTACCAGCTATGGGTTGTATTTGAGAGACATCCGTGATCAAGACTGGCAAAATTACAGCACTGATGAACTGGTGAATGGGCTAACGACTGGATTATCTTGCTCTAGTGGTACACATTCAAAATTTAGAGGTCCGTTATAAACAGTCATGTTAGGATTAAAGCAAAGTTGAAATTCATGTGAGAGCAAGTCAGCAAAGAAGCTGTGGGCAGAATCATAAATGGGGAAGAAAATTTATGGAGAAGCTTTGACAAACTGATGGACATGAAATAAAGAGATGTACAGTGCTCTCCCGTGAATTTTGTGGTCCTGATCATTCACGGTATTTTCCGACCACGTGTCAGAGCAGCTCCTGATTAGTGAGGCCAAACTTTAGTACGGAAGAGGCTAGTCAGAGCATACCACATGTCTCCCTGCTAAAAAACATCTTCACGATTTTTCAACATTCGCGGGAGGTTCCTGTTACTGAAGTGGGATGCCTGTGTCGTGGAATATGCTTACTTTTGTGACTGCATCAGACTGAACATTCTTGTGACTGGTTAGGCCTTTATAAAAGGTCAAAGAGAGAAAGCTGGGAGTGTTGAACCTCATCAGACTGGACTATATCACCTCCCTGAGACATAGAACCAAGAAGTACAGAAGGAAAGGCAGCCAAAGGGAAGGAGGATGAAGAAAAAGCAGAAATAAAGAGTGAAAAAAGAACAGCAGAAGAGGGAGATTAGGATGATGGTGACAGAAGCTCCTGGTGCTCGTCTAGAAAAAGAAAAAGCTAGGAAGAGGCCAAAACAGCCCTGGACTGAAAGAAACAGTAGACATTGCTCCTTCTGCCCAGATTGATGCAGGCCTCATCTCTCACTCGGACACAATGAAGTGAAGAGGGCTCAGGCAAGAATCATGGCAAAATTGGATGCACTAGTTTGAGGAGGAGCTGCTGCAGAATGGCCATCAGTTGCATGATGATACCAAGGTCATGTTAAGGCAGAAGAGGAAGGCAAAATGTATCTATGGATGTTGAAAGGAAAATGACACAGTTTGTATGGAGCCAGGAGGCAGATATCTGTGGCATTTTGTTTCTGCAAAAGCAACTAAAAAGAAGACTCAGGCATAGGGTTACCAGATTTTCCAGAACTGAAATCTGGACCTGCCCCACCTCCCTCAACCTGTTTCACTTATCAGGACGGGCATCTACGCATGCGCTGGTGTACCCGATGGCATCACTGCATTATGCGTGACGTCGCCACACTGCATGCGCAGATGCCGTCCTGATGTCACTCCTAGCTTGAAGCTTTTCAAAACCCAGACAATGTGCGGTTTATGAAAAGCTGTCCAGACGTCTGGGGAATCTGGACATCTTTTAACCCTACTCATGCAGATAATAATTTCCTGAGAATTTGGTTGCATAGCTGAGAGAAAGAGGAGCAGACAAAATTCTCATGCTCCTGGAGGTGATTAATTTAATATAAAGACTGGTTGTGAGGGAGGAATACACTTCTCCCTCCATACTCGCGGTTTTGCTTATTTGCGATTTTTGACCTGCTGGCTCCTCCCCCCAAGTTACATCATCCATTAGTAAAGTACAGTACCGATAAAAAATTTTGTCGCTTACCAGCTTTCACACAGAAAAACGCTGCTTCTCAGCTTCAGATGCGCTTAAACAAAAGTACGCGGTGATTTGACCAAACTGCAAATTAAAAAAATAAACACTAAATAAATGAAAAGTGTGGCAAGCTCTTGTGAGCTCTTCCGCCTTGGGCCCTTTTTGATGACAATAAAGTGCGCAGACAGAAGCAGCGCTAGTTGTGCACTTATAAAGCGGGAGGAGCAAAGGGTCGTCTAGTACATCCCGTGAGGAAACTATAATGCAGTAATAGTAGTAATCATGCCAATTCTAGGCTGCAGCTGCCTAGAATTGCGAAAGAGTGCGTGCACACAGTCTCTGCCCCGGGAATTTCCTTCGCCGGGCTCCCCCCTGCTTCTCTTCCGAGCGGACTTTTCTTTGTGCTTTACTAGCGAGAAGACGATGATTTCTCCTTTGCCTCCCTGCCCTCGGGTCTTTGGGAAGAAAGAAGCTGTATTTTTCTTATTCGCGATTTCAATACTATTAACGGTGGCCGTTACAAAAAAAACGCGAACATATCAAAAGTTATTGCGGTTTTTTCCGTATTCGCGGGTCTGTTCCGCCCCTAACCACCGCAAATATGAAAAGAGGAGTGTAATGCATTATGTTGAGAAGCTGGTATGGATTGTCTATATTCTGCACAAGTGAACTACCATTCAAGCACTTGGGTCCCGAGTCTATAAACGGTACTGTTGAACACGAATATCAATCATCTGCTAGGCACCATTTATAGAATAGTGCCTTGCGGTGCCTAATTATTCAATTTTCTATACCATTCTCAAAATCAGTTTACAAGAATTTATTCAGATACTCAAGTATTTTTTCCTGTCTGTCTGCGCCACACTCTCCAGTAGGCACACTGCCATTTAGGCCAGGATTTTGTTGGTCTCTACCATTTTGCCTGGCACCAACGTCAGACTCACTGGTCTATAATTTTCTGGATCACTCCTGGAGCTCTTTTTAAGTATCAGCATCACTTTGGCCACCCTCCAGTCTTCCGGTACTATGCTGAGTTTTAAAGAAAAATTTCAAAATTGCTAACAATAGCTCTGCAAGTTCATTTTTCAGTTCTATCAGCTCTCTGGGATGTATACCATCCGTTCCAGGTGATTTGCTACTGTTCAGTTTGTCAAATTGACCCATTACATCTAGCATCCGGTAACTATGATTTGGTTTAGTCTTCCCAATTGAGCATCACTTTGCATTTGTCCACATGAAACTTTGCATTTGTCCACATGAAATTTCATCTGCCATTTGGACACCCAGTCTTTCAATTTCCTAAGGTCTGCCTGCAATTTTTCACAATCCGCATTTGTTATAACAACTTTTAACAGTTTAGTGTCATCTGCAAATTTAATCACCTCACTCGTTTCAATTTCCAGATCATTTATAAATAAAGTTAAATAGCACTGGTCCCAAATCAGACCCCCTGTGGCACTCTACTGGTTTACTCTCCTCAATGAGAAAAATAACCATTTAACCCCTACCCTCTGTTTTCTATCTGATAACCATTCCTAATCCACAACTGAACTTTGCCACCTATCCCATGACTCTTTAATTTCTCAGGAGCCTCTCATGAACTTTATCAAAAGCTTTCTGAAAATCTAGATACACTATGTTTATTCACACCTTCAAAGAAATCAAGCAAATTGGTGAGGCAAGATCTCCCTCTGCTGAACCCATGCTTACTCTGCCTCATTAAATCATGTTTGTCTACGTGTTCCACAATTGTATTTTTTATTATTGCTTCTACCATTTTGCCCAGCACTGAAGTGAGGCTTACCGGTCTGTAATTTCCCAGATCTCCCCTGGAGCCCTTTTAAAAAATTGGTGTAACATTGGCCACCCTCCGATCTTCAGGTACTACAGATGATTTTACCGACAGGTTACAGATCACTAACAGCAGGTCAGCAATTTCATGTTTGAGTTATTTTTAGTACACTGGGATGTATACCATCCTGTCCAGGCGATTTATCACTTTTAACTTGTTGATTTGGCTTAGTACATCTTCCAGATTCACTGAGATTTCTTTCAGTTCCTCCACATCATCACCCTTGAAAACCATTATGGTTCAGGTAGATCTCTTACATCTTTGTATCTGCTTATTTGGCCTTCATATTTTGGATGTTCATTTGGGAATAAAGGCTGTTTATTTTGGATTGTTTTTAGCACAAGAACATCCTCATGTATTTTCAAACAGGAAATCCAGAGGTTTTTCCTGTTGTTTGGATGTTAGGGAACAGGACATCCCCATTCTGACTTGGGCATTTGTTTGAAAATGTCCCTCAACATTTTTATTAGGAGAGTGGAAAACCAGATCAAAATAGTGACCACCTCAGTGGAAAGTAATCTTAACTAGCAGATAGAGGACATATTTTCTGCCTTTGGTTGCTAGGCCTCTGAGGGTCATGAAGATCCAGATTTGATCAAGTTTCTTACTACCTTCATCCCGACACTTTTGGACTTAAAATTTGAAGAATTTGAAAAATTACAAAGACTAGATGACACTCAATGAAGTTACAGGGAAATAGTTTTAAAACCAATAGGAGGGAAAAATTTTTTCACTCAGAGAATAGTTAAGAACATAAGAACATAAGTAGTCGCCTCCGCCGGGGCAGACCAGAGGTCCATCCCGCCCAGCGGTCCGCTCACGCGGCGGCCCCATCAGGCATATTGCCTGAGCAGCGGTCCACTGACTAATTTTATACCTACCTCTACACTTATCTCTAAACCTTCCACTGCTCTTATCTGTACCCCTCAATCCCTTTGTCCTCCAGGAACCTATCCAGGTCTTCCTTGAAACCCTGTACTGTGCTATTTTCTATCACGGCCTCCGGAAGGGTGTTCCATGTGTCCACCACCCTCTGTGTGAAAAGAATTTCCTTGCGTTTGTTCTAAACCTGTCCCCCTTCAATTTCATCGAGTGACCCCTTGTTCTTGTGGTTTCTTTCAAAATTGAAAAATCTGTCCTTGTCAACCTTTTCGATGCCCCTCAGGATCTTGAAGGTCTCTATCATATCTCCTCTGAGTCTCCGCTTTTCCAGGGAGAACAGCCCCAGCTTCTTCAGTCTGTCAGTGTATGTAAGGTTTTCCATACCCTTAATCAGTTTAGTTGCTCTTCTCTGGACTCCCTCAAGCATTGCCATGTCCTTTTTTGAGGTACGGTGACCAGTACTGTACACAGTATTCCAGATGCGGGCGCACCATAGCCCGGTACAGTGGAGGATGACTTCCTTCGTTCTGGTCGAGATACCCTTCTTAATGATACCTAACATTTGGTTTGCTTTCCTCGAGGCTGTGGCGCACTGTGCCGACGCCTTCAATGTCGTGTCTACCATCACTCCCAGGTCTCTTTCCAGCTTACTGACCCCTAGAATTGATCCCCCCATTTTGTAAGTGAACATCGGGTTCCTTCTCCCTATATGCATGACCTTGCATTTTCCCCACGTTGAAGCTCATTTGCCACTTTTTTCGCCCATTCTTCCAGTGTCGTAAGATCCCTTTGGAGATCCTCGCAATCTACCGTGGTTTCAACCTTGCTGAATAGTTTGGTGTCATCTGCGAATTTGATGACCTCACATTTTGTTCCCGCCTCCAGGTCGTCGATGAATATGTTAAACAGGAGCGGTCCCAGCACTGACCCTTGAGGAACCCCGCTCGTGACCCCTTGCCAGTCCGAGTAGTGGCCCTTTACACCAACCCTCTGCTTCCTGTCTGCCAGCCAGTTTTTGATCCATCGGTGGACCTCCCCTCGCACCCCGTGATTCCATAGTTTCCTGAGCAACCGCTCATGTGGTACCTTATCGAAGGCTTTCTGGAAGTCTAGGTAAATTATGTCTATGGGTTCACCTTTGTCCGCCTGGCTATTTACCCCCTCAAAAAAGTACAACAAGTTTGTGAGACACGACCTACCCTTGCAGAACCCATGCTGGCTCAACCTTAGCTGTCCATTTTTTTCGATATGATCACAGATGCCGTCCTTAATCAGCGCCTCCATCATCTTTCCTGGGACCGATGTGAGGCTCACTGGCCTATAGTTTCCCGGGTCGCCCCTTGAACCCTTCTTGAAGATGGGCGTGACATTAGCTATTTTCCAGTCCTCCGGGATCTCTCCAGTTTTTAGGGATAGGTTGCATATTTGCTGAAGTGTCTCTGCTATTTCATTCCTTAATTCCTTGAGCACTCTGGAACGCGTTGCCAGAGGATGTGGTAGGAGTGGATAGCGTAACTGGTTTTAAGAAAGATTTAGACAAGTTCCTGGAGGAGAAGTCCATAGTCTGTTATTGAGAAAGACATGGGGAAAGCCACTGCTTGCCCTGTATTGGTAGCATGGAATATTGCTACACCTTGGGTTTTGGCCAGGTACAAGTGTCCTGGATTGGCCACCATGAGAATAGGCTACTGGGCTTGATGGACCATTGGTCTGACCCAGTAAGGCTATTCTTATGTTCTTAACATTTTGAAATAGAGTCATTATATTGTACACCGTCACAGCAAACCACTCATGAGAAATATCAAAGTTAATGTCTCCTAATATGAAAAGTTTTGTGAAGTCACACAGAAATTCAGACTTTCCTGTGGGCAGTACATTAGGGAAAGATTAAGTTCATCATCTCTTTGGAATTTTAGCATGAGGCAATCTGTTCCAGTCTTACATGATGACAATCAGCAATTTCTATTAATAGCCTGACAAAATCCTTTTTTCTTTATTTTGTAACTTCATAACTGAGGTAACTGAGAGTTTGAGGGTTTTAAATGGCATTTCAGGTAATCCAGCTTCCAGTGGTTCCATTGTTTACCTGAGGTCTAGTCACCACTATCATTTGCTCTAGTGAGTATCAAGCAAATTATGTCTTGTCGTTTCATGATGAAATGAAAACACAGTATCAATTGACACTCATTTTAACACCTGCAGTTCCAAGAATGGGTGGTTCTACAACTTCATTGAGCCCCTGTTCTTTGAAAAAAAACTGCAGTTTTTGTAATTCTATTTTTAGATCCATCATTGACCAGCTACTAGGTTTGTTCTGCAAATGAGTAAACTACGTAGTTGTGTGTAAAGTAATTATGGCAAAATTTTCAATCCCCAATCTCTAAACTGACCTAATTGAAATTTATATACAGTATACTTTTCAAATAGTTGTTTTACCTTTCTCTCTCCTTCTTTTGTAACAGGTAGGGGGGAGGGGTTGGATGGGAGGTTGGTGGGGGGATGTTCACAGATTGAAATTGTTCTTGCTCAGCCAGCTCTTTCCATGGTGTTCTATTCAAATTGCTTGTCTTGTACCCTGATCAATAAAAGAGATTTGAAATACTTTTCAAATAGTACAAGGTAGCAGATTGAAAACACTGGGGCCAGGATTCTCAAACCAACATAAATAGGGGATGCTAGCGAGCCCAAACAGGATGGCAGCTCCTACGAGAATCTGACAAGAATAAGAAGCACCGTCTTTTTATATATAAATACCTTAAATTCAGAGATATACTGTTGGAACATCATTTACAATTCAGGATGACATCTGGAAAAGGTAGTAAAAGACCTAAAGCAGATCTTCCATCTCCCACTAAACTCTCTGTCTCTAAATCAGATGATAATCAGACACAGCTCATATTGGAGTTCACAGAGCAGTTAAAGATCTTCTTATGAAAACTAAGGGCTAGATTCACTAAGCCCACTGATCAAGTTCTGACTATTCAGCGACCTCTATGCAACCCGATTTCCCTCCGACCTAATTCACTAACCTCAGTCCCGATCAACCTGCGATCCGCGCATGCAAATAAGTGGGAATGGAATTCAAATGTAGGCAGGAAGCGATTCACTAACAAAAAATTGCAACACCGACTGGGCTGGCTGATCAACAAACAAGCGACTGCTGGGGACCAGTTGCTTATGTCGTTTCTGACTGCATCTCCTGCTCTCTGCCCCGATCTTCCAGCCCTGCTCTCTGGCCCAAGCTCTGCCCCAATCTTCCAGTCCTGCTCTCTGCCCCGATCTTCCAGCACTGCTCTCTGGCCCGAGCTCTACCACAACTGTCCTGCCTTGATCTTCTCCACCCTTCCCTGCAGAGTGAGCCCGTAGTTTTAACCCACTTTAAACCTGTGGGTTAAAATCACAGGCTCGTGAGTAAAAAGTAAAAAAATAATTTTAAAAACATGGACATCAAACGCATGCGCAGACCATCTACAGGCTAGATCACTGGAGAGCGATCCGTGTAGTCGGTGGGGGGCCACATTTGAATACAGGCCCATTGTGAATCAGTCGGCCTGCGTTGGATCAGACACAGAGCGGAGTGAATCGGGCAGGTTAGTGAATCTAGGCCAAAGGAAGATATTGAAGACTTGAAACAAGATAGGTTAACATTAAAAATAAACAAGCAACTGCAGCTGAAGCCTTAAAAGATGTGCGGTGCCATTTTAATCGTGGTGGTTCTAGAAAGAGAGTTAGAGGAGGCAAATAACCGAGCAAGGAAAAATAACTCTTGGTTCATAGGCCTCTCTGAGGGTCGTGAAGGTCCAGATTTGATCAAGTTTCTTACTACCTTCGTCCTGACACTTTTGGACTTAAAATTTGAAGAACATTTTAAAATAGAGTCATCACAATGTATACCATCACAGCATACCATTCATGAGAAATATTCCAGGTCAGTGATTGTGCATCTTCTTAGATTCAGTTAACAGAAATTATGCAGCGCGCAAAGCTCAAATCTCCATTAAAATTTGAAGGCCATAATATACTTTTTGTGCCTGATCTAAGTTGAATGTACGTTTTGGCATATTATAGTTTCAAGCTTTTTTTATTGAATTTTTATTGAATTTTCACTTCAATTTACAAAAAAAAAAGTTTCAAGCTTATTAAAAATTTGTTAGCCCGTCTTTTCAAAATTACAGCTAGATTTCGAGTCACAATTAACAACCAGATTAAAGATTTTACAGATCTAACTGTTCTGGCAGAGTTTTTGGAATCTAACTACCCCAGTAATATTGATATTTCATGAAGTGTTGAGGCTGTGATATGGTTGCTGATCGCTAAGGATTATGACAAACTGCAACTGATTTAATCTTTTCCAGCCAATCTTTTCCTAATATTATGCTTTGGCCACATCTTTTTAGTATAATGTTTGTCATTTATTGCTCCAGCGAATATGGCTATATTTGATTTGATTTAGCTGTTATTTCACTGATTTATTATTTTTTTCATATCTAATATTGCATGTTATGTAGCCTGCATTTCTCTACTGATAATTTATAACTCGCTGGTTGACTCCAGTCATGTTTTTATAGAGTTGGAATGATCAATTGTCACTACCCATGCTCAGTCAATAGTGGTGTCAATAGTGGTATCAGTGCTGCTGTCAGTTGTTATCTATTGACTATTCTGAGTATTTATTCATTGCTACACTGGGTTTGCACTGATCTGTTTTACTCTGTTAACATGACATGACTGAAGTCAGCTAAAGATTGCCGAGTGTTGGTTATGTCAGTTTGAATGAATAAATGGAAATGTGTGAATGGGTGTGGCTGGTTATTTCAGGATTTGGCAAAAAGAACCTTAGATATCATAACAACTTAAAATAGATGCAAGTACATTCTGGATTTGGTGTCTGAGGTTAGTTCGATTATTTCAGTTTGATGGTGATTACTGATGGTGAACTTTCAGCTGTGAGATGTTTGAGGGGTTTCTTACATAGTCAGTCCGTTTCAAATCGCCCCACAGCATCTTAATGAGATCTTAGTCCTCAATGAAGTTACAGGAAATACAGTACTTTTAAAACCAATAGGAGGAAATTTTTTTTCACTGAGAGAATAGTTAAGCTCTGGAATGCGTTGCCAGAGGATGTGGTAAGAGTGGATAGCATATCTGGTTTTAAGAAAGGTTTGGACAAGTTCCTGGAGGAAAAGTCCATAGTCCGTTATTAAGAAAGACATGGGGGAAGCCACTACTTGCCCTGTATTGTTAGCATGGAATATTGCTACACTTGGCCACCGTGAGAACGGGCTACTGGGCTTGATGGACCATTGGTCTGACCCAGTAAGGCTATTCTTATGTTCTTATGTACTGGTATGTTTTGGGTCATTGTCATGTTGCAGGGTCCAGTTCCATTTCAGCTTTAATTTTTTACAGATGGTTGCATATGTTCCTCAAGCTCCCTCTGATATACAATAGAATCTATGGTGGATTTTATGATGGTGAGCTGGCTAGGTCTTGTTGTAGCAAAGCATAACCTAATCATGACACTCTTATGCTTCACATTTAGTACGAAGTTCTGTTCTTGGAATGCTGTTTCTGGTATATGCCAAACATGTTCTCTTTTTCGGTGTCCAAATAATTCAATTTTTGGACTCATCTATCCATAGAACATTATTCCAGACGTCCTGGTGTTTGTCTGCGTTCTCTCTCTGGCAAACTTCAGTCTGGCCTTGATGTTTCTCTTAGACAGCAAAGGTTTTCTTTTCTGTGATTAAATTTAATCTTAGGTTCATTTGTCCAGCGAACACTAGTTAAGCTTTGTAGGCGATGCCTGTGATGCCAGTGGAGCAGCGGGTTTGTCACTTTATTATGTAGCCGAGGAGAAGCAATTCTAGATCTAATTGAGCAGAACATGTATTTAATGTTAGGATGCTGGGAGATGAATGGGCTTTGGAGTGAATATGGCAGTTAAAACCCCCCAAAACCTTCATATTTTGGACCTTATTGATTTATTTCCCCTATATACTATATTTGATGACTGGGTGGCATATTTCATACTTTGTCACTAAGTTTGGCTTACCCTCTTTATGGGTTAACACATTATGGTATGCTTTTCTGGTTAATGGTATATGCTTGGCTGCTATAATTTAATATTGATGTACATAAGAACATAATAGCCTTACAGGATCTATCTAGCCCAGTATCCCATTTTCATGGTGGCCAATCCAGGTCACAAGTACCTGGCAAAACCCCAAATTGTAGCAACATTCCATTTATCGATCCAGGGCAAGCAGAAACTTCCCCCCCCCCCCATAGCAGACTATAGACTTTTCCTCCAGGAACTTGTCCAAACCCTTTTTAAAACCACCTATGTTAACTGCTCTTACCACATCCTTTGGTAATGCAAGCAGTAAGCAGTTTCCTTGAGTAGTCTAGTGAGCGGTGTTGATGGTTGTGATTGTTTATTATAATTATTACAAACTCTGCCTATGTCAATAGTGGCTTGTTTAATGATATACTGTATATGTAATAAATTTTAATAAGTACCGGTACTTTGTGTCAGGCTATAAATTCACAATAAGAGTACATTTGGCACGTGTTTTGATGTTCTATCTTTACTCTTATGTTTGTATTGGTAGTTTACCACAATGTTTTTAATGTTCCATGGTTGATGTCTCTTGGGTAGCCTTTTGAGCTCCACTTTGTTTCTCGCTGACCCATGGTTTCTTCTTGCTTTATTAGACAACTTTCTGTCCAGAAGCAAGATATTTCAGTATGGGTGTTGTGACCGGGCGCAGCCAAGCTGGGCTCAGCAAGTGACCTAATCCAGTGCACACAAACCTCGGTGAGCAGTTTGCAAGGTTGTTTTGGTAGCTTGGTATTGGTATAAATAAAGAGTTCTAAAAACAATGGTGCAGTTTCTTGGTATAATTTATTGTTCATAAATTATAAGCAAACTTTCAGACAGGCTTTTCAGGTTTGTAGCACCTTGTGTATCATTTCAGCATTCAGAAAACAAAACAATTTTCAGTTCCAAGTCCTCAATATCAGAAAAGAAAAAAACCTTGTCCAAACTGCAAAGTTTTCTTCTGCCAGGCACAAACTCCCCTTGGAGTTAAGCTTAGTGGCCCAAGGAAGGGATCCTCTCCTGTAGTTCCCTTAACAAAAATGGCTGCCTGGTGGCTTGGCAGGATTCAACAAAATTTCAGCCTTATATTGATCTGGTACACAATCCAATTTTTCCTAGCCCTCTTTATCATGAAAAATTAACTTATCTCTATTCCTTCCATGCTGGGCAAATTGTTTCTTCTACCTCCATATTACAACCAAGGTCATCATCATCCAGTGCACACAAACCTCGGTGAGCAGTTTGCAAGGTTGTTTTGGTAGCTTGGTATTGGTATAAATAAAGAGTTCCAAAAACAATGGTGCAGTTTCTTGGTATAATTTATTGTTCATAAATTATAAGCAAACTTTCAGACAGGCTTTTCAGGTTTGTAGCACCTTGTGTATCATTTCAGCATTCAGAAAACAAAACAATTTTCAGTTCCAAGCCCTCAATATCAGAAAAGAAAAAAAACCTTGTCCAAACTGCAAAGTTTTCTTCTGCCAGGCACAAACTCCCCTTGGAGTTAAGCTTAGTGGCCCAAGGAACAAAAATGGCTGCCTGGTGGCTTGGCAGGATTCAACAAAATTTCAGCCTTATATTGATCTGGTACACAATCCAATTTTTCCTAGCCCTCTTTATCATGAAAAATTAACTTATCTCTATTCCTTCCATGCTGGGCAAATTGTTTCTTCTACCTCCATATTACAACCAAGGTCATCATCATCCATCTCATTATCTTATACCAAACACAGACTCACCCTTCTCATTACCTCACCAACCTCTGCCTGGGCTTATTGGCATGAGGTTGACTGTGACTTTCTGGTTCTCTGTGCTTGCAATCTGTGGCTTGCAGCCTGTTGAATGGCTCTGGCGTGTTGGGTCTGGAGGAGGTGTGCAATCTGAGGCTGGCCATGGAATTGTCTCTGTGGGAACACTAAACCCTTTTCTTTCACTGCAGGGAGCTGATTAGTCCTCCCTGCATGTGTATTAGGGTAGCCTGCTCTCAGAGAACTTCTCACCTGGCCTAAACCAGTTTGGGTGTGGCCAATAGTCCATTCCTGCTCTTTCCTTTCTCTGGCTCTATGCCTGCTGCGAGCTGTAGTTTTTCCATCTGTTTCCCCCCAACTGGCTTAGAGAAAGCTAAACCAGATTTGCCTGCTTTAGACAGGGCTTGAAGAGGTTTCCTTGCTGGAAGGCTTGGCTTGGGAGTAATCCTAGGGGTTGCTTTGGGACTCTCCAGAGCAGGCTTAGAAATCCATTCAAGGGCTTTAACCTCATTTCCTTCTTCCGGCAAGGCTTCCTTGATAGGAAAAGGGTCTTCCCTGTGGCAATGTACACTTTACAATAGCCCTGCACAACATAACATGTGGGCTGCATGCGGCCCAAAACGGTTCTCTCTGAGGCCCGTGTCCGATACAGCTTTCCCTACCGGCTCTCCCTATCGGCTGTCTTCCTTGGCATTCCCCTCAGCATCCTCCGGATTCCCCCCTTTAAAGCTAATTATGGCAGCCTGCAGAACAAACCTAGCAGACTGCCGTCAGTCTCCGCAGCATGTTCCCTCTGCTGTGGTCCGACCCCTGATGTTAGAGAAGGGGTGTGACCGCGGCAGAGGAAACGTGCTGCAGAGTCCAATGGCAGCCTTCTAGGTTCGCTCTGCAGGCTGCCATAATTAGCTTAGCGGTGGTCACAGCGCAGAAAACAGCCTCCAGTGTCCTATCACCTCCACTCGGTTACGTTCCACCCCTTCTAATGCCACTTTCTGTTTCTGGCAGAGTAATTGCGGCCAAGAGGAAAGACATTGTGTCGGAGGTGGCGGAACACAGAAGGGGAAACTACAGGCTCGATCACAGGTGATCTGAGAGATAAGTTTGAAGGTGGATTCCAAGCATGGCAGCAAACAAAGCAGAAAATACTGTTTCAAACCTACTAGAAAGTGATGAAAAACAGAAAAACTGGCAGATCGGGTCATGCAAAATCCACAAGTCCTAGCAGCCCTTCAGGAATGGCTTGAAAATGGCTCACACACTCCTTCAAGTTACATAGAAACTTTACCAAAAACCTTACCAAAAGATAAGGCCCTGCCCATTGCGAAGACGCTGGATCTGGACACAGGAGGGGGGAGGGTTAAAGAGACACAGAAAAGGGCCTTGAGGATGAGCGGGAAAACAAAGACAGGGCAGATGCTGGACTAGAGGGGGTAGATATGGGAGGACTCAAAATGTTAGCAGAAGGAAGATAGAGAGAGGGAGAAACCTGAAACAAAGGGGAGGCAGAAGAGAGGGGGCAGATGCTGGACTTGGGGGTGTTTAGAGGGAAGAGAGTTAAAGAGACTGCAGAGAGGTGGAAAGATTCTGGACCAGGGAGGGAAGAAGGAAGGAGAGGAAGAGAGAGAGAGAGGCAGAGAAAGACCTGGAAGAAAAGAGAACAAATGCTGGACATAGAAGAGGGGGGGGGGGGGGGTTGTAAGCAGAAGAAAGACAGAGCGAGAGAGGCCTGGACCAAAGGGGTAAGACAGGAGGCAAATGATGGACTATGGGAGGTGCAGACAGAAGAGACAGAGGTGGAGAGACCCTGAGGAAGAAAAGGTAGAGAGAGGGAAACCTGGAACAAAGGAGAACTGACACTATGTTCAAGATGAATATGTTAGATGTTTTCACCAAAATGTCTACAATTGGACCAGGTTGTCATATTGACAATGCCCCTCTGTAAGTATGTGCCTTTATAAGATAGAAGGCTTTTTATAAACCTAGATGCCCTTTTATAAAATTATCTTCTCAAAGTCCAGAACACAGTAGCACAACAGCACATAAATCTTTCAATAGCTTGAATTCGTCTTCTGACACTTCTGCTACCAGTTTGAGGGGAATTATGCTTATAAATTGGAACAATGCCAAAATAAGCAAAAAGACTTCCAAATAAAATAATTTTTGGAGATCAGAATAAAGTAGCTGGTTTTGTAAGCTGTAATCAGATTATAGGATATATTTGTTCAGAAATTTAGATATATGCATTTTCTGAAGGAATTTATAACCAGGAAGCTTTGCAAGCAACAGGGCCATAGCTAGCTATGTGTGGCCAGTGCAGCCACACAGGTGTAAGGGAAGGAGGGCCATGAAAATTGCACCCTGTCCATTGACTTGCAAATGGAATGGAGCAGGGTTGCTTGGGGGCTTGCTGCATAGGGCGTGTTTCCAGCTTGAACTTACTCTGGAACTTTGCCAAACTTGAATCTACACCCAAATGTGCTTCGTTGTCATAATGATGATGGCTCTGAAGTTCCATGGGTTCATCTCGCTTATATCTTTTCTTATTATCTTTTGTTGCCAGCAGCTTTTAATTACATTAAAAAAATATTTTTTCCACCAATAAAGTGCTTAATGGATCTCCCAGACGATCCCAATCAGTTTAGCCTCAGCGGTGTGGTCTCCAGAACATTATCAGACTGGAACAATGAACCCCGATGGACTTTGGTGCAATTACTGTAAGCTGTCACTGTAAATTGGCTTTGTAAATGAGGGCTTTAATTTCTTAAGCAATCTTCTTTAGTATGTTTATGTTTATTTTTCATTTGATATCCCACTTAATGCAAAAGGTCAAAGCGGCTTACAGAAATAAAATCCCTCTGTACTCCCGAGCAACCAGCTCCCCAGAGGTCGAGAACCTACCGGAAGTCGGGATGGGTTCTCCCTGGAGGCTGTACGGAGCTGTGTGGGGAAAGTCGACTCAGGCTCACAGGTTCAGCAGGACAGCGTGAGCATGGACGGGGTTTCTGTAACACCAGAATCTGGACCTACCCAGGCTGATGGAAGTGGAGGAGAGGAGTCGGCTGGTGAGCATAGACTTTTATATACTCATTTGCAATGTCATTTGCAAACAGAATGTTGGGTATTATTAAGAAGGGTATTACGACCAGAACGAGAGAAGTCATACTGCCGTTGTATCGGGCAATGGTGCGCCCGATTACTGTGTTCAGAAGGATATGGCTTAAGAAGGATATGGCAATATTTGAGAGGGTCCAGAGGAGAGCGACACGAATGATTAAGGGCATGGAAAACCTTTCATACACTGAAAGATTGGAGAGACTGGGGCTCTTCTCCCTTGAAAAGCGGAGACTCAGAGGAGACATGATAGAGACCTACAAGATCATGAAGGGCATAGAGAGAGTAGAGAGGGACAGATTCTTCAAACTTTCAAAACATAAAAGAACAAGAGGGCATTCGGAAAAGTTGGAAGGAGACAGATTCAGAACGAATGCTAGGAAGTTTTTCTTTACCCAGCATGTGGTGGACACCTGAAATGTGCTTCCAGAAGACGTAATAGGACAACATAAGAACATAAGAAATGCCTGCATCGGATCAGACCCGGGGTCCATCTAGTCCGGCGTTCCGCACACGCGGAGGCCCAGCCAGGCACACCCTGGCGAATACAATGTCACTCGTATCCCTCAATGTCTTCTGCAAGAAGATGTGCATCCAATTTTCCCTTAAATCCTAGAACGGTGGTTTCCTCCACCAGCTATTTCGGGAGAGAGTTCCAGGCGTTCACCACTCGCTGTGTGAAGCAGAACTTTCTGACGTTTGTCTTGGCCGTGTCCCCTCTCAGCTTCAGGCCATGACAGAGTACGGTACTGGAGTTCAAGAATTTCCTGCTGGAAAAAGGGATAGAGAGGTATAGATAGAGGGCTACTGCACAGGTCCTGGACCTGTTGGGCCTCCGCGTGAGCGGACTGCTGGGCACGATGGACCTCGGGTCTGACCCAGTAGAGGCACTGCTTATGTTCTTATGTCCTACTATAGTTAAACCCCAAGAAGTTATTTTGGACGCCTTGTGGGACCTGGTGGCCAATCTGGTGAAAACAATGAATATTCAGCAAGTGCAAGTGGAGGGGAAAATAAAAGATCAAGAAAAGGAAATTACCTTAATAAAACAAGATATTGATGACTCTAAGATATCTATAGACAGTATTAAAAATCAATTAAAATCTTCCAAACATCTCCAAGAAACTTTAATTAAGGATAATGTGAATTTAAGAAGGAAGATTGAAACATTTTAAAATTTTTCAAGAGGTAACAATATTAGACTGATTAATTTTCCACAAATTACAACAATTACTCCTCGTGAGATGTTAAAACGATACCTGGTGGAAATATTGGAAGTTCCTGAAGATTCACTACTTCCATTTACACAGGTTTACTACTTGCCCAAGAAAAATCAAATTCAACAACAGGAAAATAGCCAAGGACCAATAGATGTATCAGCATTACTGGAATTATCAGATAGAGAAATGGATACTCCTGCAACATTAGTGGCAACTTTAGCCCTAACCATGGATAAGAACTGGATTTTGAGACTTTTCTTTAAAAATAGAGTGAAAGAATTCTTGGGACTTAAGATACAAATGTTCCCAAACTTAGCTAGGGACACACAAAAGTGAAGAAAAGAATTTCTTATGTTAAAACCGGGAATTATAGCTCTTGGAGCAACTTTTTACCTCCGATATCCTTGCAAATGTATTATACAATATAATTCACAAAAATATGTTTTCTTTGAGCCCAACCAGCTGACAACTTTCCTATCTCTATCTCGGCTTGAGAAGGAAAAGAAAGGAGGAGTATAGAATAATTTAGATGTCCATATCAGTTAATTGGCATCATTTTTCCTTAGTTAATATTTCCTAGTTTCCGTTTTATAAATTACATTTTGGATCTTTTGTGGACTTGAGCTGATTTAAGTTAATTTAATATTTTTGAAGTTATTATATTATTCTTGGAATTTTTCTCTTTGACTTAAAAGCTATCTGTACAAGTATATCTTGAATTGTATTATTGAAAATGAATAAAGAAATTTAAAAAAAAATCAAATCAAATCAAATTGAAAGCAACACCAATAATGAAAAGAAAGATAATGCAATCAAGCAAGAATCGCTCATACAATCATATAGGAAAATCACTTCTTTCCATTGTATCTAGATTTTCAGAAAGTTTTTGACAAAGTCCCTCATGAGAGGCTTGTGAGAAAATTAAAGAGTCATGGGATAGGAGTTTGCCGGGGGTGTAAACTCATAAGCTTATTTACATAGTCTGAAAGTTGGTTAAAAACCACTTTCTCAACAATTTTAGAGACAATGCAAAGATTGGAAATAAGTCTTTTACTAAAAAAAACTTTTGTCCTATCAGCAGAAGGACTTTTCAAAATTGGAGAAACATCATCAATCTTCTGTACTGAAGGAACTAGGCCATTCTGTAAACTTAAGTTAACAAGATGTAATACCACTGATAATAACCTGTGACTTGGAATTTTCAACCAGCTGGAAGGAAACGGATCTAGCGAGGAAGTTATAATATGAATTTTTGAAATTAAAATTTTAATGTGTTGGAAAGATGGAATTGAAAAAGAGGGCCATGTGGTCCTTATAGTAGAATCTGACTTTGAAATTGAAGCATTTCCTAAGGAATCATCAATGGAAACAGTTTTACACAAGTCTACAATTTTTGATTAAAAAAAAAAGACATTAAAGCATCAGTATTTGAACCACTAGTAAGATTAGATATAAAAGAAAAAGTAGTTCTAGCTATATTATTTGTATTTGATATTAACCTCGCAAAATACTCCTTCTTTGCTTTTGCAATTTCTTGCAAATAAAATTTAACAGTGTGCTTGTAAATTTGCAAGAGATCAGTGGATCGTTTTTTCCTCCATTTCCTATTAGCACAACGCATTTGGCGTCAAAGTAGACATAAACCTGAATTAAACAATTGATTTTTCTTTAAAACTTGTTTCTGGGAAGAAGAAACACTAAAGGGCTCAGATAAAGTGCTGTTCCAAATATTGGCTGCATCTTCTAGATCGAGATCCAGATTGTAACGGGATCTGTTTATACTTTCTCAGTGTTATGCTTTCTATGTATATATGAGAGGTGCTTGGGATTTAAAATTGGCTTTATTTAGTATAAATCAATAGTAACACAGATTAAAGAAATATATAGAAACTTACAATCTCTGTCTCAGAAAGATGTTGTGTTTAATGTTTCTACACAGTCAATTCTATGTATTTACTCTAACCTACCCCCTATTTAGTGAATGGACTTGAACGTTGCTAGTTGCTGTCAGGATAGAACTGCTCTGAACAGTCCGATTTAGAACAGAATTTCACTGTAGCAGCATTTCTTACCTCTGCCCAGGAAAAGATTGTCGTTCCCCCCCTCCCCTTTTCCTGGGAAGGCATTCTTCTCCACGGCACATCTTTCCAGTCTCTCTGCAGGGCTAGAAGCCACCAGTTCTCTCTCACAGTCTCATTCTCCTTCTCTGTCTCCTCCTCCTCCTCATTCTACTTTTTTTAAATAAATGTCCAAGAAACCCATTGTTATATAGGATTGTCTCCATAGCCATTAATGGTAAGTCTTGTCATTGGCTATTGACAGACTAACATGGAAGTAATGAAGCTTGTGGCCACTGGGCCCTGGTTAGGCTGATAATGCCCCTAGTGGACCACAGGATAACTGCTCCGGGCGCACTGATCAATAGGGAGACCAGCCCTACAGGTCAAGATTCAAGAAACAGAAACAAAAAGAATCAGGAAACCAGCTACACATTCAATGCTGTATTTTCAATCCTTGCAGTATTCTTATTCAGGATGGATTATTGCATAAGAGTTCAAAACAGAATGACAAAAGGGAAAAAAAAAAACCCAAAACAAAAACTTATAGCAAAAATCCTGATCAGCAGTTCAGGATTTCAAAAGTCACTGTGCCTTAGCAATCCAGCACAGCCTACAGAAACTAGGTCTCACCTGGGCCTGCTCAGAATGGAGCACAAGTCCAGCTACCTTAACACATTACCATTCACTGCATAGCTTTCCAAAATACAAATACAAACGAAAATGTCCAGGAAGCCTACAGCTCTTATCCTGAGCTGAGGCAGGAAACTTGTCAAGTTTGTCTTCACTGCTAACAAAGCTTTCAAATAATCCCACCCAAGGTCTTGACAAACTTCACCCCACCAATTCTCAGTGCCATTAAATTTCTTCATTCAAAAAAATAAAAAAAAATATATATATAATTCTTTAAGGCCCAAAACCAAAACTGTTAGTGCATCAAACACAGTAAGCACAAGAGAGTGCCCTGCCCCTGCCTGGCATGAGGCTACAGCAGTGCTAGGGTTCATTCAGCCAAGCAAATAAAAAAAAGAAACCACTATATCACAGTTCCTGGCTTTAATGCACTGGTCACTCAGGAACTCCAAAACAGCAATGAAAAAAAACCCAACAAAAACCTGTTCATAGCAGTGGCTTGCCTAGAAAACTTCCAGCAGAAAAAAACATAGTTTTAAAAGAAGGCTTTGCAAGCTATTCCAACCTCCATAGCTTCTGCTGGTGTAAATACCTCCTCACAGAATTCCATCTGTTCCTCCTGGGGTAGGACTTTAGCTTCTGGGCTGGAAACTATTTCATCTACCTCCATGAGTTCTAGATTATTAGCTTGCCCTGGACTGGCTGGCTAAGCAGTAGAGAGAGAACCATCCCTTCTCCTTGTCCTCTCTGCCTGTGGAACAAACACTGCTGGATTTTTAGTATGAGAGCCACGCCCTGCTCTGAGGCTCTCCTGGGCTCCCCCTGTGAATGTCTGTGAAAGTGCAAGGCTTTCTAACAGGCATTTTGCCTGAACCTTATGTTGATATGTTTGAAGATAAACCTTCCAGTGCTAGGCTGAGTCTCCATTTCCTGTACCTCAGAGCTATCAAAGAAAAGCTAGTTTTCTGCAAGCTTCTCCTCAGTGTACTTGGGGAACCTAGGCTGCTGAACTTTTCTGGGCTTGAGAATAACATTTCTGGCCTTAGTTCTGACTTTCCTAGGGTTTTTAAATGTGAACATGTCTGACTGGTCACAAGCTTGGCAGTTCATGGTTGGTCCAGCTTGATGAGGATTAGGTCATGGAAACTGGTCCTATGATGCAAAGGCCAGGTCAGCTTAAGCATACACAACCCATTCTCTGATAGGCTCATTAAAGGGAAGTCTCAGCAGACCTGCCTCTGAGTACCTTCATGGGTGTGCAGGATTATTGCAGATTATCATGATCTAAATCAGGGGTGTCCAACCTTTTGGCTTCCCTGGGCCGCATTGGTTGAAAAAAAATTTTCTGGGGCCGCACAAACACTAACAATAGCCAATGAGACAAAAAAAGGTCCCAAATTTGCAATCACTAATATCTATCTAATAATAAACCTTCATTAAAGGGACACTGTGGAGAGGAATCCTAAAAAGCAGTAATACTTACCCTGACTGAATGGTCCTCCACGTGCACCGCTGACAGTGGGAGCAGCCACAGGCTTCCACATCCCCACTCTGATGAGCAGGGATGCGTGCTCCTGGTTCTCCCATTCACTTCTATTGCAGCTATGGTGAGCCTCTTCAGAGGTGAGTCTCATCAGAGTGGGGATGCTGAATCAGCTGTCAGGAGCACATGTGGAGGATCATTTAATCAGGGTAAATATTACTGCTTTTTTGGGCTTCCCACTTGGAGCTTAGGCTCCCTCAAAATGAACATCTCCCCTGTTGTAGCTAGTAGGGATCCCCAAGCCTCACCAACGGACAGCCACCTCCTCCTCCTCCAACTTCCCATGTTCTGCAGCTGGCAGCAATATTGCAGAGCTGCTGCCTTCCCTCCTCCCTGCCCCCCCCCCTTTGGCTTTCATGCATGTATGAAAGCAGAGGCAGCTTGAGGATATTGCCATTGGCTGCAAAGCTTGGAGATTTTGAGTTGCCAGACTTCAGTTGGCAAGGCTTGGGAATCCCCACTAGCTCAAGTATTATAAATTGCACTCAGGCAGGGAGAAACTTTGGTGGCCATCCACTAATTTTATGCTCATCCCTCCCCCAAATCAACTGAACACAAAAATAATTCTGATGCACATATCCCAAAGCTAACATATTCCAGTTAATAAATTCAAAATAAAACCATTTTTTCTACCTTGTTGACTGGATGTTTTGTTTTTTCATCATCTTGGTCCCAGTTTCTCTTTCTGTTTTTTTCTCTATCTTCAACTAATTCTCTTTCCAGTGTCTGCTGTCCATTTTTTTCTCTTCTCTCGTTCCATTTCCTTCTTATGCCTGTCTCCAACGTATTGATTTTTCCCTTTCATCATTCTTAACTTTTTCTTTTCTGCCTCTGTCTACTCAAATCTTGCCTTCTTTCTCACCCTTCTTCTTTTTAAATGTTCAGCCATCTCTAAATTCTCCATCTTCTCTGTCTCTAGCTCTCCCATTTTCCATCTCACTCCTTTCCCAGCCTCCTATTCCCTTCTATCTACTCCCCATTACCACATTTCTACCACATTTCTACCGCTCTCTCACTCATCTTGTCATCATTTTGACCTCATCCACATGGCTCATCAATTTCAGAATCCCCATCCCTCTCTCCACTGGTCAGGCTATAATGCCATTCTTTCTTTCCATCCCCTAGCATCATCTTATCCCAGCTCTCTTCCCTCATGCCCTCCTGTGGTTCCATCTCTCCTCCTCTATCTCCATGGTCCAATAATTTGCTCCCTTTCTTTCAGTTTTTCTTCTTCCCTCCCCACTTGATGCTGAACAATGAAATGGAGGAAAAAAGAGAGCGATGCTGCATCTCTCTGCCTTCTATCCACAGGTCTAACATTTCTCCTTCCCTCCCATCCCCAGATCCAACTTATCTCCCTTTCTCTTCCCAACTGTCCCCCATTCCATCTCTCCCCCTGCCTCCCTTCTCCAGGTCCACCATTTCTTTCTTTCTCTTCCCAACAGTTCTCCCTTCAAGTATCTCTTTCCCTCTTCCTCCGCACTACCCCAGGTCTAACTTCTCTCCCTTCAGACCATTGCCTACCATCTCTCTCTGTCCTCTGTTTCTGGTCCCATATGCTCTCCCCCCCCTCCCCACGCCCAATCTGGCACTTCTTTTAATACCCTCCCACCCAAAAAAAAACCCCATCTCTGAAAAAATCCTACTTGCTTTAATTATCCTCACTCTGTTCTTTCTAAACATCATCTGTCCTCTTTCTGTCTTCCATGCACATCAGCCCCTTCCATACACTGTCTGCCCTCTCTCTCTCTGCCCCTTCCATTTCTCTGTCTGCTCTCTCCCCGTTCCATATGATATCTTCCTTCTTTCTATGCTCCTTCCATAAACTGTCTATCCTGTGCCCCTTCTCTCCATTGTATATGATTCAGTTCAGCTTCACCCCTCTCCATTTTTCTGTCTTCACCCCTCCCCTATGCTCTGACATCTCTTTCTTCTCCTTTCCTTCCTTCCCCCATGCCCTGGTACCTCCTCTGTGTCACCTCTTCTCCCTCTGGTATGGCATTTGTCTCCTTAGTTTCCCCCATGCCCTGGCATCTCTCCTCTCCTTCCAACTCCCCCTTCCCCTCCATTAGCTGGCATCCCCTCTCATTCCTTTCTCTCCTTCCTTCCTTTCCCCTGGCCTGGCATCTGTCTCCTTACCTCCCCTCCCCTCCCATGCCCTGGCATCTATCCCTCCCATAACATGATCTCTGTAGTAGTCTAGTGCCATCCCCAGTCCTATAATAAAAAGTCCCTTGTAGTCTAGTGCACAGTTCTTCAACCGCCGGTCCGTGGACCGGTGCCGGTCCGCAGAAAATTCCTGCCAGTCCGCGCAGGGCCAGCGAGATTGATGAGCTTCAATTTCCTACTGGCCAGGACGCGTTAGAAGAAAGGATGCGGCTGGAACGTGATGCCAGACTGCGGGCGCAGGATGGAGAGAGAAGAGGAAAAGTGCTGAATAGAAACAGGAAAGGTGGTGCTGAATGGGAGGGAAGGGGAGATGTTGGTGGGTAGGGCAGGCAAAATGTCTCCAAATTGGATAGTTTTGCATGTTAGCATAACAAAAAAAAAAAAAATATTACTCAGCTAATAGAGGGAGAGCACACCAGCAAATGTTGATTTACAAAAAAATGGGGAGAAAAAAAGCATCAAGTTCAAACAGCAATTTCCTGCTGGTCCGTGCAGGGCCGACGAGATCATGGGGAGCCTCCAACAGTGGCTTTCTCACCTCCCAGCAGCTCTCCGTACTTGCCAGCGCAGCAATTCACTAAGGCAGCCTTGAGGCTTTTGCTGAGTCGCGGCTGCCTCTGATGGTACAACTTTCTCTTTCCTCAGAAGCAGCACGATCCATCAAAGGACCCAAGGCTGCCTTAGTGAATCGCTGCGCTGGCAAGTATGGAGTGCTGCTGGGAGGGGAGAAAGCTGGGAAGCTGCTGGGCAAGGGAAAATAAGGCTGCTGGACAAGGGAAAATAAGACAAGGGAGCTGCTACTGGACCTGGAGGGAAGGAGAAGGAGAGATGCAGCTGGGAGGGGAGGAGGGAAAGGACTCTGGGAAGCTGCTGGACAAGGGAAAATAAGGCTGCTGGACAAGGGAAAATAAGACAAGGGAGCAGCTACTGGACCTGGAGGGAAGAAGAGATGCACCTGGGAGGGGAGGAGGGAAAGGAGTCTGGGAAGCTGTTGGACAAGTGAAAATAAAGGGACAGCTGCTACTGGACCTGGAGAGAAGGAAAAGGAGATATGCTGCTGAGAGGGGAGGAGGGGAAAGGAAGAGAGTTATTGCTGGACAGGAGGAGGAGGGAAGGGAGAAGGAAAAAAGGAAGGAAACAGCTGGCAGGGAGATTAGAGGAGAGAGAGGGGAGAGACAGGCATGAGAAAGTAGAGAGATTGATGATGGGAAGGGGTCAGCAGAGAAATAAGCAGAGAGGGACAATGATGCTAGATCTGCTGTAGGAGAGATAAAAATGAAGAGAGCAGTGAAGCTGGAATGAATCATGTAAAAAGGAGAGAGGGGGCGCAGGCTGGATGGAAAGGGGAGAGGGGCATAGAAAGAAGACAGATACCATATGGAAGGGGGAGAGGACAGACAGTGGATGGAAGGGGCAGATGCTGGATTGAAAAGACAGAGAAGGCAGACGCTGGAAGGAAGAGAGTGAAAAGAAGATGAAAGCAGAAACCAGAGACGACAAAAGCTAGAAAAAAATAATTTTATTTCTATTTTGTGATTAGAATATATCAGATTTGAAATATATATCCTGCTAGAGCTGGTGTTAGACATAACTGGGGACTGCAAAGCCCAGGCAGTGCTTCTTTAGCTTCCAGCTGGCTTAGGGCGCTCTCTGACCAGGGGGCAGTTGCCCTAGTTGCACTCCCCTAACACCATTCCGGCCATGTGTAACTGTGGTATTCTATTAGCATGATATTTGTGTAGCATTCTGTAATAATTTGGCTTATTCAGTTTTCTTGATAGTAGAGGGGATATATGTGAAGGGGAGGGGAGACAAGGGTTTTGTTGATCCTTGCCCTGTATTATTTGTATTTATAAAATGACAATTGTACAGAATATTGTTTCTTTTTATACTTTAATGTTCAATATAAAATCATAACTATTTGAGGCTTGTGCAGATGGGATCAAATGGTTTGCGGGACTGAGCTCGCGGGGACGGGGCGGTGATGGTTTTTAAAAAAAATTTCAGTCTTAGTAGTTTGCCGGTCCACGAAATTATTATTTTATTTCCACTGGTCCATAGGTGTAAAAAGGTTGAAGAACACTGGTCTAGTGCCTTCTACCCTACCCCAAGACCCCAAACCAAGCCCACCCACCCCTCGACTCTTTACCTGAAAGAGGCAGGAGTGATGCCACTCGCTCCTGTTTCAGGGTGCCATCATCTTCAAAATGGTGGTGGCCTGCTAATACTGGCATCAGCCTCCGATTTGGGACATATGCATATATTTTATAAAATACACATGTTCACACATTTAAACCATTTTGAAAGCAGCTGTAAATTTGGGCATGGGTATTTTCAAGCCTTTAGCATTTGTTCCTAGTGCCTATTTTATATGACCAATAAACAGAAGGGTACAGTCACTAACTAAAAACCTCAAAAAAGAAACACGGCCATTTTGGAGTGTGCCATTCCTGCTTGTTTGCTGTGTGAAAGCGTTTGAAAACATTAATGATGAGTGAAGATATTCTTTTTCCCCTGACGGAGCCTTTGTAAGGCGAAACAGAAGTACTTTCTGTCGGGAGCAAGCCTCTTTTGGAACAGTTTATGAAGAAATAATTTACATATCAAGTCTTTCACACTTTTGCATGTGTTAATAGGAACTAAAAACTTTCCTTCTGGCTGTAGTCCTTACAATATGTTTTATGCAGAATTAATCATTTTTTCATTCAGCTTTAATAATGACAGAAAATGAAATTTTGAAAAATAAGTTTATTGAGTGAAATGAAAGACTGATATAATAAATATGTACGGAGTACAGTGTAGTCCCGGCTGCCCATGTCTGAGGTCTGTTTTCTCCATTTTTTGTACTCATTATTTTTCTGTCTTTTTTGATTTTGGTTTTTCTGCTAAATAAATTTACAATACATTTCTTTTTTGAGGTTTTTGCCTATTTTATATGAGCATATAGGTGCTGTATGATATGATTAATATAGGTGCTATTTTGGACTGCCCATATAGGCATACATTTAGTTCCTGGGAAGGGATAACAGAGCAGTGAGAGACGTCAATGGTCTCAGAAGATTAACTCCAAGCACAGCTGGATGCCCCAAAGGCTCATTCCCTCAGCGATGCCTTTTCTTTAAGAGCGACAGTCAGTCAACACTTTGAGATTTCTCATGAAAAGACCCAAAATCCAACATACTTGTCATCAAGTATTTCACTTAGGTATGCTTTTATTTATTGTTAATGTGTTTAAGTTCACAATGGAGAAGGGTTGAGCAGAAGCACAAAAGGGGACCAGCTGATGGGGGGTGAGGGGGGGGGTGAGGGGTTCTTGTCTGCTTTCCACCCCTATCAGACCTGTACTAGTTATCGTGTATGCCAACCCCGCCTGTGCACAGGGAAAACCTGTCTTCACATCTATAAACAATTTAAGCACAAAGGTCAGAACACAAGCAGCCTCTTGGCTGGAAAAATTAACACTACAAGATATCTATAAAAATTTCACTTTTGGCAAATAAGCCTCATCTTGTGGCTAGCCTACTATTAGGGTCCAATGAACATAAGAATTGCCACTGCTGGGTCAGACCAGCGGTCCTGCAGCGGCCCTTAAGTCAAAGACCAGTGCCCTATTTGAGTCTAGCTTTACCTGCATATGTTCTGATTCAGCAGGAACTTGTCTAACCTTGTCTTGAATCTCTGGAGGGTGTTTTCCTCTATAACAGCCTCCGGAAGAGCGTTCCAGATTTCTACCACTCTCTGGGTGAAGAAGAACTTCCTTATGTTTGTACGGAATCTATCTCCTTTTAACTTTAGCGAGTGCCCTCTCGTTCTCTTCACCTTGGAGAGGGTGAACAATCTCTCTTTCTCTACTAAGTCAATTCCCTTCAATATCTTGAAGGTTTCGATCATGTCCCCTCTCAGTCTCCTCTTTTCAAACTAATGCCAGTGTTAAATGCCAGTGTTAAAAAGCAGTTGGTGCTTGATTTGCACACATGTGTGCAAATTGTATTGAACTCTACGAGGTCTTTTCAAAAAGTTCCAGGACTGATTTTATAAAAAATTTTTTTAACAATCTTGCAACTTATTCCATTGGGTCTCCTTCAAAGTACTCCCCTTCCTTACGTATACACTTTTCTCAACATTGTTTCCACTTCTCTAAACAATCCTTAAACGCATCTTCAGGAATTGGCAAAAGTTGCTGCGTTTTCAATGGTGTCAAATTGCTTTCCTTTCAGAATGGATTTGTTTGGAAAACAAGAGGAAGTCAGCAGAAGTCAGAAGTCAAGAGAGTAAGGTGGCTGAGGAAGAACTGTCATCACGTTTTTTTTTTAGCAAAATTCATGAATTTTGATGGCGGCGTGAGTGGGCACGTTGTCGTGATGCAGGAACCACGACTGCTCCCTCCAAAGTTCAGGCTGCTTCCTCCTGATTCTCTCTCAGAGTCATTTCAACATTTTCAGATAGTAATTTTGGTTGACGCCTCCATACGTAATATTTGGATACTGCACATTCAGATATCTGTCAGGCCAAAAATGAGCTGTAGGGTTACTGGAGTGAGGCTTTCATAAAGGATGCATGAAACTGCCTTGGCCAAGTTATCAGGTGATGGCTTATAACCCCCCAACTGAGGCTAATGCTAGCAAAAACTTACTAGTCAGTATATGCACTTTAAGGCAGATTTTGCATAGGTGAAAAGAGGGCCATTCACCTAGGGATGTTTACAGTTTCCTAAAGTCTTTTGTAAAACAGATGAAAAATAATGTGGACAAATGCAAAGCAATGCACAGTACATTGAGAAGAATAACTCAAATCATAGTTACCAGATGCTAGTGTCCACCTTGGGGGTTAGCGCCCAAGAAAAAGATCTAGGTGTAATCATAGACAATACCCAGAAACCTTCCGTTCAATGTATGGCAGCAGCCAAAAAAAAAAAAAAAAAGCAGACAAGGCACTAGGAATTATTAAAAATAAAGTAAATAATGCCTCATGGTGCAACTTCACCTGGAGTACTGCATTCAATTCTGTTTGAATAAAGATTAGATCTAGGATGTGCCCCACAGAGTGAGTTGGTGAGGGGACCATTTGTTGGAAGCCTAGGTCCAATAGTGAAGTGATGAAGTCTGCTGGGGATCATGTCTTGTTTGGGTAGCTTGTGAAGTTAAAGTCTCCAAGTATGATGACCCGGTTGTATGTGATGACCAGTTTGCTAAGGATAGATAACAGGTCATCTAAGTTGGCCATTGGAGAGTGTGGTGCTCTGTATATCAAGGCAAAGGTTAGGTGTCTATTGTGACCCACTGAGAAGATGAAACACTATAGTGCATCTAGTGTGATGGTGTCTATCAGTCTTGGGTTGAGGATGGACTTAAAGATGGCATGTCTGTGTGGCTCCTGTCGAACTTTCCAAAACCCAGCATTTGTCTGGGTTTTGGAAAGCGCCATCAAGCTCCAACCACATGCCTCTGAGCATGAATAGATGATGTCACACATATCTGTACATGCTCCAGGCCCTTCAGATGCAGCTGGAGCTCTTCCAGAAGAAGAGAGGTGGCTTTGTGGGGGCGGGGCTGGGGGCAGAATATGGCGGGGCTAGAGGCGGAACTAGGTGGGGCTGAAGGCAGAATGGGGTGGGGCTGAAGGCAGAAGAGGGTGGGGTCATGTGTCCAGGGTTTCCCAGAAAAAATATGGTAACCCTACCAATAGAGCAGTGAACTTCACATAAAGGATGCCAGAAGTACATCTCTTCATAACCTTCTCCAAAATTCCCCCCAAACCTACTATATTCACCTGTCAACCACCCCAATAGCCCTTATGGCTGCAGGTGACACCTATATGACAGAATAGTAGGGGTTTGATGGGCTCACACTGTAGTGGTTAGAGTGGCTTATGGACCTGGGTCCTTCTCTCTATGGCTCACTAGCCCATTCAAGACACCTGTGTGCTGCTCTACTATGCTTTCCCATAACAGCTGCTGCTGTTCTAGAGACAGATATGTACTGTTTCATTCAGATTTGGGGGGGGGGAGAGGGGAGTCAATGACCAGTGGGGGAGGGTGAGCAGGTCATTACTTAATTCCTCTATTTGGTCAGTTTGGGTAACTTTGTGGCACTTAGATGCTTCTATAACAGGTCTAGCTCAGTTTCATCCATGACATCATAGGAAAGGTTTGATTATCGCCACAAGATGTCCAAAGTCTCAAACCAGCCAAGAGTATGCTTCCAACGTGCCCCCCTTTACTCTTGGATGCACAGCGGGTAGAATGACTCATAAGACATCCAGAAAGATGGTTTCAAAAATCAGCACTTGTATTTAGGACGTCCAAGTGTCAGTTTATGCCATTTTTTGGATGACTGCTTTTGGAGGACCTTATGGCGAGAAGTATACCTGGGCCAAGTTTTCTATATGGGGTCACACTCTTGTTTCCTGACAGCAAAAGGGTTTTAGCTGGGGGCTTTAGGGTTTGATCCTGAGTAAGGAAACCGATATACACTGGAGCCCTTGGTTTTCTTCACTGGATCACAGAAAAATCACTTGACTTTTAGGTATACTTCTGAAACAAGAGGAAAGGATTGACCTTCAAGGCCCAGACCATTATTTAAAAGCAGTTTGAAATCAGATACTACACATATTTGGTGTTCCAGAATTTTTTTCCAAGGAAAGAATTGTGAGTTTTTATTGCAGCTCTCATAGGATAAATTAGAGGCCGAACTGGAGTTTCTAGTCTTTCCTGGCACATTCTCCTGGGATACACTTGACTCACTTTCTCTACCTGGCTCCACAAAGAGTCTTGTCACGCTTGTTCTATTTCTTTATTCTTTTCTCTTTCTCTACTGGACTCCTCTGGTACAAAGCTTCCGATGGACAACTCTGTTCCTTCTCTGTCAGCTTCCCTGGTATAACTGGTATTTGTGCACACTTGCTCTGCTAAACTAGTGTTCTATAAAGAAAAGAACAAACTATTATAGAAGAGGCTGCAAAGAGCCATGTTCTTGATGCCTAAACGCAAGCACGGTGGTATATAATTAACCCCTAAGAGGGCAATTCTAGAGAAAGGCACCAAGGATTAAGCAGCTAAAGGGCACCTAGGCTATAAGTGAAATTGGTGCTTACTCTCCTTTTATGTATGTGGTTAGACCAGACATGGGCAACTCCAGTCCTTGAGGGCCGGAATCCAATCGGGTTTTCAGGATTTCCCCAATGAATATGCATGAGATCTATTTGCATACACTGCTTTCAATGCATATTCATTGGGGAAATCCTGAAAACAAGATTGGATTCTGGCCCTCGAGGACCGGAGTTGCCCATGTCTGGGTTAGACATAAGCATTTAAGCCCAAATTCTGTAACCAGCGCCTATTTCGGGGGCGCCCATCTAGATAGGCGCCTATCTAAATTGAATAACAAGCCCAATTAAGCTTTTTAATCAGCACTGATTGAAACATAGGCGCCTATCAAGAAAGCGCGATTCTGTAACAAGGCGCCTCTAAAAATTTAGGCGGCCTTCAAAAAACTAGGCGCTAGGCACGTTAGGCGTGGGCGTGGCTATGTGTCAAGCGCCTTCTTACAGAATCACTGCTTTTAAGCGTGCTTAAGCACTTGCATGGGCGCCTAACTTTTAGTCGTGCCTAGAGCTGGCCTATTTAATGGGGGCCTCCAAAATAGATGCCGCTCAGCATGATTCACTAAACAGCACCCAATTTTACTTGAATCGCGTTGAACAGCGCCTATATCGGCACCTAACTTTTGGGCGCTCTTATAGAATTTGCCAGCTATAGAGCTGGTGCACTAAATGCTCACACCGAAATGCCTATTTATCTGTAAGTTAGGTGAGTGAGTTCTGCCCAGACTCCACTCTTGGACATACCATTTGGAAGAAGTCTCATTTGGATCCTATTGATCCATCCAATTATAGGCCAATTTCCAGCCTTTCACTGCTGTCTAAACATGCTTGAAGTTTAAGACCTTTCTGGACAGAACCTGGCCAGGCTGGATTCAATCAGAAAAAGCATAGAGAAGCCTCCTGAGACCCGATGCACTCTTTGATCAAATGTACTCTGTGATTGTAGTCTCACTTGATCTGTTTTCTGCTTTGGTCAACCATAGTTTACTTGTTGCCAGATTAAAATCTATGGGTGTCTCCAGCGGTGTAGTAAGGGTAGGATGCCCCCATGCCCTCATCTCTGTGCCCACATTCTTTCCATACCTCCCGCTCCTTCCCACCCCCATTCCACATCTGCCCTCTCCCTCCCCCATACCTCTTAATCTTCGCCAGTTCAAGTGGCTTCTGCATCATGCTCTCCCCTCTCTTTCTGCTACTTACCTTTCTTCTTTGGTGTTCCATATATTTCTCGGTTCAATATATTTCTCACTCCAGTTCTCCTGATTATCCAGTCCCTAGGTGGCAGCCTGTAATGGTGTGCGACTACATACACTTTTTTTTTTCATTTTCATTCACCATCACAGGATAGCACTCCTTTCAACTACTATTACGACTATTAATTATTAAGTGCTACTAGACGTAACTATTAAGTGCTACTAGACGTAAGCAGCGCTGTACAGAATCACAAAGAAGAAAACAGTCCCTGCTCAAAAGAGCTTACAAAGACAAGCATGGTTTAATGGGATAGCGTCAGGATGGGTTCAGCCAAGGGAAAGGGATTGGGATCTCAGTGCGGCCTTCAACACTATTGACCATTCCCTCCTCATTGAGCAGATCTCTGAAATCAGGAAACACTGCACTATGATGTTTCTCCTCTTTCCTGAATAACAGATCCCAAAGTATTTTGCTCAACGACGTGCTATCAAAACCGAAACCGATCAAATGCAGTGTTCCACAGAGGGCTCTACTATCCCCCCTAGAAACATAGAAACATAGAAATAGACGGCAGATAAGGGCCACGGCCCATCAAGTCTGCCCACTCCAGTGACCCTCCCTATCTATCTTTGCGGATAGATCCCACATGTCTATCCCATCTGGCCTTAAAATCTGACATTAGACCAATATAGATTTACTCCTTTGCAGATGACATCCAACTGTACCTACCGCTAAGAGAAGCCCGTGACACACAGATTACGAAACTCCTAACTAAATGCCTCCAAGACGGAACTCTTTGGATCCACAAATAATACTGCATCCTTGCCCATCCCTCATTGCACTGGGACTTCACTACTCTAACTGTGACAGACCAAGTGCACAGCCTCCTTGATTGTTACTCCTTGATTGTAACCTGTTGCTTTACTACCATTTCTCTCAGGTGGTATCTTCCTCATTTTACTACCTGCGACAACTCCAAAAAATAAAGAACTACTTTTCAGAGTCTGACTTTGCCTAATTGATCTATGCCTTAGTACTGTCCTGAATGGATTACTGCAATGCACTATTCAATGGTCTCCCGGTGAAGAATGTATGATATCTCCAGCTTGTTCAAAACGTGGTGATCAGGCTTCTAAAAAACCTCAGTGCTCGTGACCCTGTTTCCCAGGCCCTAGCGCTGGCTCATTGGCTGCCTGTAGCCAAGTGTGTCTTCAAGGGCCTGATGCTAGCGTTCAAATCCATACACGACATGACAGCTAAGCTTTCTCTGTATGTGCTGAAATGGTCCTGCTGCACCTGGGACAAAATATGCCTCAAAATATCCACTGATCGCGTGCCCTTTGACTGCAAACCTAACGTGACCTTTTATTTTTTCCATCAAAACGGGACATCTATTAATATTCAGCCCACCCCCAATCCCGCTCTAGCCCCGCCCCCAATTTCTTCCATTCATTTTTCATGTACACACAATATCTTATCAATTCATAATGGTAAACATAAAATTTAACAAAACACACAAAGCACACTGTATGCAGAGAAAATGTTAATTATCATTTACGAGTTTCGGGTTTTTTTTCAGAAATGTCAAGGTAGATTACTTTAAAATATGCAATGTCACCTCAGTAACTATAGAAAAATAGACAAATATAGTGCAAAATATAGACAGCAGATATAAATTCTCAAAACGGACACATTTTGATCACTAAATTGAAAATAAAATCATTTTTCCTACCTTTGTTGTCTGGTGATTTCATGAGTCTCTGGTTGCACTTCCTTCTGACTGTGCATCCAATCTTTCTTTCTTTCACATCCAACATTTCTTTCACAATCCAGCCCCATCTCTCTCTCTTTTCCCTCTATTACCCTCCCCAGATCTAGTGTCAGTTCTCATTTGTACCTTTGTTCCAGGCCTCCCTCTCTCTCCCTCCTCCGTTATGATCTTAAGAACATAAGAACATAAGAAGTTGCCTCCGCTGAGTCAGACTATAGGTCCATCCTGCCCAGCGGTCCGCTCCCGCGGCGGCCCATCAAGCCCATTGCCTGAGCAGTGGACTATATCTATCTATACCCCTCAATCCCTTTTTCTTCTAGGAATCTATCCAAACCTTCTTTGAAACCATTTAATGTGTTCCTGTCTACCACAGCCTCTGGAAGCGCGTTCCATGTATCCACCACCCTCTGAGTGAAGAAGAACTTTCTAGCATTTGTTCTAAACCTGTCCCCTTTCAATTTCTCCGAGTGCCCCCTTGTACTTGTGTTGCCCCATAATTTGAAAAATCTGTCCCTGTCTACTTTTTCTATGCCCTTCAGGATCTTGAAGGTTTCTATCATGTCTCCTCTAAGTCTCCGCTTTTCCAGGGAGAAAAGTCCTAGCTGCTTTAATCTGTCGGTATATGGGAGATTTTCCATTCCCTTTATCAGTTTAGTCGCTCTTCTCTGTACTCCCTCAAGTACCGCCATGTCCTTCTTGAGGTACGGCGACCAGTACTGGACACAGTACTCCAGATGCGGCCGCACCATTGCACGATACAGCGGCATGATGACTTCCCTCGTCCTGGTCATGATACCCTTCTTAATGATACCCAACATTCTGTTTGCTTTCCTTGAGGCCGTGGCGCACTGCGCCGATGCCTTCAGTGTTGCGTCTACCATCACTCCCAGGTCTCTTTCCAGGTTACTGACCCCTAGTGGTGTTCCCCCCATTTTGTAAGTGAACATCGGGTTCTTTTTCTCCACGTGCATGACCTTGCATTTCCCTACGTTGAAGCTCATTTGCCATTTTCGGCCCACTTTTCCAGCTGCGTTAGATCCTTTTGGAGATCTTCGCAGTCTTCCCTCGTTTGAGCCCTGCTGTATAGTTTGGTGTCATCTGCAAATTTTATGACCTCACACTTGGTTCCCGCTTCTAGGTCGTTTATGTAGATATTGAACAGGAGCGGTCCCAGCACCGACCCCTGTGGAACTCCGCTCGTGACCCCATTCCAGTCCGAGTAATGGCCCTTTACACCAACCCTCTGTTTCCTGTTTGCCAGCCAGTTCTTGATCCATCGGTGGACCTCCCCTTGCACCCCGTGGTTCCATATCTTTTTGAGCAGTCTCTCGTGTGGCACCTTGTCGAAGGCTTTTTGGAAGTCGAGGTAAATGATATCTATAGATTCCCCTTTATCCACCTGGCTGTTCACCCCCTCAAAGAAGTGCAATAAGTTTGTGAGGCATGACCTACCCTTGCAGAAGCCATGCTGACTCGGTTTTAGCTGCCCATTGTTTTCGATGTGTTCACAGATGCTGTCCTTAATCAGTGCCTCCATCATCTTTCCCAGGACTGAGGTAAGGCTCACCGGCCTGTAGTTTCCTGGGTCACCCCTTGAGCCCTTCTTGAAGATGGGCGTGACATTTGCTATTTTCCAGTCCTCCTGGATCTCTCCGGTTTTTAAGGATAGGTTGTATATCTGTCAAAGTGGCTCCGCTATTTCGTTTTTTAGTTCCTTGAGTACCCTTGGGTGAATGCCGTCCGGACCTGGCGATTTGTCGCTTTTTAGTCTGTCTATCTGCTTGAGTACATCCTCTTGGCTTACCTCTAAATTGACCAGCTTATCATTTTGGTCTCCTATTACGATTTCCTCGGGTTCCGGAATGTTGGTTGTATTCTCCCTCGTGAAGACTGACGTGAAGAACTCATTTAACTTGTCAGCTATCTCTTTCTCTTCTTTTACTACTCCCTTTCTATCTCCATCATCCAATGGTCTCACTTCTTCTCTTGCCGGTTGCTTCCCCTTGACGTATCTGAAGAAAGACTTGAAGTTTGTTGCTTCCTCTGCCAGTCTCTCTTCGTATTCCCTTTTTGCTTTTCTAACCACTCGGTGACACTCCTTCTGGTGTTCTTTGTGCACTTTTTGGTTCTCCTCTGTTTGGTCTTTTTTCCATTTTCTGAATGATGCTTTTTTGTCGCTTATCGCCTTCTTCACTGCATTTGTTATCCACACTGGGTTTTTTTGTTCTATTTTTTTTTGCACCCTTTCCTGAACTTGGGGATGTACAGGTTTTGCGCTTCGTGCACAGTCCCCTTGAGTAAGGTCCAGGCTTTTTCTACGGATTCCATCTTCCCTATGTTGCCTTTGAGTTTCTTTCCCACCATTTCCCTCATGGCATCATAATTTCCTTTTTTGAAGTTGAATGCCGTCATTGTGGTTCTATTCCCCTTTGATGATCCAATTTCTAGCCTGCACTGGATCGTGTTTTGATCGCTGTTACCTAGCGGGGCTAATACCGCCACCTCCTTTGCTGGCCCCCCTAGTCCGTTGAAGATTAGGTCAAGAGTGGCATCGCCCCGTGTTGGTTCCGTGACCAGTTGCTCCATGAAACAGTCCCTCGTGACTTCTATGAATTTTGTCTCTCTTGCGCAGTTTGAGTGCCCAATACTCCAGTCTATCCCGGGATGGTTGAAGTCCCCCATCACCACCACATTTCCGCTTCTGCATACCTGCCTCAGTTCAGCCTCCATGTCCTGGTCGATTTCTTCCGGTTGTCCAAGTGGGCAGTAGTACAGTCCCAATTTAATGTCTGCCCCAGTTCCTCCCTGTAGCTTAACCCATAGTGATTCCATGCCATCCACCCGTACTGTTGTTTCCATCCTGGCTGATGGTATGGAGTCTTTTATGTACAGCGCTATTCCTCCACCCTTTTTATGTGTCCTGTTTTTCCTGTATAGTTTGTACCCTGGTATGGCCACATCCCATTGATTGTCCTCAGTCCACCACGTTTCTGTGACTCCAATTATGTCCAGGTCCTTTTTGCTGGCAATGATTTCTAGTTCACCCATTTTGGCCCTTAGGCTCCTAGCATTTGTGTATAGGCAGTTTAAGACCCAGTTTGTTGCCCTCTCTTTTGGTTTTCCTCGTGTTTTGGGTCTCCTGCAGTCCTCCTCATTGTTCGCCAGCCCCCTAGCTTCATCTCGGTCATCCTCCTCCTGTTGTGTGTCTGTGACGTCCTCAGCCTGTTTCCCCTGCACCTCCTGCTCCCGTAATTCCCACTCAATCCCGGGCTCTTTTTCACAATGTCTTTGCCCCTCTGGCTCCTGTTGTTCTTTGTTGGTGCCTCTTACCAGTTCCATTTGTGCCCTTGGTCCCTGCAATGCGTCCTTAGGTCCTTTTTCAAAACATACACACTTAGCTCCGAGTCCTCCTTTACAATGTCCCTGTTCAGTATCCTTGTCCGGTACTGCTGTCCGATGTGTCGAGGTCAGATCGACTATCGGCTTTCCCCTTTTCCTCAGTTTAAAGCCATGTCTATGACGTTCTGGACGTTGCGTGCCAGCATCCTCGTCCCAGCTGTGCTAAGGTGCAGTCCATCTCTTCTGTAGAGCTTGTTCTTCCCAAAGAATGTAGCCCAGTTCCTAACAAAGTGGAAACCCTCCTCTTCGCACCATCTCCTCAGCCAAGTGTTAATTGCCTGTAGTTCGCTCTGTCTCCTTGTGTCCGCTCTCGATACTGGCAGGATCTCTGAGAAGGCTATCTTCCTTGCCCTCAGTCTCAATTTCCTCCCCAGGATCCTGAACTGGTCAGTTAGTGTGGTCCTGTTGAAGTTCCTCCTACTGATGTCGTTGGTTCCAATGTGGATCACTACTGCTGTCTCCTCAGTCTCGGCTCCCTCCAGTATCCTCTCAATATTGTTGATGACGTCCTTTGTTCTTGCCCCCGGGAGACATGTTACCAGTCGGTCCTCTCTCCCTCCAGCTATGTGACTGTCTACTCCTCTCAGGATTGAGTCTCCAACCACGATAGCCGATCTCCCCTTCTTCAACTGTCTCTCTGGTCTCAGATCTGTGTCATATGTGCAGTCCATTTGTCCGTCCTCTGGGTTCTGCTGTGTCTCCGCCACTGGTCTCAGGTCTGTGTCCTCTGCGCAGTCCGCTAGTCCTTTCTCCTGGCTCTGATGGGTCTCCTCCTCCTCTGCCTGCCCAGGTCTTCCACAAGGTCCTAGTCCCATGGTGTCTGGTGGTTCCTGTCGTCCAACTGTCGATTCTCTCCTGGTGTATTGATGGTCTTGTGCCTCCACCATCCTGCAGGCCTCCTCAATGAACTTCTCGAGCTCCCTAACTTGTTCCACGATGTGGTTCTCTCTGGTGGTGTCTTCAGGTGCCCAGCATTGCTCCTCCATGGTGCAGAGTCCCTCCAGCTCCTGGACTCTAATCTGCAGTCTCCCGACCTCCTGTTTCAGGCTATCCAGTTCCTGACATCGACCGCATATGTATGCCTGCCTCCCGGAGGGGAGGTAGTCATACATATGGCACCCGGTGCAGTATACTGGGTAGCTCTGCTGGGTTCCCACAGCCTCCATTGCTCCTTTCTCGATCCTATGTCCCACGGTGTGTATGAGTGGTGCCCGGCACGCAGCTAGCTGAAGAAAAAGAGAAGAAAAGAGAGATGAGTACAGAGAAAGTACCTTAGCTACTTAGATGTTAGATGTTGCTGCTGGGCTGGCTGGGCTCCTTCTCAAGGCTCCTTCGCAAAGGCGCTCTCGCTAAGGCGAGCGCCTTTGCCGCTCGCCTTTGCCGCGCGCTGTTAGCTCACTTCCTTTTAAGGAGGAGCCCGGCGCTGACTGTGCCTGTGACGCGGTGGGGGTGGGCGGAGCTCCCTCTTGCCAAGACCCCAGCTACCTCCAACTGCCTCCCCGCTCTCCTCCGGCGTGCCTCGTGCACGCGGCTCTCGCAGCCAGAAGTCTGCCTCCCCTCACTGACTCTCCGGCCCGATAGCTCTCCTGCTCTCCCTCAGCTGCGCCCGACTCACTTCCTTTTAAGGAGGAGCCCGGCGCTGACTGTGCCTGTGATGCGGTGGGGGTGGGCGGAGCTCCCTCTCGCCGTGACCCCAGCTACCTCCAACTGCCTCCCTGCTCTCCTCCGGCGTGCCTCGTGCACGCGGCTCTCGCAGCCAGAAGTCTGCCTCCCCTCACTGACTCTCCGGCCCGATAGCTCTCCTGCTCTCCCTCAGCTGCGCCCGACTCACTTCCTTTTAAGGAGGAGCCCGGCGCTGACTGTGCCTGTGACGCGGTAGGGGTGGGCGGAGCTCCCTATCGCCGCGACCCCAGCTACCTCCAACTGCCTCCCCGCTCTCCTCCGGCGTGCCTCGTGCACGCGGCTCTCGCAGCCAGAAGTCTGCCTCCCCTCACTGACTCTCCGGCCCGATAGCTCTCCTGCTCTTAAATCTCCCTGTTCTTCCCCAGGATCTCTCCCCCCTCTGTCTGAACCTCCCATAGTCCTGCATCTGCCTCCTGTCTTTCCCCTTTGGTCCAGGCCTTTCTCTATCTGGTCTTTCTAATCTGCTTACAACCCCACCCCCTTTCTCTGCCTCTTTCTCACCTTCCTTCCTCCCTCCCTCCATCCCTCCCAGCAGATTTTAGCATATCTCTCTCCTCTTTTTCTCCCCTCAGATCTGGTATCTGTCTCCTTCCTCCTTTCCTCCTCCCAGGTCTGGTATCTGTCTCCTCCCCTTCCCCCCTGCTCAGGCATCTCTCTCTGCTCCCTTCCTCCTGTTCTTCCCTCTGTCTAAATTTTTTCTTACTATTCAGTCCTCAATTTCCCTCTTTCATTGTGTTTACCTATAGCTTGCCACCTCTTTCCCTCACCCCTTCCACTATCTAACTCTATCCTCTTCCCTCAATCCAGCATGTGCCCTTTTTTCTTTCTCCTCCCCACTTCCTTCCAGCATCTGCTCCCCCTCTCCCCAACTTCCATTCAGTCTGCCCTCCTCTCCCCCCCACTTCCATTCAGTGTCTGTCCCTCCTCTCCTCCACTCTTCCATTCAGTGTCTGTCCCTCCTCTCCCCCACTTCCATTCAGTGTCTGTCCTTCCTCTCTCCCACACTTCCGGTGTCTGTCCCCCCCTCTCCTACCCCTTCCATCTACTGTTCACCCTCTGTCTTGCCCCTTCCATTCTCTACCCTCTCTGCCCTTTCCATCCAGTGTCTGCCCTCTCTCGCTCACTCTCTCTCTCTTCCATATGGTATCTTCCCTCTTTCTATGCTCCTTCCATAAACTGTCTCCTTTGTACATGATTCATTTCAGCTTCACCCCCTCTCCATTTTTCTGTCTCCCTATGCTCTGGAGTCTCTCTCTTCTTTCCCTTCCTTCCCTCCCACTCCACCCCATGGTCTGGCATCTCTATCTCCTTCCTTTCCCTCCCCATGCCCTGGCATCTCTCTCCCTCCATGCCAGAGCACCTCCTCTCCCTCCTTTCTCTCTGGTCTGGCATTTGTTTCCCATCTCTCCCTCTATGCCCTGGCATATTTCTCCTCTCCTTCCAACTCCCCCTCCCCCCTCCATTATCTGCCATCTCTTCACCTTCCTTTCTCTTCCTCCCTCCTTCCTTCCTTTCCCATGGTCTGGCATCTGTCTCCTTCCCCCCCCCCCACTGCCCTGGCATCTCTCCATAACCCTCCATGGTCTGGTATCTCCTTTCCTTTCCCTCTCTCCCATGGACTTGGCATCTCTCATTCCTCTCCTTTTTCCTTCTCCCTTTTTCTGTGTCAGCATGCCCCCTATCTACCTATTACTCCAATATCCAGAACCTCCTTTTTCTTCTTACTGCATCCACCCCATGTCCAGCATCTCCCACCTGTCTTCCTACTCATTTCATGTCTGTTTTTTTTTCCTTCACCCAACAAACTCTATGACCAGCACCTTCCTGTGTTCCTTTTTTTCTTCCTTATCATTCTAAAACGTTGGCGCGTCCACCCCAGCACCCCCTTCCCTGATAGGTCCCTTCTTCACCTCCCGAGCCCCTGCTGCTACATCCCCCATTCCAGTCCACAATGTATTATCTTCCCCCTGAACACGGACCTGCAGTTGTTTACCCCGCAGAGCCTTCAAATGCTCCTTCCTACACAGAGCTTCGGCCTGCAACCGGCCAACACCGTCAGCCATCTTCCCACAATGCACCGCTCCCGCCAGGCCCCGCACAAACTACCGACGAGCCCTGTGGCTGCTGCGCTAAGGACCCGTCCTAGGGGACAGTGGAGAGGGCAGAACGCATCAATTGGTGCCTGAGCATTAGGCGCTGTCCCGATCCCATTAATGAAAGGGAAAGTTGGGAAGAAGCACTGCCCTGCCTGTCCCCACACACAACTTCGGGACGCCGTCTCTGAAAACGGGACATTTTGGCGTCCCGAAGCTGTGCATGGGGACAATGGGACAGGGTTCTAAAAACAGGACATATGGTCACCTTATGAAAACCTCCAACTGACGGTCCTACTCCCACTTCATACAAGTCACTGGAATCGACTGCCCACATAGACCAGATCCCTTGAAGGACTCCCCAGTTGTAGAAAAGCAATAAAAACATATCTCTTCACCTAAACCTCTGCCTTTTACCAATGGGCTACAAAGAAATGTGTATTGTACCAGAACCAGTACAAGAAAACTTGTATTATAAAATCTTGCACTTTAACTATGGCACTTTAACCTGTAAACTATCTATGTGTCAAATTAAGATAAAACTTGTACTGAAAACCTTGCACTGTAAGGATAACTGTGGCACATTGTTATGCAGAAAACAACAATGGAGGAGAGTGAATCGTGAATTGCTACAGGGTTCTGTAATGGGACCAATGCTATTTAACATATTTACAAATGATCTAGAAATCAGAGCATGAGGTAATTAAGGCCCTCTTTTCCTAACAGCAGCCTGCGATGACGCTGCTCTGACGCTCATAGGAATTCTATGAGCGTTGGAGCATTTAGTGCTCCAGGCTATGGTAGAAGGGGGGGGGATTAAGTTTGTAGATGACACAAGCTATTCAAAGTTGTCAAAACACATAAGGATTGTGAAAAATTGCAGAAAGACTTTAGGAAATTGGAAGACTGGGCATCCAAATGAAATTGAATGTGGTGATGCACATCTGAAAGAATAATCCAAACCATAGTTACTTGGTGCTAGGGTCCACCTTGGGAGTCAGCATCCGAGAAAAAGATCAGGGTGTGATTGTAGATACATGGAAATCTTCTGCACATTGTGCGGCGGAAACCCAAAAAGCAAATAAGATGCTAGGAATTGTTACGAAAGGGATGGCAAATAAAAGCAAGCATTTTATAATGCCTCTGTATTGCAACCTTACATTGAACATTGCGCTCAGTTCTGATCACCATATCTCAAAAAAGATATAGCTGAATCAGAAAAGATTCAAAGAAGAGGAACCAAAATGATAAAGGGAATGGACAAGGAAAGGCTAAAGAGGTTACAGCTCCTCAGCTTGGAAAGGAGAAGGCTAAGGGGGGGATATGATTGAGGTCTACCTGAGAGGTGTGAATAAATTTTTACTCTTTCATAAAGTACAAAGTCCAGGGGACACTCAATGAAATGACATGGAAATACTTTGAATAAAAATAGGAAGAAATATTTTTTTTCACTCATAGAATAGTTAAGCTCTGGAACTCGTTGCCAGCCATTAGTGTATCCAGGTTTAAAAAAGGGTTGGACAAGTTCCTGGAGGAAAAGTCCATAGGACTTTTGAGACAGGCATAGGAGAAGCCACTGCTTTCTCTGGGATCTAATCTAATATACCGGGTCATTCCCTTGAGGAACTCGAACCGGTTAACAAAATTTAGGTTACGAACAGTAATAAAACTGGAAAGAGACAGTAGATATTAAGATTCGGTCATTAGCTAGAAACTGCTTAAAAAACAGATAGGTTTTCAGAGTTTTTCTAAAATGAGTCAGAGAAAAGGAAGACCCTAGTAAATGCCAAAGAATGTAAAAGTTTGAATCCCTCTAACAGAAGGGAAGATTAATTTGAATTTATGTATATTCTACAAGTCTGAAGACGATGAAAATTAAGAGAGGGGGAACAATGGGGGAAATAAATTCCTTATAAACTTTTAAAAACATTAGTACACTTAAACTGAACCCTCCAGTTGCAGGTACTTATTTATTCATGTAAAGGTTTTATTTACCGCCTGTTTGAAGACATTCATTCACCCACAGTGATGTACAGCATGAATAAGCAGGACATAGGCAATAGTCAATTACCATATTACTCTGGTATTGTCTAAGTGACGTGTTTAAGTGTGACGCCACCAGTGTGTATTTGCCGAATAAGGCAAATTTTGGTATTAGATGCTCAACCCCACTCTCACAATGTCCTCCTCCAATACCTCACAGTATACACAATTTCATTTCTACATATAATCACATTCTCTCCAGGTGAGGGCTGGCTCAGCGATTTCCTTTATTACCGATCTGTACTTACAAAGCAGGCAGGAATCTGGTCAACTTACATAAATGTACTGCTTGTCCCTTCACTGAGGCTCTCTGCCACACAAGCAGGCAGTAGGACAAGCTCAGTTTTGCATTCATGCTACATTGCTTCTAAGTACAACACTGCCTTCCCCTCTGTCATTCCCTTCCCCTGCATTTCTACGCAGGGATATTCAGAAATAGGGCACTGAAAGCTTAGCTTGCTGCTCATTTCTATTTGGGGTGTATGTTGTACTGGGAGAACTCGGGGAGGGGGGGGGGAGGAGATAGTTTGTCTCCCTTCCTTTATTCTCTCCTCTCCCTTTTCCCCTTTCTGTCTCCTTCTCTCCCTCCTCTCTTCAGCCTTCAAATTCCTGAAAGTTAAGGAACTAGAATGGTCTGGTTGTTAACCAGGCTGGCCCAGAAACCGGAGAAATCCAGATTCAGATCCTGCTTCTCTCACTGGCATTTCCTGTGACACTACATAAGTTATTTTATCACTCATTGCTTCAGGTGCCCACTTACTGCACTTAGTATGCTCTCTAGACCAGGGAGTTTTAAGAATAATCACTGCTGTGTTCTAAGGTTGATAAGTACTGTTATTCAAAGAATTGCCATGTGGGCATGGTTTGTCATTCTTCCCATAATCAGCAGGACCGGTTCTACCCACAATGGTGAAACATGTGATTTGTGTGATAGACGGCTAGTACTGTATGTCTCAAGATGACAGCAATGATAGTGAAAATTTGTGAAGGTGCTGTTCCTAATGGCAATAATGAGCAAGGTAGATTTGATTCAAATAACAGAAAGACTTGATTGACATTATGAATGGATTAATGGGATTCATTTACCATAAAATGTAAACATTGCATGAATATACAGCCTCATACTACATAATTAAAAACTAATCCTTATTTCATGATGAATAACTTATGGACTAAAAAACAAAGATAATGCTTCTCTCATGAGATCCAGGTTTAGATCTTCAAATCCCGAATAACTATGAATCTCTCTAGAGAAGTGTGTTATCTGGGTGTGATTCTGGATCCACAGTTAGCATTTAAACTACATGTTCAAGCTGTGATATGAAAACCCTATTTTAAATTACGAATGTTAAGTAAACAGAAAATATCTCTCATGTAACACCTATAAACAGGTTCGTCAAGCTGTGGCATTATCTAGCATTGACTATTGTAATATTGCAAGTTACTCACTATTCCATTATTCGTGCTTTGTTTGGAGTGAGCAAAAATGATCACGTTTCTTTGTGTTGTCACGCCATGAAGTATCGAGTTCAATATAAATTGCTATTGTAAGTTTATTTGCGTATGTATCGATTGGCATTAAAATATATGCAGGATTGTGTGTCCTCGTGTGCACTACGAGCTGCAGGACATTTTAATTTGGTTATTCCAAATCGAAAGAAGTTGCATTCGGAAACAGTAAGAACTAGTGTGTTTTCCTGCGCAAGTCCAACTGAGGCCTAGATGCACTACAGAGGATCGGAAAGACCGTTCGGGTCTCTCCGATCCAAATTTTGGGCCAATTCAAAAAGGGCTAAAAAGTTTCCATGTAAATGATTCGCACAGAGGTTCATCTTAATCCCTGTCTCTCCCATCTGACTGATGGCTGTGAGAGCAACTCTTACACATGCACAGAGCTGGTGGGGAAAGCTGAGAGGCAGGGGAAGCCCCAAAAGCAGCCTCTGAATATCCAAACAGATCACCTCAGCCCTATGTAGAAAGGTACCAGGGCAGAGCCAAGGCAGTCTCAGGAACTTACCTACTCCAGCGGTGATGGTCTTCTCCAGATATTCAGTAACAGCCACTGCCTGGATTGGGGCACTAGACATCTGGATTGCTGCAACTGGCTACCCATGGTGGCTGAATATTGATCAGACTGCGTATAAGTGGAATTCATGAAGTGTCCATGTCTGTGAAGATGCTGTTAACGAAGGGTTGTTATTAGTGTTGACGACAGTGCTTCAGCCCAGCTTTCAAAGGGACTCAACAGCGGTTAGCATAACTGGGTTTAAAAATGGTTTGGAAAAGTCCATCGTTTGCTATTGAGACAGACACTGCTTACCATGGGATTTATAGCATGGAATTTTGCTACTATTTGGGTTTTTGGCAGGTACTTGTGACCTGGATTGGCCAATGTTTGAAACAGGAGACTAGGCGAGATGGGCCATTGGTCTGACCCAGTTTAGCTATTCTTATGTTGCTCCTCGTCAGTGCTCTGTACTACCCCTAACCTGTCCACATTTTCTTGCGATGGTCAAAGCTGATATCTAGTAACACTGCTCAGTTAAGTGCCTCTGAATATCAGCGGTTAGGCTATTTAAGTGGGCAAAGACTCTCCTGCCCACACTTTAAATATCGACCGGATATGTGTTTAGGCTGATGCAAATGCTTGAGCCTAGACTTCACAGTTATGCATGTAACTTATACCAGTCTGCATAAGTGTGTGCTTGCCCATGCTCCACCTAGACTCCGTCCTTGTGAACACCCACCTGCAAACCACACGCTATCGAAGATATGGACATAGTTACAGAACAGATGTAGCCACATCCCCAGCATTTCTACACACGTACATGAATGTAGGGAATATAGGGAATATAGGGAATGTGTGTGTGCTTGCCCATGCTCCACCTAGACTCCGTCCTTGTGAACACCCACCTGCAAACCACACGCTATCGAAGATATGGACATAGTTACAGAACAGATGTAGCCACATCCCCAGCATTTCTACACACGTACATGAATGTAGGGAATATAGGGAAAAAGAACCCGTTGTTCAACTACAAATTGGGGGGGGTATTGTTGGGAGACAGCAGACTCGAGAGAGACTTGGGTGTGCTGGTGGATGCATCACTGAAGCCATCTGCACAGTGTGCAGCAGCCTCGAAAAAAGCCAACAGGATGCTGGGCATCATAAAGAAGGGCATAACAACCAGAACACGGGAAGTCATCATGCCACTGTATCGAGCGATGGTACGTCCGCATCTGGAATACTGCGTTCAGTATTGGTCGCCGCACCTCAAGAAGGACATGGCGGTACTTGAGAGAGTCCAAAGGAGAGCAACGAAAATGGTAAAGGGGCTGGAACACTGCTCATACGCCGAGAGGCTGGATAGGCTGGGGCTCTTCTCTCTGGAGAAAAGGAGACTCAGGGGAGATATGATAGAGACCTTCAAGATCATGAGGGGCATAGAGAGGGTGGATAGGGACAGATTCTTCAGACTGAAGGGGACAGCAAATACGAGGGGGCATTCTGAGAAACTGAAGGGAGACAGGTTCAAAACAAATGCAAGGAAGTTCTTTTTCACCCAAAGGGTCGTGGACACCTGGAATGCGCTACCGGAGGAAGTGATCAGGCAGAGTACGGTACAGGGATTCAAGCAGGGATTGGATGGATTCCTGAGGGATAGAGGGATCGTGGGGTACTGAGTAAACCAACCTGGTCGTGCATGTGCAAGACCGGAGGGCTAGGACTTCGATAGGAGGGCAGAACTTAAATGGGAAACCAAGGTGGCAAGGGAGCCCCTTCTGATGATTCAGACAGGCCTTGACCTGTTTTTGGCCGCCGCGGGAGCGGACTGCTGGGCAGGATGGACCTGTGGTCTGACCCGGCAGAGGCACTGCTTATGTTCTTATGTTCTTATTCCAGTATTCTGGTCATTTGAGGGTACATAGCAGCATAGGTGGGAATTCTGTAACAGGTTAGACATTTAGATGCTGTATTTGAATGGGTAGTGAGCCTATCCCATAAGAACGCTTACACAAGCTCCTTCTCTCTTCCACTCATTGCCCCCTCTGCCGTGGCCTGCTGGTGGCAAATTATGTCAACGAGCAGCACACCTCACCCGTTGCTGTCGCCTCATCTTCTGCCAGTTCTTCTTCTGAACTTCATGGGGAAAGCAGGTCTCATGAGACTAGGAGGCCCTGTGTAGCTCCAACTTCAGCAACAAATACGCTGAGAACCACAAAGGGCTAGATTCACTAAGGGCACGGATTGGATCGGATCAGATCCGTGTCCAGGGGGATGATTCACGAATTGCCCTCATGCAAATGAGGGCAATCGGAATCACACCCCCAGCTGCCTGCCCGAATCATCTGTAGATGGTCTGCGCATGCGCTGGACCTCCAGGCCCAGCAGAGATTTTTTTTTTCCCACTTTTTTGGAGCCCGTGGTTTTAACCCGCTTAAGCCCACGGGTTAAATCACGGACTTGCACTGCGGGGAAGGGTGGGGGAGTCAGGGCAGGCAGGCGATCGGAGCAGGCAGGAGATCTGGGGCAGCGGGAGAGTCAGGGCTGACAGGGCAGAGAGCAGGGCGGCAGAAGGCAGGGCAGTTGGAAAGGGCTTGAGCCCTCGGCAGTCGCTTGTTTGTGATCAGCCAGCCCAGTCGGTGTTGCAGGGTTTTGGTTAGTGAATCGCATCCCTGCCTACTTTGCATGCGTGGATCGGAGGATGGTCGGCAGAGAGGTAAGTGAATCGGGCTGGAGGGAAATCAGGTCACAAAGGGGTTGCAACCGATCGGTACACGATCGGTTTGCTTTGTGAAATCTAGCCCTAAGAGGCAATCCAGGGAGGAATAGTGAAGGAAAGATGGTGCTAATGCCAGTGGGGAGGGAAGATAAAGTAGTGATACCAGGGAGAATGGGAGGGGCCATAAAATATTGTTGATGTCTAGGGAAGGGAGAGAAAATAAAGTTCTGACGCTGGGTGGGGGTGGGAGGGTTAGAGTAGGAAAACGGTGTTAATGCTAAGGGTGTGGTAGGGAAAGGAAGTGGCGATGATAGGGAGTGCATTAGAAGGAAGGAAAGGAATTGATTATGCCAGAGGGTGGCCTAGAAAGGAAGGAAGATAGGATCTGAGACAGCGGCAGTGTAAAAAGGTTAGGAACCAATGGTCTGAACTTGCGTTTCTTATTCCCAGCCCCAAATGGTTCTTTTATCAGCAGCCATAGTCTGGCATTCTCACCTTGTGTATGCCATCCCGATTCCTCAAACAGCACACCAGACTCAGCAGGCATGACTGATGTGAGGATATGTGGGTCTCCCGTAAAGACAGCCATGTATTTTTCCTGCTGGTACATTTTTCTGTCAGGCAGCTGCTATGCCCATACTTGTTGCTGGATTAAAATGAGACTGATAAGCCCCTGAAGTGTTTTCTAAAGTTGCAGAAATATCACGTTTTGTTGGCAGGCAGCACTGAAAGGCTGAGGCGCCCTGTGGAGCTTCCTACAGCCTGCAAACATTAGTAGACTTTCAGCTAAATACTGGCATGAGACCTCATCGAGAGCATTTTATTGGCATAAAACAATAGGAGTAATTAAGTGTCTGATCCTGCCCCACATACCACTCTATACAGCTTCTTACTTACAGGTAGGGATCAGAGTACCCTGTTCTTCTGCCTGAATGTTCAGGACTCTCCATTCTCTGACTTCCCCTTAAAAGTGACAGTGTGAGAAGATGGGGATTAGCGATGTGCATTCCTCAGTGCATGTTTGGATCGTTAGCCTTAAATATACCATGCACTAAATCAATTTAATGAAGACCTGACTATGCATCCCCTAGAGGAAAGGAGGGATAGGGAAGATATGATACAGACGTTTGAATATTTGAAAGGTATTAATATAGAAACAGATCTTCCAGAGATGGGGAAACAGTAAAACTGTGGGTGGTAGACTTTGGAGCAGTATCAAGAAATTCTATTTCATGGAGACGGTGGTCAATGTCCTCCACGGAGATAGTGGAGAGAAAATCGGTGATGGAATTCAAACATGCATGAGATGTATTCAGAGGATCCCTCATTAGAAAATCAAAACCAAAATGTAAATGACTTCATAGAAACAAAGAAACATGACGGCAGATAAAGGCCAAATGTCCCATTCAGTCTGCCCATGGCGACTCCGGCTGGTGTCAGCAGACCTCAGACAGATTGGGATGGGCCGAGCTTTAGTTTAATCATGAATTATTGACTGTGGCTGCTGGGCAGACTGGATGGGCCATTCGGGGCTCATTTTCAAAACAGAAATGGAATGAAATGGCAGATGGACTTTTTCCCCACAAGATGGTTTTACTATGCAAGTCATCTAAATCGCAATGGGACATGTTGAAGCATGTTTTGGGCGGGACTAGGGCAGGATTACAATTTGGTAATCTTTCTGAGATGATGAACATTGTGAAAACGTCCAGGGAAAAAATGATGATGTTTCTGGCTAGACCTGTTTTAATAACGACTAAGGGCTAGATTCACTAAAGTCCACAAATCTATCCTATTCGTGTCCTATACGTTTCTGAATCATTCTGGCCGATCGATTCAGTAAAGCTTGTCCATGCAAATGATCAAATCGTAAACACGCCCCCACATCTCGCTGTAACATCGATTGATGCGCATGCGCACTGTCTCCTTGTTGGTTTTGAAGCACATAACGTATGCGCTAGTTTTTGAGGACTTCACTACATAGAAATGGGGCGGGGTTTAATCACGGACGTCATTGGCGGGCTCCGAATGCGCCTACGGCAAAGCATTTTTGTCATAAAAAAATGCAATTTAAGAACTGTAGTTTTTACCAACCTCTCTTTTTTTCTTAAGTGCTGTTGCAAGCTGTTTAAGCTGTGACCGTAGCTTTTTGAAAAATTTGTTAGAGAAGTTTAAGGAGAAATAGCATCGGAGGTTTGTGAGCGAGCTGTGGAATTCTTCAAGTTCGTCCTTTTTTGATGGATCGATTTCGAAGTTTATTGCGCGCTTCCAAACAGCTTAACATTTCTCTCAGGAAAAAAACTGTTAAGTTGCTAGAAGGCACAACAGTTAACAGCAGTTGAATGCGCTGGGATCACGCGCTGTTATATACAGTCTATGAATCCCAGGAGGCTGTGCAGCTCTTTCTGCCGTGAAGCACGAAGCAACCAAAGCCGACCCCATGACGTCAGATGCACGCAACAATCTAGCTGGAAGGAAGGGGGGAGGGATTGCTGTCCCTTAAAAGTTATTTTTTATTTAATTTGGCATTGATATATGAAATGTACAATGCACAAGGAGAGCACGGGGTTAATCTGCAATTTTCTCATCAGGCACATTACAAATCCGAGATTCACTCCCGCGCTCGCTATGTGCATTCCAAAAAAATAAAAAAAAATATTTCTAATGTTTATGTACATGAAAGTTTACATATATTTAAAGTTTAGATATATTTTGGATTTTTTGCGGGATAGATACATATTCTTAACATGCAAATGGCAGTTGCTAGGCAGGAATAGTCGGCGAGGATGTAAAGCGACTGGTCCTCAGCAGTTGAAACTTTTTGGATTGGAAAGACCAGTCGGTTTGGACAAAATGGTTTCATGAATCGATGCCTTAAGAAATTTACATGCCTTTTTACTCATTTGCATGCGGATGGGGTCCGGAGAAAGGTTAGTGAATTGAGCTGAGCGGTACGCCATCGGTTTGCTTAGTGAATCTAGCTTTAAGTGCCAAAAAAGTGCCAAAACTGACCAGATGACCCCCTTACTGCCTCAGTGGTCACTGACCCCCCTCCCACCCCCTCCAAACAGTGCATACAAGGCTGTATGCTACAGATATAATGGCCATGCCTCTTAAAGAAGCAACCAGGTCCCTGGAATAGCCTAGTGCTGAGTTCAGTGGGGACCCAGGACCATATCCCACTTGTGGTAGAAAGTGTGAGCGCCATAATACTTCTCTCCCCCCACACACATACAATATCTACTGAACCCACATATAGATATTGTAGTAGTGTACAGTTTTTTGCTATTCCTGGAAGGGGGAATATAAGGGGGGTTATGATGTGATGTGTGCCTGGAACCTTTTATGTAAAGCTCATTGTAGTGCCCCTTAGACTGCCCCACTGTTCTGCTCCTATGAGGAGTGGCTAAAGCAGCTAGGGCTCTTTGCGGCTCAGGGGAGATATGATAGAGGTCTATAAAATACTGAGTGGAGTAGAACAGATAGATGTGATTTGCAAAAATACTAGGACTAGGGGGCATGCAGTAAATTTAAAACAAACTGGAGAAAATGTTTGTTCACTTAATGTATAATTAAACTCTAAAATTCATTGCCAAAGAATGTGGTGAAAGCAGTTAGCTTAGCAAGGTTTAAAAAAAGGTTTGGCTAATTCCCTATATGTCCATAAGCCATTATTAAAATGGACTTGGGAAAATCTACTGCTTATATAGGATAAGCAGCATAAAATCTGTTTTACTCTTTTGGGATCTTACCAAGAACTTATGAGCTGGATTGGCCACTGTTGGAAACAGGATAGTAGGCTTGATGGACCTATATGACAATTCTTATTTTATTATGTTATGTCTGTGTGGCCAGTCTAGTAACACTGCTAATCCCCAGATATCCCATTAGCTTGTTTTCCTTTGGATGTTTTTATGTTGGAAATTGGCCCTTTAAAAAAGCCATGTGGAGGGGCATAATTGAAAGGAACATCTAAGTCTGTTTTTGTCCCAGTCACAAGTCGTCCAAAGTAAAAATTAGCTTCAGAGATATTTTTTTAAAATACCTCCAAATTTTTTTTCGTTTTGAAAATTGTCTAACTATATGTCCTGCCGATCTGATCATCCAAGCCGCTAAATCGTCCATCCTTATACCACATTTTCATCCAAAACGCCTAGAACAAGCCCTGTTGGACGTGGGAGGGGTCTGCAAAGTGATGGACTGAACACCCAGACATGCCACCTAAATAGTGGGGTACCTTACAGGGCACTGCTGTGAACTTCACAAAAAGGGTGCCATGTCTTCATCTCACTACAGCCCCCTTATGGTGAGCCCCCCAAACCACTTCCAGAATTCCCTAGACCCACTTATCTACCACCCCAATAGCCCTTATGGCTGCAGGAACCACTTATACAAAAAGGGTTTTGGGGGTGTATAGGGGAGTGCATATGTTTCAATATCAATGCAGTGATTACAGGGGCTTATGGGCATGGGTCCACCTCTCTATGGGTCCCTAACCCACCCCCAAGACAGTTTAAGATGCCTCTGTGCAGCACGACTAGGCTTTTCTATGCCAGGTGATGATGTTCTGGAGGCACAATTTTCAAGTTGTGATTAATATTTTTATGGGGGGGTCGGGGGTCGGAGATCACTGGGGTAGTGTGTGGGGGGTCTGTATTATGTGTGTGCAGTGCTTATTTGGTCACTTTAGATGGGTTTTTGTGACTTAAACCATGTTTTAAATGGTCTAAGTCACAACATCCAAGTTCCATCGATCCTGTGCTGTATGACTAAGTCTAAGCCTGAATAAACAGATGGAGTGGCAACACTTTTACTAACTAGCTTTGATGTATCTTCTCTACTGTAGAACGTTATTTAACTTTTCTTATGGATATGGGAATCTTTTATCCTCCAATGAAATCTGCCCTATGTACTGACATCAGTACGCGGCCAAGTTTTTTAAATAGAGGTTGTCGCCATTTTGTTGCTTTATGGAGACTGCGTTGAGATTTGCACAGAACAGTAAGTAAGCGATTAGGTACGCTACAGTTACTATGTTTTACTGATTTTGTGTCTTGGTTACAGTGGCTTGGTTCATTTACAATTTGGCCCTGATGCAGTGGTTATGAAGTAAACTCCACGAAACGCTGGCCACGTTGGTATTTTTTGAAACACAAGCGCTGACTACAGCTAAGTAACTTTTTACTAGCATATAAGTGCAATTCACTGAATGGAAAGGAAACTATTATAAATGAAAAGTGTTTTTGCAGTAAAGTCTCATGAGTATGAATTAGTGCAAATGAGTGAATAAGTATTTATAAAAGACGAAAGGAAACTAGAAATTGACATCTGAATAAGTAAAAATAAGTTGAGAGACAAGGACAGAGACAAATGAAGATTCTGAAAAAGTGGTGAGATAGGGATATAGGTGAGATGGACACAAAGAAGGGTGATGCTGGAAAATAGGTGGACTATAGAACTTTTAGAAAATTAAGATAAAAAGAAAAAAATATGGTATAGAACTTTTAGATTTTTGATAAATTAAACAGGCTAAAAAATAAATTGTTTAAAATAAGTTGTTTAGAATTAAAGGATATTGGAGTATGGCCAATGATTGGAGCAAAGGAGCTGAGCAACTACGCTGATAATCTCAGTCAGTGAATACGACTGCGCGTAGGCTCCATTACTGAGGCCTCCTCCTGTATGTATATCAGTTTGGAGTGATTATACTATGCACTTTTTCATAAAAGTGGGAAGTGTTTGATCTATATTATTTTGTAAATTTTCCCACTAGGGAACGTTAGTGTAGTAAGTCTAAGCCTGCCCACGGCCTGCCCAAATCCCTCCCTCGACACTCCTCCTGAAACGCCCCGTTTAGCTATGGTCGTTCAGCGGGAGTATGAAGGCCTAGGTTGTTTAGAAATACGTCCAAAATCCGGTTTGATTGTCGACTTAGGCTGATTTTTGGACATTTTTCTCTTTTGATTACAAGCCCCATTGTGTACAAAAATGTCTAGAATAGGATGATTTTTGAACCAAAAATAATTTTTTTCTGGTTCGAAAATGGTCACGTTTTGCATTGGATTTTAAGATGTTTTTTGCAAAACATCTAAAATTGGATTTGGATGTCAGATCTGAAATCCCCTCCATGTTACTACATGGTGGGGCATTTTCAAAACATATGCCTAAGTCCAATTAGGACGTATGGTGCTAGATGTCCAAAGTCAGCAGTAAGAAAATACCTATTTTTGAAAGGCAAAGCACCATACGTCTAGAAATATATATATATATATATATATTTTGAAAATCCTCTATCTGGACGTCCAGGCCATTGGGACGACCAGATCGCCAGGACATCTATCTTTATACTGCGTAAGAACATAAGCATCGCCTCTGCCGAGTCAGACAACAGGTCCATCATGCCCAGCAGTCCGCTCCTACGGTGGCCCTCCAGGTCAATGACCTGTAAGTGATCTAATGCTCTAAGCATTTTGTACTGTATAGTAACCCTCGGACATAAATTCTCAAAACAGTCACATTTTGATCACTAAATTGAAAATAAAATCATTTTTCCTACCTTTGTTGTTTGGTGATTTCATGAGTCTCTGGTTGCACTTTCTTCTTCTGACTGTGCATCCAATCTTTCTTCCCTTCTTTCAGCCTCCGGTATGTTTCCTCTCCTCCAGACCTCATCCTCTCCCCCAACTTTTTCTTTCTGTCTCCCTGCCTGCCCCCTTACTTTCTTTCTCCCTCCCCTCCCCCCAAACCACTCGGTTTGCCGCCGCCGCTATTGGGGAACAGCCCCCAAGCCACCGCTGCCCCAAGCTCTCCCTGAAGAAGCGTTGTGCTGACCAGCATTCCACTCCCCGACATCAATTCTGACGTAGGAGAGGAAGTTCCGGGCCAACCAGGCATTTCTCCCCATTCCATCCAGCCTGAGCCTCCTTGATCCAGCATGTCTGGAGTACTGCGTCCAGTACTGGTCGCCGTACCTAAAGAAAGATATGGCAATACTCGAGAGGGTCCAGAGAAGAGCAACAAAAATGATAAAGGCATGGAAAACCTCTCGTATGCTGAGAGGCTGGAGAAGTTGGGGCTCTTTTCCCTGGAAAAGCGGAGACTTAGAGGGGATATGATAGAAACTTATAAGATCATGAAGGGTATAGTGAAGGTAGAGAGAGAGACAGATTCTTCAGACTGGCGGGGGCAACAAAAACTAGAGGACACTCAAAAAAATTGAAGGGAGATAGGTTCAGAACAAATGCTAGAAAGTTCTTCTTCACCCAGAGGGTGGTGGACACCTGGAATGCGCTTCCAGAGGGGGTAGTTGAGCAGAGTACAGTTTTGGGTTTCAAAAAGGGATTGGACAAGTTCCTAAAGGGTAAGGAAATCCAGGGGTACAATTAGAGGGTTACTATACAAGGCAAAATGCTCTTGAGTAATAGATCACTACAGGTCATTGACCTGGGGGGCCGCCGCGGGAGCGGACTGACTCGGCAGAGGCAATGCTTATGTGCTTATGTGTCTGTCAGAATTACCATTCCACCTATTTTCCAGCATCACCCTTCTTTGTGTCCATCTCACCTATATCCCTATCTCACCACTTTTTCAGAATCTTCATTTGTCTCTGTCCTTGTCTTTACCCCATGTTCACCATTTGCCCTTTCAATGTCTTTATCTCCCCCCCCCCTTTTTCAGCATTACTTCTATGTCTCTAATTCCCCTCTGTATCTCTATCCTTATTCAGTAGGTCCTGCTTACCCTTTCTCTTCTTTGTGTCACTATCTCCATTTTCAGCTTTCCGCCCTTTTCTTGTAGCCAGAATTTTTCCACCCTTCCTCCACTCCAGCCCAGCCCGGTATGAAATATTTCCTTTTGTTTCCCTCCCCTCTCTCTTTCTCTCTCTCGTTCTCCTCCCTCACCCACGAGTCCTGCATCTGGTCCTCTCCCTTCCACCTGCATCCAGCCACACACCCTGCCCTGCGGCCCTCTTCAGCAACTCGTCAGCAACGGTGATCAAGACAGGCTGCCGACATTGAGGCCTTCCCTCTGCGAGTCTCGCTTTTGTAGAAAAAGGAAGATGAAACAAGCGGGACTTGCAGAGGGTAGGCCCCGACGTCAGAAGCTTGTGTCGATCGCTGCTGCTGAGTTGCCGAAGAGAGCCGCGGAGCAGGGGGTATGGCCGGATGCAAGTAGAAGGGAGAGGGCCAGATAGGAAGGCTGTAGAAGCTCCGGAGCATGACACCGACCCCAGCCAGGATGATTTCTTTTTCAGGCTGCTGCCGCCGCCACTGCCCCCCCCTCCCACCGAAATGCCAAAAAACAGACTAAACTGGATGCCCAGCGTCGGCGTCTTTGACGTCAGGGAGAGGAAGGCTGATCGGCCGGGAAATCAGGATGGCAACACGAGTCTATCACGGGATGGGCTCTGCGATCGACTTATGTTGCCTTCCCGATCTACCGGTCGATCGCGATCGACGTATTGGGCACCCCTGCTCTAATTGTACCCTTCAATCCCGTTTTCCTTCAGGAACTCGTCCAATCCCATTTTGAAACCCAAAATCGTACTTTGCTCTACCACCTCTTCTGGAAGCGAATTACAGGTGTCTACCACCCTCTGAGTGAAGAAGAACTTCCTAGCATTTGTTCTGAATCTGTCTCCCTTCAATTTTTTTGAGTGCCCTCTAGTTTTTGTTGCCCCCGTCAGTCTGAAGAATCTGTCCCTCTCTACCTTCTCTATACCCTTCATAATCTTGTAAGTTTCTATCATATCCCCTCTAAGTCTCCGCTTTTCCAGGGAAAAGAACCCCAGCTTCTCCAGCCTCTCAGCATATGGAAGGTTCTCCATGCCCTTTGTCATTTTTGTTGCTTTTCTCTGGACCCTGAGTATCACCATATCCTTCTTAAGGTACGGCGACCAGTATTGAACGCAGTACTCCAGAACGCACCATTGCCCTATACAGTGGAAGGATAACCTCCTTGGTTCTGGTAGTGATACCTTTTTTGATAATGCCCAACATTCTATTCACTTTTTTTGAGGCCGCTGCGCATTATGCCGCTGGTTTCATTGTTTTATCCACCATAACCCCCAAGTCGTTTTCTAGGTTGCCTTCCCCCAATATCATCCCCCCCATCGTGTAGTTGTACATCGGGTTTCCTTTCCCTATGTGCATAACTTTACATTTCTCTACATTGAAGCTCATCTGCCATTTATTTGCCCACTCACTCAGTTTGTTCAGGTCCCTTTGAAGTTCTTTACATTCCTCAACATAAGAACATAAGCAATGCCTCTGCTGGGTCAGACCTGAGGTCCATTGTGCCCAGCAGTCTGCTCACGCGGCGGCCCAACAGGTCCAGGACCTGTGCAGTAATCCTCTATTTATACCCCTCTATCCCCTTTTCCAGCAGGAAATTGTCCAATCCTTTCTTGAACCCCAGTACCGTGCTCTGCCTTATTACGCTCTCTGGAAGTGCATTCCAGGTGTCCACCACACGTTGGATAAAGAAGAACTTCCTAGCATTCGTTTTGAATCTGTCCCCTTTCAACTTTTCTGAATGCCCTCTTGTTCTTTTATTATTCGAAAGTTTGAAGAATCTGTCAGTACTGGAGAGTTTTGTGTCATTCACAAATTTTATAACTTCGCATTTCGTCCCTGTTTCCAGGTCATTAATAAATATATTGAACAGCAGTGGTCCCAGCACTGACCCTTGCGGGATGCCACTCGTGACTCCTTCCCAGTCAGAATACCCTACCCTCTGTTTCCTGTCCGCCAGTCAGTTTCTGATCCATCTGTGTATGTCCCCTTCCACCCCGTGGTTCCACAGTTTCCTTAGTAGGCGCTCGTGAGGTACCTTGTCGAAGGCTTTCTGGAAGTCCAGGTATACTATGTCTATGGGGTTACCTTTATCCAATTGTTCGCTTATCCCCTCAAAGAAGTGCAGTAAGTTCGTTTGGCATGATCTTCCATCACAGAAACCATGCTGGCTTGCTCTCATCAGCTTATTTCTTTCTATATGCTCATTGATACTGTCCTTGATTAATGATTCGGCCATCTTCCCTAGAACTGAGGTTAAGCTGACCGGTCTATAATTCCCTGGGTCGCCTCTGGATCCTTTCTTGAAGATAGGTGTAACATTCGCTATCCTCCAGTCTTCCGGGATTACCCCTGTTTTCAAGGATAGCTTGCAAATCTGCTGTAGTAACTCCGCTATTTCGTCTCTAAGCTCCTTTAGTATTCTCGGGTGGATTCCGTCTGGGCCTGGAGATTTGTCAGTTTTTAGTCTATCTATCTGTTTGAGTACGTCTTCGAGGCTTACCTCCATACACGATAATTTTTCCTCTTGATCCCCCTTGAAGAATTTTTCCGGTTCTGGCACGTTGGATGTGTCCTTTTTTGTGAAGACCGATGAGAAGAACGTATTTAATCTGTCCGCCACCTCCTTTTTCTCCATTACCACTCCCTTCCTGTCTCCCTCATCCAGGGGTCCCACCTCCTCTTTCGCCAGTTGTTTTCCTTTCACATATCGAAAGAATGGTTTAAAATTCCGTGCCTCCTTGGCAAGTCTCTCTTCATACTCTTTCTTTGCTGTTCTGATCACGTGGTGACATTCTTTTTGATGCTTCCTGTGCTCTTTCCAATTTTCCTCGGTTTTATCCTTTTTCCACATCCTGAAAGATTTTTTCTTGTCTTCTATCACCTTCTTAACTTCATTGGTTAACCATTCTGGGTTTTTTGCTCGATTCTTTCTGCACCCTTTTCTAAATCTGGGTATATACTGGTTATGCGCTTCGTTTACCGTGTCCTTGAATAAGGTTCAGGCTTGCTCCACCGTCTGTGCCATTCTCAACCAAAATTTCATTCAAGTCCCAAGCGCCCATTTGGACGTGGGAGGGGCCAGCCCTGTTTGGCCACCCAGACATGGCAACAAAACAGTAGGGCATCTTAGAGGGCACTGTTGTGAACTTCACATAAAGGGTGCCAGAAAAACGTCTCACCAGAAATTCCTTATAAGTTATGGTAATCCCTCCAAAACCCACTATACCCATCTGGTTACAACCCCAATTGCCCTTATGGCTGCAGGTGGCACTTATATGGCAGTAGAGTAGAGGTTTGGGGGATTTTGGTGGACTCACATTTTCCACAATAAATGTAGTGGTTAGAGTGGCTTATGGGACTTGGTACTCCTCTCTATGGTTCATTAGCTCACCCTCCAGGCTACTTAAGACACCTGTGTGCAGCTTTACTAGGCTTTCCTATACCAGGTACTGATGTTCTGGAGACAGATATGTGCGTTTGTATTCTGATCTTTGTGAGTGTGAGAGGATCAGTGAGCACTGGGGGAGTGTGGGGGTGGCTTACCTTGATGCACGCAGTGGTCATCTAGTCAGTTTGGCCACCTTTGTGGCACTTAGACCCTTGTAATACAAGTCTAGTTCCAAAAGTATAAGTTCCATCCAGGATGTCTTGATTATCGCTGCAAAACGTCCATGTCTAACCCACTCTTGAGACCACGCCTTTACTACACCCATCTCGTGCTCTGAACAGCCAGAGGCTGGATCACCTCACTAAACGTACAGAAAGATGGTTTTGATTATTGGCACTTGGACATCCTGGCGATTAGGATGCTTTTTGGACGTCTATGTTTTTTTTATTATGGGCCCCAAAGTAACATAAATTCAGTTTGTTAATATTTATTAAAAACTTCTAACATGTGTAGAATTTTTTTATTATAATGCCCTCTACCAAGGAATAACCCAGAAAGAAACCCACCGCCTACAACTACAAAACCCGTCACCTACTCCTACAAAACACTGCTGTTAAACTGCTCTTTCACGCAAAAAAATATGATCATGTTACTCCCCTTCTTCGCAAAGCTTACTGGCTACCCATCATTCACCGTTTCAAAACAAAAAAACGCATCAACCAGCTTTCATTGATAAACTTTTAATTCCAACTCTCCGATCTAGTAATCAAAACCTGCTCACCATTCCTCCAATAAAAGAACTCTTTTACGACACTACACGCAAATCCATCTTCTCTGTCACAGCTCCCATACTGGAATGCTCTTCCCACTGATCTTCATCTAGAAAACTCTTTAGATAAATTCAAATCCAAACTTAAAACGTTCCTCTGTAAATATTATTTCCTTTGAAATTTGATTATCCTTTGCAGAAATCTGAAGGCAACCAAAATGCTTTTTTTTTTAGAAGTGACCTCCCCAGCCTAAGTGTACCTCCCTCTCTCATTTCCCTTTTATTTTTATCTCGATGTATTCATTACTTTTTCCTTCCCATTCTTTCCTAATGTATCATGTACGTTCATGCGCAAATGTTTCCCCCTTTTTTTTTTAGCTTAGCCAAGTTTTTATTCTTTTTTTAAACTTTTACTACATATTATTGTAAACCGTTTAGATACCTGCAAGATAAACAGTATATCAAAAATAAAGAAAACTTGAAACTTAAAACTTAAGAGGTGCTCCCCATGCAGACAGAATGATCATGCACCTGAGGTTCCATGAGAGGAAAACAAAACTTCCTGGGTTTTTACAGTTGCTCAAAGAGGTCAGAGAGGAAGAGGAGCAGGAAGAAGTCTGGCTTTGTTAGGGGCAAAGAAAATCCCTGAACCACCTGCCCAGTCTCTTGCCCAGATGAATGAAGTGGCCTGCTTAAGAGACCCCCTCTTCTACGAAACTGCGCTAGCAGTTTCTAGCGCGGGAAACCACAGTGAATGACCCGCGATGCTCAAAGGAACTCAATGAGCGTCGGGAGCAGGGCGGGCCATTCAGTGCAGCTCTTTGCGCTAAAAACGGCTAGTGTGGTTTCGTAGAAGAGGGGGGTGAGTCTTTATCAGGTAATCAGAAAACGAAATAGCCTCCTTGAGAACACAAGATAGTGCTATGCCTATTCCAAAGATAGAGAGAGAAGCAGTTGCACGAGAAGGATTTGCAGGCCTTAGTGGCTGACCTGTGCCAGGAAGTTACAGCTCTGAAGGAGGCGCAATTGCACAAATGAGAAAGAAAGCCAGAGAGAAAGAACTCTAGAACTGACAAAAAGTACAAGGAGACTCAAACAATATCCCAACCATAAGGAAAGGGTTAGGCCTACTTCTGACTACAGGAAGCCGCTGGCAAAACAGTAACTCCACAGGCCAGATAGGGCAATGTAGAGCCCTGCATGAAACTAAGCCCACCAAACCACAGGGAAACTAAAGGGGGTCCTCAAGGCAAACAGCTCCAATACTAATCCAGTGCCCACCCAAGGTTCTGCCTCTACTATTCCAAAAGGATTGATTGAACCCACACTGGTAGTCTCCGTGAAAGCAAAAGGGAAACCAGTGAAGGCACTATTAGACAGTGGGTCACAGATCACCATCATCTTTGACTACTGGTACAATGCCTATCTGAGGGATCTGCCTCTAAATCCTGTAGATTGCTTGGCCATACGGGGCCTCAGTGAAAGCAGCTGCCCATACTGAGGCTATGTGATAGCAGAAATTGAATTTTCTTAGAAAATCATACCAGTGATGGCACAAGTGTGTCCTGAAGCTCAGGGAAGGAACAGCACTTCAATCATCAACGGTACTAATGCAGTACTCGGAGAGACCCCCCAGGAAAGAGACTTGGGAATACTGGTAGATAGGTCGATGAAGCTGTCTGGGCAATGCGTGGCGGCGGCAAAAAGGGCAAACAGAATGGTAGGAATGATTAAGAAGGGGATCACAAACAGATTGGAGAAGGTTATCCATGCTGCTGTAACGGGCCATGGTGACTTGTGATTTGGACAGTTTCTGCAATAATGGGCACCGTTTGGACATTTGGGGCTAAACCGGTTTCATTAATGAATAAATGTCAAAAAGGAAACCAAATTGATGAGATGACCACTGGAAGCAAAGAACAGCTATAGTCAAAGCAAAATAGGTTCTGACACTCATATAAACACTTAAAATTGTCAACCTATACGAGATGGTGCTGAAAGTTCTCAGTCCAACCAAGAAGAGAATGACATGGATATAGTTCAGTTGATGATCTGAAACAATGTCGAAACACAGAATTTTGCTTCTGCAGATTGGCACTTAACAAAACAAGATAACACTCTTTTCAGCTACAGTGGCAAAATAATGCTCCGAATTTAGGAAGTTGGTTGGCTGGGCTGAGAACTTTTCAACACCCCCTTGTATTGTACCTACAGGGAGGACGATCAGTGTTTAAATAGCACAGGAGGGATGGTGTTGGGGGAATCACAATTGTTGGTGGGGAGATGGACACAAGGATGACGGTTTGCCTAGGGTTCCCTTGGCACCTTTGCTTCGGCCCTTTGTGTTAGAGACTTTTCTAAAAAGTTTGGATTTCTCAAAGCTCTCAGAATACAAGGGCTGCCTGCATGTACATGCCTCTTGCACACAACAGTAGCCCTTACGTGCAAACAGATAGATGATGATGGATAGATGAGGAAAGACTAAAACAGTTAGGGCTGTTCAGCTTGGAAAAGAGACGGCTGAAGGGAGATAGGATTGAAGTCTACAAAATCCTGTGTGGAGTAGAATGGGTACAAGTGGATCGATTTTTCACTCCGTCAAAAATGACTCGAAGTTACAGGGAAATACTTTGAAAACCAATAGGAGGAAATTTTTTTCACTCAGGAACGCGTTGCCAGAGGATGTGGTAAGAGCGGAGAGCGTAGCTGGTTTTAAGAAAGGTTTGGACAAGTTCCTGGAGGAAAAGCCCATAATCTGTGAAGCCACTGCTTGCCCTGAATCGGTAGCATGGAATATTGCTATTCCTTGGGTTTTGGCCAGGTACTAGTGACCTAGATTGGCTACCATGAGAACAGGATATGATGGACCATTGGTCTGACCCAGTAAGGCTATTCTTATGTTCCTAATTATGTGTAAGTATTAGGGGGTACATATAGACAGAGAATGAGTAGCACATAGGTATGTCTCCCAATTACTGTGTACCTCACAAAATACTGGCCCCACAGATCTTATAGAATTATAGTGGGAAGCCGGTGGACATAATATACTTGGACTTCCAGAAAGCGTTCGACAAAGTTCCACACGAAAGACTTCTCAGGAAACTACAAAGCCATGGCATAGAGGGGGATATACAAAGATGGATAGGCAAATGGCTGGAAAACCGAAAGCAGAGAGTGGGCATAAATGGGAAGTTCTCCGACTGGGAGAAAGTGACTAGTGGTGTACCCCAGGGCTCGGTACTTGGGCCGATCCTTTTTAATATTTATATCAATGACCTGGAGGAAGGAACATCCAGTGAGATCATCAAGTTTGCAGACGATACAAAACTATGCCGGGCGATCAGATCGCAGGAGGATAGAGAGAAACTCCAGAGCGACTTGTGTCGGTTGGAAACATGGGCAGAGAAATGGCAGATGAAGTTCAATGTGGAGAAATGCAAGGTAATGCATTTAGGCAATAAGAATAAGGAATACGAGTATACAATGTCAGGTGCAACTCTGGGGAAGAGTGAACAAGAAAAGGACCTGGGTGTACTGATAGATAGGACCCTGAAGCCGTCGGCACAATGCGCGGCAGCGGCAAAGAAGGCAAATAGAATGTTGGGCATGATAAAGAAAGGAATCTCGAGTAGATCGGAGAAAGTTATAATGCCGCTTTATAGGGCAATGGTCAGACCCCACTTGGAATACTGCGTCCAACATTGGTCTCCCTACCTAAAGAAGGATATAAAACTGCTGGAGAGGGTGCAGAGACGAGCAACAAAACTGGTGAAGGGTATGGAGAAACTGGAATACGAGGACAGACTTATAACACTAGGATTGTTCTCCCTTGAGAAAAGGAGACTGCGTGGGGATATGATCGAGACCTTCAAAATACTGAAAGGAATCGACAAAATAGAGCAGAGAAGATTATTTACATTGTCCAATTTGACACGGACTAGAGGACATGTAATGAAGCTAAGGGGGGACAGGTTCAGGACTAATGTCAGGAAGTTCTGCTTCACTCAGAGAGTGGTTGACACCTGGAATGCCCTCCCAGAGGAGATTATGACGGAATCGACCGTCCTAGGCTTCAAGAGCAAACTAGATGCATATCTCCTTAAGAGAGGCATATAAGGATATGGTGGACTATAAATTAAGCCAGGTGTACACCTGGCAGGGCCTCCGCGTGTGCGGATCGCCGGACTTGATGGACCGAAGGTCTGATCCGGAGAAGGCAGTTCTTATGTTCTTATGTTCTTAATTGGTTTTCACTGCGCGACATTCATTTATAGAATTGCTCTTATATATTTGAGTAACCAGAGCACTTAGTTCGGCCATAACTTTAGGATTGTAACAGAACGAGTACAGCAAACAGCAAAGTGGCATTACTGTGCAAAGATTTTCATCTGCTTTCAATTGAAGTACTGAGTGTGTGATACCCAGCCCTCTGCTCTGCCCCCTCTTTATCCTGGCGGCACCTCTGTGCCTGGGCTCCCAGTCTGCAATCTCGCTTGCAGGAGCAAATGACTGGTCCTAGAAGGCCAAGGCAGACGGCAGGGAAAGCAATCCAGATGTTAGTAATTACCTGCTTTTTGTAATGTCATATATTTTCCTGCCCTCCTGCTAGGCAGCTGTCCAAAACTGCCTATGTGTGTTTGTATCCTGATTTTTGCAGTTTAAAAGAATTTGGTCTTTGTTACACTTCAGTTACAGGCTCAGGCATGTCATAAGCTCGGCAGGAATTAAGTACAGAAGTTTGAGAACCATTTCCCAATAAAGCCCCACCTTCTAAGCAAATACCCCCGTTCAATTCCCACTTATGCACACACACAGTTGCTCCCCCCTTCTTGTAACTAGTATTTTTGCTCTGTGCAGAACCCATCCCATCTCAGAAGTCTCTTTGCATTCACTCCTTTAAGAATGGTTTATTTTTAGAAATATTCATTTGTATTAGCTGATCAGATTGCATCTCAACATTATAAGTGAACCACTCCTAAATTTGGGTATATTTTGCCCATACTCCTCTTTTTCACAGGGCAAACACAACCTTCCCCTTCTCCTGAGAAGAGCTTAGAGGTACAGATTCCTCAGCTGACCTGCTGCATAGGCTCACGTGTTTGAGTTAAATCACAGTGTGCTGATCTAGTGATGTCTGAAAATTCCTGGCCCAGATTAAATCATGTATTCCCTGACCATGCAATACAAACTTTACAGTTTCTATGAAACTCAAGACAGCTGAGCCAGGGCTCCCCATCCTTTCCTTTATTATAATGTGTTACATTATCTGGCCAATCAAGGATCAATTTCTAAATCCTATTTCTGAGGTTGCTGGCTTTGTTCCAGGTCCTCCCTAGTGTCCCCATGTTTCTTGGAAGCTCTCTTCCCTAACTTCCAGACTTCCCATATGTTTGATAGGTTTCTTAGCAAAGCTTAACCCAGGAAAAAAAACCAGAATGTGATGGCAGAAAAAGCTTTTGGAACCCACATAGTCTTTCCAGTTCGCTTCCTTTTTGGTAATGTGATATGTCACAGTTAATGGCTAGTTTTCCCTTCTCTACTTTCTGATTTCAAAACCTTCCACCCAAAATTCAAGTGATTTACATCACATTTGGCTACCTGACTGCTGATAATGATCAGAACAGCTAAATATTGACACTCAGCAGCTATGTTTAAAGTGAGTGTGTCAGGCATGATACAGGAGGCAGAGGGACGGGAGGGGGCTGGTGAAACAGCATGGAGGGAGGAGGCTGGAGAAACAGCATGGAGGGAGGGTTGGAGAAACATTATGGAAAGGAGAAACAAGCATGGAAGAGGGTAGTGCTGGATGGGAGGGGAGAGACAAAAACAACAGGAGAGGAGGTTGGAAAGATAGAGGCACCCACTGGAGGGAGGGGGGTTGGAAGGAGAGAGAGAGAGAGAAGCACCTGTGGGGGAGAAGGGTTGAAGAAATGAAGAGAGGGAAGCACTAAAAGGGGACAGAGGATGGGAAAGGGGACCAAGGAAATGGGTGGTGTGGGCAGAGTCATGTGTCCTCTTTTTTATCCCGGGGGGTGGTGGTGGGGAGTCAGGAAGTGGAGAGAGAATTGGACACTGTGTCAAGGGGTGGAGATGGGATAAGACACTGTCAGAAGGCATGATGGGGGTGGGAGAACATGCACACTCTACTTAATCAGATGCCAATATCCAATGCTGGTGTCCAAACTTGGCCCAGCACTGAATAATATCAAGGCCTAATTTCGCCAATGATGGTCAACATTGTAAAAACGCTGAACACCTCCAGTTGAATATTGACCGGCTTGCATCTTATGCCATATTTTCTGTTATTGTGTAATAGGAGGTTTTTCCATGCATACTTTACATTTTGTTGAAAGAAATATTTTCTGGTGCTACTGCTGAATCTACCCTTTTTCAGCCCCATTATCTCCTGTTCCAGAATTTGTTTTCTACTGGACAGATTTGCTTCCTGGGACCATGGTTCCTGTTCATGCGCCAGTCTTCCAGGCAGCTTGCAAGAAACAGAAGGGAAGGTGAGCAGTATCCTAATCCGGCCTCCACTCCCTCTCTACAAGCAGCCTTGAGGTAAAACAGTAGGGAAGAAGCTTGAGCAATTCTTTGGGATCCTAGGACTGGACTCCAGCTGGGGGAGGAGAAAGGAGTCCTCCAGACCAGACCATAACTCAGAGAATTGTACATCATTTCTCAGGCAGAACAAAGGTAAATGTTGAATGAGAGAGAGATGAAGAGATTGCTAGAAGGGAGCTCATGTAACTACTGGTTACAAATACATATATATATTTTATAGCTGACAGAGTTTTACAAAAAAAGACTTTTTCATGTTATCCAGTAAAGATAATGCTACAAATGTGCAAGCATTTTCATAGAATGCCAATGAATGAAGCTGATTGGCTAGAACAAGTCAGGAAGCTGGTTGAGTAGTGGCAGTTAGGGGAAAAAAAGCAACTGGAGATCTTGAAGAGAGAGGAGAGTTTGTGAGAGGAAGAAATTTAGATAGAGAAAGAGTGGAATTGAAGAGAAAATAGAGTGAGGCTTAGGCTCTTTAGACAGGTTATTTTATGTAGTCAGGTATACAGTATTAGGGCCCTGTGGTTAGACAGGCATATTCCATAGCTTCACAATCTATTAGGGAGGTAGTTTATCTCCTTTTTATTTATTTCAGCACAAGTTTAGAAGGAAAACAAGTGAAAATATACAAGAAAGAAGGAGGAACAGAAAATAAAGCTGGAAGAAAAACTAGGTGTACAAAGATTAAAGAGAGACTCTTTACAAAGACAGTTTAAAATTTAACATAGTAACATACTAGATGATGGCAGATAAAGACCCGAATGGTCCATCCAGTCTGCCCAACCTGATTCAATTTTAATTTTTTCAATTTTTTCTTCTTAGCTATTTCTGGGCAAGAATCCAGACGCTCTACCCGGTACTGTGCTTGGCTTCCAACTGCCAAAATCTCTGTTAAAACGTACTCCAGCCCATTTACACCCTCCCAGCCATTGAAGCCCTCTCCAGCCCATCCTCCACCAAACGGCCATATACAGATAGACACAGACCATGCAAGTCTGCCCAGTACTGGCCTTACTTCAATATTTAATATTATTTTCTGATTCTAGATCCTCTGTGTTCATCCCACGCTTCGTTGAACTCCTTCACCGTTTTCTTCTCCACCACTTCCCTCGGGAGCGCATTCCAGGCATACACCACCCTCTCTGTAAAGTAGAATTTCCTAACGTTGCTCTTGAATCTACCATTCCCTCAACCTCAAATTATGTCCTCTGGTTTTTACCATTTTCCTTTCTCTGGAAAAGATGTTGTTCTACGTTAATACCTTTCAAGTATTTGAACGTCTGAATCATATCTCCCCTGTCTCTCCTTTCCTCTAGGGTATACATATTCAGGGCTTCTAGTCTCTCCTCATACGTCTTCTAGCACAAGCCTCCTATCATTTTTGTCACCCTCCTCTGGACCGCTTCAAGTCTTCTTACGTCCTTCGCCAGATACGGTCTCCAAAACTAAACACAATACTCCAAGTGGGGCCTCACCAACGACCTGTACAGGGGCATCAACACCTTCTTCCTTCTACTGGCTACACCTCTCTTTATACAGCCCAGCATCCTTCTGGCAGCAGCCACTGCCTTGACACACTGTTTTTTCGCCTTTAGATCTTCGGACACTATCACCCCAAGGTCCCTCTCCCCGTCCATGCATATCAGCTTCTCAGCTCCCAGCATATACGGTTCCTTCCGATTATTAATCCCCAAATATATTACTCTGCATTTCTTTGCCTTGAATTTTAGTTGCCAAGCATTCCTCTAACTTTTGCAGATCCTTTTTCATATTTTCCACTCCCTCTTCGGTGTCTACTCTGTTACAAATATTGGTATCATCCGCAAAAAGGCAAACTTTTCCTTCTAACCCTTTTCCTTCTAACCCCACTCACAAACATATTGAACAGGATTGGCCCAAGCACCGAACCTGAGGGACTCCCCTGCTCACCTTTCCTTCCTCCGAGCGACTTCCATTAACCACCACCCTCTGGCATCTGTCCGACAGCCAGTTTCTAACCCAGTTTACCACTTTGGATCCTAACTTCAGCCCTTCAAGTTTGTTCAAGAGCCTCCTATGAGGAACCGAGTCAAAGGATTTGCTGAAATCTAAGTATGAGTGAATTACATCTAGCATATGCCTTTGAACCAGCTTTTCAGTCACCCAATCAAAAAATTCAATCAGGTTCGTTTGGCACGATTTACCTTTTGTAAGCCATGTTGCCCCATTAGATTCAAGGAAGTACACTATCCTTTCTTTCAGCAACACTTCCATTATTTTTCCAACAACCAAAGTGAGGCTCACTGGCCTGTAGTTTCCCGCTTCATCTCTGTGACCACTTTTGTGAATAGGGACCACATCCACTCTCCTACAATCCCCAGGAACCACTCCCATCTCCAGAGATTTGTTGAACAAGTCTTTAATAGGACCCGCCAGAACCTCTATGAGTTCCTTCAGTATCCTGGGATGGATCCCGTCCGGTCCCATCGCTTTGTCCACCTTCAGTTTTTCAAGTTATTCATAAACACTTTTCTCCGTGAACGGCGCAGAATCTACTCCATTTTCTCATGTTTCTTCGCCAGACAATCTCGGTCCTTCTCCAGGATTTTCTTCTGTAAACACAGAACGGAAGTATTTGTTTAGCACGTTTGCTTTTTCTTCATCACTCTCCACATATCGTTTCCCAGCATCTTTTAGTTTAGCAATTCCATTTTTCATCTTCCTCCTTTCACTAATATATCTGAAAAAATTTGTATCTCCCTTTTATATATTTTAGCCATTTGTTCTTCCACTTGCGCTTTCGCCAGACATATTTCTCACTTGGCTTCTTTTAGTTTCACCCTGTAGTCCTTTCTGCACTCCTCTTCTTGGTTTTTTTAAATATTTCATGAACGCCAACTCTTTCGCCTTTATTTTCTCAGCCACTAGTTTGGAGAACCATATCGGTTTCCTTTTTTTCTTGTTTTTATTGATTTTCTTCACATAAAGGTCCGTAGCCATTTTTATCGCTCCTTTCAGCTTAGACCACTGTCTTTCCACTTCTCTTATGTCCTCCCATCCTAACAGCTCTTTCTTCAGGTACTCTCCCATTTCATTAAAGTCTGTACGTTTGAAATCTAGGACTTTAAGCGTCATGCAGCCGCTCTCCACTTTAGCTGTTATATCAAACCAAACCATTTGATGATCGCTACTTCCCAGGTGAGCACCCACTCGAACATTAGAGATACTCTCTCCATTTGTGAGGACCAGATCCAATATCGTTTTTTCCCTCGTGGGTTCTGTCACCATTTGTCTGAGCAGAGCCTCTTGAAAGGCATCCACAATCTCCCTACTTCTTTCCGATTCCGCAGACGGAACAGTCCAGTCTGCATCCAGCAGGTTGAAATCTCCCAACAGTAGCACCTCCTCTTTCCTTCCAAACTTTTGGATATCCACAATCAGATCTTTATCAATTTGTTGCGATTGAGTTGGAGGTCTGTAGACTACACCCTAGTAGATAGAAGTTCCACCTTCTCTTTTCAGAGCGATCCATATTGCTTCTTCCTCTCCCCAGATCCCTTGCATTTCGGTTGCTTGGATATCGATCTTTATATAGAGAGCTACTCCTCCACCTTTTTGACTATCTCTGTCCTTCCTAAAAAGATAATATCCAGTGCAATAGGTAAGAAATTCTAGACCAGGGGTGCCCAAAAGGTCAATCGGGATCGACTAGTAGATCGCAAAGGCAATGCGAGTTGATCGTGAAAGACTCACGTTGCCTTTGCTTTCTGTTCTTCCTGCTTCCCAGATGCCAGGCCAGGTGCGTACAAGCGCCGGGCCCACAGCCTTCCCTCCCGACATCAATTCTGATGTCGGAGAGGAAGTTCCGGGCCCTCTCCAATGTCAGAATTGATGTCGGGAGGGGGGGGGGGGGCTGGCGCTTGCATGTGCCTGGCCTGGCATTGGGGAAGCAGGGACAAATCAGCGGTGGTGGCTTGGGGGGGCAGGGAGAGAGAGAGAAAGAAAGAAAGAAAGAAATGGGGGCAGAGAGAGAAAGAAAGAAAGAAAGAAAGAAAGAAAGGGGGCAGAGAGAGAGAGAAAGAAAGAAAGGGGGGCAGGGAGAAAGTAAAAGAAAGAGAGAGAGGGAGGGGGAAATTTTGGGTTGGATAGTATTGCCTTATATTGAAGAGTACCAGTATGACTGTTTATGTTTTGGGGTGGGAATTTGGCTATCTGGTGTATTTGCCATTGTGAAAATTCAATAAAACTTGTTAAAATAAAAATTTAAAAAAGAAAGGGGGGCAGGGAGAGAGAAAGAAAGACAGAAAGAAGAAAAAGGGGAGGGGTCAGGGAGAGAGGAAGAAAAAGTTGGACTCATGGAGGGATAGAGAGAGTTGTTGGTTGGGGTATGGAGTGAGGTCTGGAGGCAGAAAGGAAGAATGAAAGAAATATTGGATTTACAGTCAGAAGGAAGTGCAACCAGAGACTCATGAAATCACCAGACAGCAAAGGTAGGAAAAATGATTTTATTTTAAATTTAGTGATCAATATGTGTCCGAATTTATATCTACTGTCTATATTTTGCACTATGGCCCCCTTTTACTAAACCGCGATAGCAGTTTTTAGCGCAGGGAGCCAATGAGCGTAGGGAGTAGCACAGGGGAGTTCAGCGCAGCTCCCTGTGCTAAAAACTGCTATCGTGGTTTAATAAGAGGGAAGGAGGTATATTTGTCTATTTCTGTATAGTTGTTACTGAGGTGGCATTGCATATTCTAAAGTCATCTGCCTTGACCGTTTTGAAAAAAAACCGAATATAAATTAACATTTTCTCTGCGTACAGTGTGCTTCGTGTTTTTTAAAATTTTATTGTTGGTAGATCATTTTGACTTGGTCATTGTAAAAGTAGCTCGCAAGTCAAGAAAGTGTGAGCACCCCTGTTCTAGACCATAGGGTTATTTCCCTTTACTCGCATGGACTGCAGAAGAGAACCATTCCAGGTTTTCCACTCTGCCTCTAGAGCAGTGTTTTTCAACCGCTGTTCCGCGGCAGGGCAGGCAGGAAGCAGAAGACAAGCCTCGCGGCTTGAGCTTCGTTTTGCTGAGAAAGTTGCAAAGATGGGCTGGGAGGCAAACACAAAAGGGGGGAGGGAGTGCGTTTTGGACACAAGGCATGAACTTGGGAGAGAGGAAGGGAGGGAAAGAGATGCTGAGGTGGGGGAGGGAATGCGTTTTTGGACACAGAACAAATGGACTTGGGAGAGAGGAAGGGAGGGAAAGAGATGCTCAGGTGGGGGAGGGAATGAGTGTTTGGACACAGAAGGCATGGACTTTGGAGAGAGGAAGGGAGGGAAAGAGATGGTTGTGTACACGGGGAATAGAAGAAAGGAGAATTTTTGGTCATAGGGAGGGAGTGAGGTACAGATAGTGGCATACCAGGGTGCCCCACCCCGGGTTTACGTCCCAAGGGGGTGCACAGCTGGCCACCCTCCAGTGTTGTCCCTAGGCCGGCAAACTGCGGCTCTTTAGCCACTTGAGTGCCACCGCCGCAATCGGGAACAGGCCGGCGCCAAGTTCTCCCTGCTTTTCCCTGTGGGGCCGGCCAACTCTCGCCACTCGCGTCAATTCTGACGTCGGAGAGGACGTTCTGGGCCAGCCAATTGCTGCCTGGCTGGCCTAGAACGTCCTCTCCGACGTTAGAATTGACGACGGGTGGCGAGAGTTGGTCAGCCCCGCGGGGAAGAGAAGCAGGGAGAACTTGGCGCCGGCCTGTTCCCGATGGCGGCGGTGGCACTCAAGTGAATTACTTTATATATAGTCAATATAGGCACATAGTTAAATTTTTTAACATTTTCTAATGGTGGTGTGCCTTGTGATTTTTTTCATGAAACAAGTGTGCCTTTGCCCAAAAAAGGTTGAAAAACACTGCTCTAGAGTACTTCACAAGCTACCTTAACTCCACCCCTCAGTGTCTCCTTGGATCTTACAGAGGCATACCTGCACATCCTCATATTTCCAGCTCACTGCAAGTTTCGGAGGTTTCATGTGCTGGGTCATCATTATCAATTTTCAGCTCTGCCTTTTGGCCTGGCAACAGTACCCCAGATATTCACCAAAGTAGTAGTCCCAGCTCATCTGAGGAAGATGGGGTTGCAAGTTCACCTGTATCGGGACAACTGTTGATCAGAGCGCCCTCTTTGGATGAGGGGTGTTCTATGGTGGAAAAGGTGTTCCGGGTGCTGGACTCCTTGTCAACTTCCGTAAGAGCCACCTGTTGCCCACGCGGTCCCTAGACTACCTGCCGGAACTTACCTGCCGGAACTTCGCAGACGAAAGCTGCGTGCGCAGATTTCAGCTCTGAAGAAGTCGGCTCCGTTAGCATGGGGCTACTTGCAGGTGTTGGGCTCCATGGTAGCTGCGCTGGATGTGGTCCCCTGAGCGAGGACGCACATGCATCCGCTTCAACATGCCTTGCTTTCTCGGTGGGCGCTACACCAGGATGCTTTGGAGATGCTTTTTATTTTTAGTATTTATATACCACTTATAGCCTAAGTGGTTTACATTAAGGTATTCAAGCATTTTTCCCTATTTGTCCTGGTGGGCTCACACTCTAATGCAGGGATGTCAAAGTCCCTCCTAGAGGGCCACAATCCAGTCGGGTTTTCAGGATTTCCCCAATGAATATGTACGAGATCTATTTTATGCACTGCTTTCATTGTATGCTAATAGATCTCGTGCATATTCATTGGGAAATTCTGAAAACCAGACTGGATTGCGGCCCTCGAGGAGGGATTTTGACACCCCTGCTCTAAAGGGATATACTGTACAATGTGCTGTGTGGCATCTAGTGTGCGCCAATCATTAATGCACACTAAATCCGTTAGCATAGCGTAGTAAAAGAACCCCTTAATGAACAATAAAGGGCAAATTCTATAAACGGCGGCCCAGTTGTAGGTGGTGGTAGGTTTCCTTCCAGTGTCTAATCAGCCACATTTTAAAAAAACAAACACCCTGAGACAGGCAGCCTACAATGTAGGCATTTTTGCAAGCCTAGGGAGACATGTAAGGCCACCTAAGCTTGCCCAAGGCTAGGAGTGCCTTGGGTGGCTCTAGGCAGCTCCCTAGGCTTTGGGGGTTCCGTCAGGAGGGTCTGGGCATCCTTCTGGCCAACTTCACGGCTGTGGGATTTCCTGTCATGGCTGGTGAGCTATTCGCAGCAGGGAGATTCCCTTGCCGCAACACGATTCCCTAACCAGCGCCTGTGACAAGGACGCCGGTTAGAGAATCAGGTGCAATTCTCAAAAGTCACAGGCTGCTGCTGAGACTGGGCGTCCTATACAGAATCCGGCCCTAAATGCAAACCTTTACTGCGCTGAATCAACAGGCCCAAAAGTCAGACAGATTTCTGTCTACTAAAGAAATATTTTAAAAGTATATGTTAGAAGGTTTTTGGTTTTTCTGGGGGGGGGGGGGGGTTCATCCTTTTTTTTTTTTAAGCTCTCCCCAATACTTGTCATCCGTATCTTCAGGTATCGTATGCATTACAATTCTTAGAAAGTTCTAGAGAAATTTCAGTCTATTCAGACAACCTTGGTGGTTATTTCTGTTCTTCAATCAAATGTTTTTAGGCATAAGAAGGAACTGTTTCTTAATTTCAGTCACACTATTTCCTGATCAATCAAAGCTATTTCAAAAGAAGCAGAAACAGTTCGCTCTGCAGTGTCCCAGCTACGCCGGAACAGGAAGGGCTGCAGAGTAAAGGCTTCCGGAGCAGACCATCCGCTGCAGGATTCTGTTGCTAACACTGCCGGCTGCCCGAAGTTTTGAAATTGCAGCACAAGGGAGATGGAGAGAGAGAGAGATGCTGCGCTGGTGGGGGAGGGCTGTTTAGGGGCAGGAGGCAGGGGCAAGGCACTGTGGGTAGTGCGGGGGTGGGTCAGGTGTCCTCTTTTTTGATTTAACAAATTTCGTAACCCTATCCTTTATCCTTCTATTTATATTACTGGACCTGAATGTAAATCACCTTGAGAAATAATAATAATAATAACTTTATTCTTATATACCGCCAACAATCTTGCGACTTCTAGGCGGTTTACAATAAAAGAAACTGTAAATACAATCAAGTGAAACTTTACGAACAGCTAATTAAAGAGTATAGCAGTGTGTATTTCGTACAACGAATTAGAGAATATAGCAGTGTACATCTGATAACTTTAATAATGTTAACGTCAGTTTGTGTGGTGCAAGGCCAGGAAGTGCCAAGTTGTTTACACAGAAGTAGAAATATTCCGTAAGTTCATAGAGTGATCATATTTAGCGATTGGGGGTTGGGGTTAGCAGTTTGCACGTTCAGGTATGTGGTGATGTTATGAGGGGGGTTGATGTTCCGGTTCGTTACCTAGGTATTTCAAGAATAGGTAAGCTTTTAGGTGTTTCCTGAATTCTTCATAGTTGTTTGTGTGCGCAATTAGTTTTCCTAGGTCTTTACCCCATTTAGCTGCTTGATATGATAGCAATTGTTGATGGTGTCTCTTATATTTGCACCCTCTAGCTGGTGGGGAGACAAATTTCAGGTGTGTTTTTCTTTCATGTCTGTTGGTTGGGAATGAGAAGAGATCTGTGATGTATTTTGGGGCTAGACCATTTAATACTTTGAAGCAGAGACATCCTAGCTTGAACTTCGTGCGCGCCTCCATCGGCAGCCAGTGTAGGAGTCGGTAGGAAGGGGTTATGTGATCGGACTTCTTCAGCCCGAAAATCATCCTGACTGCTGCATTTTGTATCATTTGTAATCTTTGCATTTGCTTCTGGGGGATTGTCAGATGGGTGATGTTGCAATAGTCCAGGTGGTTTAGTATTAGGGATTGTACTAGGATTCTGAATGCTGAAGTGTGGAAGTACGCCTTAATGGACTTAAGTTTCCAGAGAGTGAAGAACCCTCTTTTGATTAAGGAGTCTATGTGGTCCTTCATGGTTAGGCCTTGGTCTAGTATTACTCCTAGAATCTTCATCGTTGGTTGAATGGGGTAGTTTAGATTGTTAATGTGTAATGATATTGTCGTAATCTGTGCGTGTGGCGAGGCTATGAAGAATTTAGTTTTTTCTGAATTGAGCTTCAGTTTGAAATCTGTGGTCCATTGATCCATCGTGTTTAGCGCTTCAGTTGCTGTGGGGGTGATTTCAGAGGGGGATGTTGTAAACGGGATTATGATTGTGAAGTCGTCTGCATAACTGAATACTTTTATGCCTCGCTGGGTTAGCTTCGCTCCTAGTGAAGCTATATAGACGTTGAAGAGTAGTGGGGATAGTGGGGACCCCTGTGGAACGCCTGATGGGTTTCTCCATGTTTTAGAGAGGTTGTAATTGAAGCGAACTTGATAGATGCGGGTCGTAAGGAAACCTCGGAACCAGTCCAGCACTTCGCCTCCTATGCCGATTGAATCTAGACATTGTAGTAATTTTTTGTGATCTACCAAGTCGAAGGCTGAGCTCATGTCGAATTGCATCACTAAGGCTTTGTGGCCCTTACTAAATAAGTTACGTAGGTAATCTAAGATTGCTGCTATCACCGTCTCAGTACTGAACAGGGGTCTGAAGCCTGACTGGGTTTCATGTAGCAGTGAGAACCGATCTAGGTAGTCCATCAGTTGGGTTTGTACCAAGCCTTCCATTATTTTTACGAAAAATGGGATAGATGCTACTGGTCTATAGTTGGTTGCTGAAGTTAGGGGTAGTTTATGATTTTTTGGGATTGGGGTGATTATAATGTGACCGTTTTTTGATAGGAATTTTCCGTTTTTGAAATTGTTGGACATATGAGTCCATAGTGTTATTTTAAAGTCTAAAGGGGCTGCTTTCATTATGTTGGGTGGACAGGGATCTAGGATGCAGTTTGATGTGGTATATTTGTTGTAGAGTTTTATGAAGTTATTCCATTCTAGGTCCTGAAAGGAGTTCCAATACATGTCCACTGGTGTTTCGTTTTCGTGTATGTTGGCTATTTGCTGTTCATCTGTGTTATTTGTTGGGCAGTTGTTCCTTAGGTTCACAATTTTTGAGTTAAAGTGTTGTGCTAGATCGTCTGCTGATGGAAGTTTTATGTCGTGCGTTGATTGACTGTGGCGTGTGGTGTCAAATAGATTTTTTACTAGATTGAACAATTCATGAGTGTTAATTCCTTTTGCACTTGTGTTGGATGTGTATATTTTGGATGAGTAGAATTTTTTCCTTTTTTCTTTTATCAGTTGTTTATATTCCTTTATGTTTGATCTCCAATTATTCCTGTCGGATATTTCACCTGATTTGTTCCAGATCCTTTCTAATCGTCGTATTGATTGTTTCATTTTTTGTAGTTCGGAGTCGAACCAGTTGTTATATTTATTTGAGCGGTTTGTTCTGTTTTGTTTGGGAGCTATTTTGTCTAAGATAGTTGTGCTTGTTTTTGACCATTGTTCCCAGAATTCACCTTCTTCATTCATCTCCTCGCGCGCTTCGTAGTGGGCCCAGTATTCCTCTGGGTTAATGTGGCCCCTTCTGAGATGTTCTTTTTTTATCCTTGGGTGAGTTTTTACTTTAGTTTGGTTCCAGTTTAGATTAAAGTAATAGGTGTAGTGGTCGGACCAGATGTCGTGGTTCCAAATGCCGTTTGATATGGAAATAGTGGGATTTAGGATTTCTTTTGTGGACATAGCTACTAGATCTAGCTGGTGGCCTTTTTCATGGGTTTGTGTGGGTGAAGGAAGATTGAAGTTGAGTGAGGATAGGAAGTTTTTAAAATCTTTTGTGTCGGGATTTTTCTTGTTTTCTAAATGTAGGTTTGCGTCTCCTGCTATAATATTGTAAGACGGAGTAATTGAGTTGTGTAGGATGAATTCATAGAAGTCTTCTCTGGCCTTTGACCAGCATTTTGGCGGTATATAAAATAGAATACAGGAGAGGTACTCTTCTAGGTCCTTATTGCTAATCTTGCATGCTAGTGTTTCTAGTTGGTTGGTTATCTTGGAGTCAACTAATTCTAGTTCGAGTTCTTCCTTGAGGATGATTGCTAGTCCTCCCCCTCTGCGGTCTTCACGGTTTAGCATGTGAATTTTGTAGTTATCTGGTATTAGGTCATTTAGTATTGGGTCCTCTCCTGATAGTAACCATGTTTCCGTTAGAAAGAGGCAGGCTATCTTTTTGTGGACGATCCAGTCTTTGATTAAGAAAGCTTTGTTCCTTACTGATCTGGTGTTAAGGTAGGCGCAGGGAATGGAGGTAGTTGTGTTGAGTGTGTTGGGTGTATTGATTTTGATGAGTTTTATCTCCCTTGGTCTTTTTTTGAGGGTACGGTGAGGTCTGTTATTACTTGTGATCGTTTTAATATGATTTACTCTTTCTTCCTGTTGGTTAATTAGGAGCCTAGTTGGTGTATCAGGTTCATGGGCGGAGTGTAGCTTTGGATAGAGTGATATAGCTTTTTTCACATTGTTGCATAGCAAGTATATCAGTAGGATTGATAAGAGCTTCATGATTGCTGATTTGGAATCCTTCTAGTATTGACTTATGTTGGTTTTCTGTCTATGCAGGCTTTCTGTCTTTATCAGTAAATGCTCTTGTAAAGGATTGCGAATGAATTATTATAGGATTGTGGAGGAATAGAATGGGGTAATAGTCGGTGATTGGCGGGGGGAGGAGCGGGGGTTCCGCGCTCCTAACCTTGTTGGAGGTCAGCGGATGATCCGGTGGAGCGGTCTTTAGGGCGAAAGTGTTCCACTCAAGTGCTCCCCTCAGGTGCTCCACGAAGGCGCCTTTGTCGTGCGCCTTCGTCGGCGCGCCGAACGGCGGTGCGCCGTTGGCGCTGAATCAATTTAAATGTTGTGTCCTCCTGCGGGATCGGGGGGGCGGAGCAGGGCTCCCACGCCGGCCCGGTCGAGCTGGGTAGTGCTGTGCGCTGAATCAATTTAAATGTAATATCCTGCGTGCGCTAAAAACGCTAGCACACCTTAGTAAAAGGAGTCCTAAGTTGTGGCCCTGCATGCAGAAAGGCGTGAGCTCAGTCAAAATCTCTTCCCTTTTTGTGATCTCTGTTTCCTTTCAGTTTCTTCCTGCAAGGACCTCCTTCCTCTCTGCTCTGGACTTTAATACTAGATGTAGAATACACTATTTTTCTCTTTGGTTAGGTGTTTTATTATGTATTCCCTATTTACATCTGTAAAATCTGTGGGAGGCCAGAGCAAGCATGGCCTGTTGGCTTCACCCGCAATCACTCAGCAAGGGCGTCCCTACTGGATTGTGGTAACCACAGATGCCAGCCTTCGGGGCTGGGGAGCTCACTGCGATCGTCGTCCCCTTCAGGGCTGTTGAACCCTGTCGCATAGGACGTGGTCCATCAACAGGCAGGAGCTACAGGCCATTCAGCTAGCCCTAAGAGCTTTGCAGAATCGCTGTTTGAGGTTTTTCTGACAATGTGACGGCAGTGGCATATGTCAATCAACGCAGTGGAACCTCGGCTCAGGAGGCTCGGCTTCTGTTCATTTTGGCGGAACTTCATCGCCTGGCACTGACTGCGTCCCATGTAGCTGGAGGGGACAATGTTCAGGCAGACTTCCTAAGTCATCAGAGTCTGGATCCCAGCGAATGGACCCTGTCGCCTCTGGTGTTTCAGCTGATTGTGCGATGTTGTGGACAACCCTGCCTCGATTTTATGGCCACGGTGAACAGGAAAGCGCTGTGCTTCTTCAGCCTCATATTCGAGTCCGGAAGTGAAGGAATCAACATTCTCGTACAGTCGTGGCTTCTGGATGTTCTTCAATATGTCTTCCCACCCTGTTCAATGATAGGCAGGGTTCTTCGGAGAATTGCAACTCATCCCGGCCAAGTCATTCTAGTGGCTCCTGACTAGCCAAGAAGACCCTGGTATGCGGATCTGATGTGATTGTGAGTAGGCCTTCAGCCCACGGCATTCTAGGCCCCGACGCTGGAGCTCGGCCCGCAAGTCAGCTACCTTTAGCTTCCGGGTGTCCAGTGCGCTCATAGCCACTGCCGGTTCCCCCTCAATGTGTGCGGGCGCACTCATGTGCATAAATTAGAAATGCTGGAGGGGTGGGGGTGGGGAAGGTACGCGTGCACCCCTACAGTTAAACCACCCAATCACAGCCAATCATACACAATCGCAGCCAATCGCGGTGCAGGAGCAGGCGTTGTGCATCACTCTGCAAAAAGGCAGCCGTCCAGCATGAGACCGCGCTGGACCACCACCACTTTAAGGGGGGGGGGGCATGCGGTATATTTGGTCCATAAGATGCACCCCCTTTTCCATCCCCTCTTTGGGGGTAGAAAAAGTGCATCTTATGGTCTGAAAAATACGGTAGTTGTACATAAGTTCATCCGATTTTGGGAGTAATTTCTGAGCTCCTGTGAAGCCTGTGTTGGCGGTTACGGGTGCTGTTACTTGTTTTGAGCAAAACACTGTTTAGCCTATCGTTACAGGTGCCTCTATTTCACAGATGTGAGTGTCCTTTCATGCTTGGTGACTGACTGAGGGGTGGATCCAAGGTAGCCTGTGAAGTACCCTAGTGGAGGAGTGGAAAACCTGGAATAGTTCTCTTCTGCAGTCCATGCGAGTAAAGGGAAATAACCCTATGGTCTAGAATGTCTCACCTATCTACTGGAAAAGATCTTACCAGGGTAAATACGTAATCTCCTTTTAAGCCACTTATATCCTAAGTGTTTTTTTTACATTCAGGTACTTTATCATATTTCCCTATCTGTCCCAGTGGGCTCAAACTCTAACTAGTGTACCTGGGATGATGAGGGGATTAAGTGACTTGCCTATGGTCACAAAGAGCAGCAAGGGATTTGAACCCACAGCCTTAGGGTGCTGCTGAGGCTGTAGTTCTAACCTCTGTGCCACACACTCCCATGAATAATTATATACAACACGAATACATGAATAAATAAAACACAATATATTTACCTGGGTAAAATACTTTGGGTAAATAGGAGACAAATGTGCACAGATTTAAATTGGAAAAGTGTTTGGAAATTATTTTTAACTCTATTTCCAAGGTAATTTTAAAGTTTTAAACTACTTATTGAAATTCTTAAATTGGTTTTAAATGGTTAAAAGCATATTTTATTTGGGCAAACTGCAATTAAAGAATCTTTTGCAATTAAAAAAAAAAATATATATATATATATATATATATATATTTGTGCTATTTGTAACACTGAGGCGGATTCTCAATTAATTTCAAATTTCATTCTAGTCAGGTTTTGACAAATAACTCAGTCAAGATTGGATTGGTGCATTTCTCTGTTCAGTGCACTATACATCTAGCCTGAGGTAATTTGGCTACACGACTACATAAGGCTGGTGTTACAGAACTACAGGCTGAGGCTGGTTACACTCACATGAAAGGGGATGAATGCTAGGAAAGGAGGAGCTTCAGGGAATCAACTTCTCATGAATCTTTTTACAGAGCCATCTCTGTCCCAGTTTAAAACTTAAGTTCTTTGTCTGACTCAATCTCCCTTTCACCAGTTCCTGGTCCATAATGTCATTTTGTTGAACTGGCTAAGCCAGAGATTTTCAGTCTTTTTCATCTTACCGCACACTTACACGACACCAAAGTTCTCACTAATGACATGAGCAAAATATTTCTATTACATTATCTTGTGAGTACTTACATAGACACAACACATACATATACATATACATAAGCACAGGGAGATTGGAAATGGTGAGACCTCCACTCCCTGGACTCCATTATTTGTCCACTTCCTTCCGTTCTGGAATATTTCTTCACCTTCCCAATTCTGAACTAAAGACTAACTCAATTCAGGTTCATCTCAGTGCCATTAGTGCTTTTCATTCTCCATTGGAAAAGAAACCATTATCTGGTTTCCAGATTCATGAAAAGACTTTACCATACCAAACCTCTGTCTATTGCCTGGGACCTCAATGCTGTTCTTTTTACACTTATGACGTCTCCCTTTGAACCACTTTTGACTTGTTCACTCAAACATCTTTTGTGAAAAGTTGTGTTCCTCATAGCCCTTATATCTGCGCATCAGATTATTGAATTACAAGCACTTGTCTCAGAATCACCCTGTAGCATGATAGAGTAGATATTCTCCAGACTCATCCAAAATTCCTGCCAAAAGTTGTTTCTAAATTTCATCTCAGTCAGTCCATAGTTCTGCCTGTCTCCTTGGTAAAGCAGCTCTCCACACTTTGAACTGTAAACGTGCTTTGGCATACCACTTGAATTGCACTTTCAATCCTATCAGACTTGGCGTTCCAGTTACCAAGAGAATCATCTCCATTTGGCAAGCGGACTGTATCTCCTAGGCTGGGCTGACGCTAGAAGGCCATGTCACAATCGCATTTTAGGCAATTCTTAATCGCTTCCTTAATGTTTTTCCCCATCTATGTTCTTTTTCATGATAAATTGTAGTTCTACCTTTTTACCTCTCTCTCAAGTTTGTTATGATTAATGTCTGTCATTTATATGTTACAAGATGCCTATTTTTATATTGTTAATCACTTAGAAATTTTTTTTATAAGTGTTTTTATCTAATTGTAATCAAACTTGAAACTATGAGCTATGGTGGTTTCACTAGCCCATTTCTGCTCTTCTCCTATTGAGGCCATCTGCAAAGTGTCTATTTGATCCTCAATACATACTTTCACTTCACACTGCTGTTTAGAGCAGAACTCCAGAAGAGACAGTCAGTTTGGGCAAACAGTTCTGCAAAATTAATTTTCATCCCAAGCGCCAACTTTTGGGTTTTGCGAGGCTCATATTTGTTCCCTGTAACCCTCTTTCTAGAGGCATGATCCTGGCAGCTTGGGAGTCCCATCTGTGAGAATATTATACCTGCTTGTCCTCTGCGAAAGTAGCAGGTGACTTCCGAGGACAGCAGGTACCGGTATATAGTCTCACAACCCACCCAACTCCCCTATTTGGCTTCTTAGCTTTATTACTGAACTGCAGGTTCTGTGAATGGGTGTCGGCAGGTAAGGCACCGGCACATGCACGGAATGGGCAGTGCCTTAAAATTTGTCTATGCTGGGTTCCGCGGATGACATCACTCATCTGTGAGAGTATATACCTGCGGTCCTCAAAGAACACCTGCTACAGGTAAGTAACTTTGGTTTTCCTTACAGGTATAGGTACAGGAAAAACAACAAATTCATAGAAAGGCTACAACAGACACCTACTCCAAGCTGTTATCTGCTGAGTGCTAGGGGCTTGGAAAACATTGCTCTTGTCAGGGCTGCATAGGCCATCATTGAAGCACTAGCTTTTAATGAACTGATGAACTTGGGCACAGCATAGAGAATTCCAAAGCAGAAACTGTTGTTACAAATCACATGATGTCACATTTTCATTATCACTTGGTTTTCTCCTTCCTGATCCCTCTAACTGTAGTTATTTTTCCTTGAATTATCTTCTCCTTCTTCTCTCCCTTAATTGTTTTGCCACACTACACCTTCCTCTCTTTTCTCTCACTAACCTCCAAATTGTGCTTTCTTCACCTACTGTACCTTCAGGTTTTCAGTTTCTCTCTTTTCTTTATTGCTTTCTGCTTTCCTCTTTAAGAATGATGTTATTCCTTAGAAATTCTTCTTAATTTACTGTGGGACTAATTCCTGAGGCCTAATTAGTTCTTGGAGGATTCTGTTTAATCTGTTGTGAATACATCTTTCCCATCCAGGGACTCTTTAATCTATTAGAACATTAGTCATGTATTGCAGCAACTCCCTGTAATTGGCATTATCAAAGCAAATAAGAGTGAGAAAATCAAGCTGCTTGCTGTTCACTCATATGTTGCTGGTGGTACCCTCTGGCAATTAATCAAGTCAGCTGAAGAATTCTAGAGATAGTCTGAGACACTATAGGGAAGCAGCTACATAAGAAGATATGTATATAAATTGATATATCAATCTCATATAGTTATTCTACGAGGGTCAGTTCATAAATAAATTTACATTTTTTTTTCCAAGTATTTCTTTACAATCCTTCAATATAGTCTCCCTGCTTTGCAATGACCGAATCCCAACGTCCAGGAAGCTTCATTATTCCATCCAAGACACCATTTAGTTCAGTTGTCGAATGGCTCGGGTACCGGCGGAAGAAAGCTCTTTCAGAGATGCAAAACGATGAACACGCATAGGTTGTTTGGAAAAAGGTCGAAGTCTGGTGGACTCATGTCTGGACTGTAGAGAGCATGAGGTAACACCTCCCAGCCATATTCGTGTAGTTTTTCAATGATGAGTGGAGAGCTCCATCTTCGCTATGACCAAAAAAATTTCAACAAGCTTAATCAAAAGTCAAACAAATGATGATTTTTGATTATGATCATGAAGGCATCATCATCATAGACAAAGTTCCATGTGGAAGAAGTGTCACAGCAGTTTATTATCGTGATTTTTTTCAAAAAATGCACAGAACCCGACCTCAGTTGCTCTTGGCTGAGCCAATCATTCTTCACGACGCTCACCCGCACCAGACTATGACCTTTTAACAAAGTTGAAACAACCTATGCATGGACAATATTGCGTCCAATATTGGTCGCCGTACCTTAAGAAGGATATGGCGATACTCGAGAGGGTTCAGAGGAGAGCGACACGTCTGATAAAAGGGATGGAAAACCTTCCATATGCTGAGAGATTGGAGAAACTGGGTCTCTTTTCCCTGGAGAAGAGGAGACTTAGAGGGGATATGATAGAGACTTATAAGATCATGAAGGGCATAGAGAGAGTAGAGAGGGACAGATTCTTCACACTTTCAAAAAATAAAAGAACAAGAGGGCATCTGGCAAAGTTGAAAGGGGACAGATTCAAAACAAATGCTAGGAAGTTCTTCTTTACCCAACGTGTGGTGGACACCTGGAATGCGCTTCCAGAGAATGTAATAGGGCAGAGTACGGTACTGGGATTTAAGAAAGGATTGGACGGTTTCCTGCTGGAAAAGAGGATAGAGGGGTATAAATAGAGGATTTCTGCACAGGTCCTGGACCTGTTGGGCCGCCGCGTGAGCGGACTGCTGGGCATGATGGACCTCAGGTCTGACCCAGCAGAGGCATTGCTTATGTTCTTATGACATCGTTTTGCATCTCTGGAAGAGCTTTCTTCCGCCGATACCCGAGCCATTCGGCAACTGAACTAAAACGGTGTCTTGGATGGAATAATGAAGCTTCCTGGACGTTGGGACTCGTCATTGCAAAGCAGGGAGAATATATTGAAGGATTGTAAAGAAATACTTGAAAAAAATAAAACATGTAAATTAAAAAAATTAGTGTGCATTATTTATGAAATTACCCTCGTATTTCTAAAGAACTCTTTCTTTGTTCTGATCCAGAGAAAGGGAAAGGAAGCATGAGGAGCATGGCACATGGAACCTTTCAGTAACTCTACATGTTTTGTAATTTTATCTGTGTGTGCACATGTGAGCAGATTTAGAAGGAATAATAATATGAAGAGATGCATTTAACATTTTACCCGCAGATTGCCATGCTTTTTGCCTACTAGGTAACAGTACATACAGGGGACAATTTTATAACTGAGCACCAAAGTTAGACGCCTAGATTTGTTTTGCTTTAGGAAATATGGCAAATGATTGGAAAAATTGAAATTATGCTTTGTAATTGAATCATGTTGAGTATTATGGGTCAGCAGATTTTTGTTATTTGTGTAATATTATTTAGTATGCATTTTAACTGTTTTTATTGTGTATGTTTGTTTTGTGATCCACTTTGGATAAAGGCACACTAGAAATAAATTAAACTCTATTCAAATTGTGCCCAAAACATAAGAGTGGAACAGTACAAAACTCAACAATATCCACTTAACATGATCCAAGTTGTTGCTTCACACTAACTCCACCCCAGCTCACCCCTAATCTAGCTGTTAGTGGTGATATCGGGTGCTGGCTTCCATAGCAGGATTTAGCTGGACATGAGCCTCTCTTGCCCAATTAAATCCTTTGGAATACTGACCCCTAAATTTTCTTTTTCAAAGAGGTTCTTACCTCTGAAATGGCTTCCATTGTGCACTACGATTCCTTTATTCTTTGTGTTTGTGAGCTAGGACCTAACAGTTAAAGAATCACAAACTGGTGTTGGGAAGAAGCCAAAGGAAGCCCCTGCTCAAACCTTCTAAAGTGGCCACAGGGAGCCAAAGACAACCAATAGCTTGCATGACAATGCTGTATCTTCAACATGCAGCATTAGCAAAAACATTTCTTCAAGAACTGAATAGAGGATGAGACTGGCAAAACTTGTGAAAGCAAAAGGAAAAGTGGGAAGGGAGGGACATGAAAGAGGAAAATGGTGAGGAGGAGAGATAAGAAAGAGGGCTTCATGATGGTGGGGTTGAAAGTGTGCAATACACAGAACCTGCTAGAATACCTTCTGCATCTCTCCGAGTCTGTCTCAAAAGTGTAAGGGTTCTCATCAGTGCAATTAGCCAATCTCTGGCTAGCCTTTAATTGTTGGCTTTTGAGAAAGCCCTCAGTCAAACCTTTCGTCTGTGTCATGGGACCTCAATGTTGTCCTTAGCCAGCTCAACTCCTGTCCTCTGAAATACTTGACCTGGATGGTCTAGTTTTTGGTGGCTGTTACTTCAGCTTGCAGGGTCAGTGAACTTGAAGCCCTAGTGGTGGATTCACCGTACGCTAAATTTCATCACAATAGAATAGTTCTCTATATGGACCCTAAGTTCCTTCCCATGGTGGTGTCAGAGTTTCATATGAACCAGTCAATCATCCTGCCAACATTTTCCCCCAAATCTCATTTTCCCCCATCCTGGCAAAGTACACGGCACACCTTGGCCTTTTATCTGGAGCAGCCTATGCCCTATAGACAGCTCACCCAGCTTTTTATTTCTTTTGATCCCAACAGGATGGGGGTTACCATCAGTAAGTGCACTTTTTCCAATTGGTTAGCAGATTGCATCTCTTTTGCTTATGCACAGACTAGGCTGACTCTGGAACGGTATTATTGTACTTTTGGTCCTGCGCTTCTGAATCAGGCATAAAGGCACCTGCGCATAAGTGGTGGGTGCACTGCTGTAAGCTCTTAAAGACACAGTATACTGGGCAGCGTATCTGTCCTCAGAGAATGCTTTCTGTATGGAACTGCTGTTATCCCTCCCCCCAGGAACCTGAATCTGCTCAGCTGCTGCTCCTTCATTCTCTGCTTCCCAATCTCCAGGGATTCAAGACAAAGTTAGACAAGTTCCTGCTGAACCATAACGTACGCAGGTAAGGTTAGTCTCAGTTAGGGCACTGGGCTTTGACCTAAGGGCCACCGCGGGAGCAGACCACTGGTCTGACCCAGCAGTGGCAATTCTTATGTTCCTTCTGCTGCTCCTCTAAATTCCACCCACCTCTCTCTTCCTGTTCCTTCTCTAAAACTCACCCATTCCCAGATATCCACATTAATCACAAATACCTACGTTGCTCTTTGAGAAACCTAACACAATTCTCAAACACAATTAACAATCCCCTGCGCTCACTAGAGTCACTCAAAAGCATAAACCAAAGACTCAAAGATGTGAAGAGCAAGGCACAGCAATCAACCAATCCTCCAGAGCTAACCTAACACTATCACAGCCCATCAGTCAAAGCAGAATTTCAATCAGGTCATATACTCCAACCAACAAAGGACAATGGAGCAGTTTGCAACTTCTGTTTTTAGTGCACATTTCAACTTTACTCCATATTATTTTAACGCATGTCTTCCATTTGATTACTGCATCACACATTAATGTGTGTTTTAGCACATGACAAAGTGAAATGTGATCAAAAGAAGCACGCATTTTAATTCACATTTCATTACATGGAGTATATGTGTGATGTGGTTCCTACAGGTCACTTTCTGTCTGCATTGCTGTGGTTTTCACACCTTTCTGCTAGACAGGAGAGAAGGTAAGTTTCATCCAAAGTCTGACAGAGACTCATGATTCATGCAATCGTAGAGCTGGGAGAAAGATTCCTGAAGCATTTACTTTGAACTCTAGTTATAATTTGATTTGTGCTCCTCAATCTCACAGTGAAAAGTCAATTTCTATTTCTTGCCTATGTCAATTTCTCGTTCTGTCTCTGCTTTGTATTCCTCAGCTTCAGTTTGCCTTCTCTCGCGCATGCTACTGTCTGCCTCTGCTTCGGTCTCTCCTACTTTCTCTCTTGTATTCTACTATTAATTATTTCTATAGTGCTATCAGACGTACGCATGAAGAGTAAGAAAACAGTCCCTGCTCAAAGAGCTTACAATCTAAACAGATAAGACAGACAAACAGGATGTCATGGATACAGTTAATCTGTTAGCTGGGTTGGAGGACAGAGAGGAGTACAGGACAATCAAGCCATTGTGACATCACTGATGAGGTTAGCTCTTATTGGTGGAATGAGGCATTATGACATCACAATCTCAGCTCTGTTTCTCAAAGACAAACAGGATGTCATGGATACAATTAAGGGGAACGGTTAATCAGCTGGCTGGGTTGGAGGACAGAGGAGGAGGGTTAAGGAATAAAAGCTATATCAAAAAGGTGGGTTTTCAGTTTGCTTTTAAACAAGGGAAGGGGCTCGACGGACAAACTCAGGTAATTTATTCCAGGCTTAGGAGGCAGCTAGATGAAACGAACGAAGTCTGGAATTGGCAGTGGAGGAGAAGGGTTAAGAGTGACTTATCTGAGGAATGGAATTCTCTGGGAGGTGTTACTTTAGTTCTCTCTGGCTTTGACTGGTTCTCTTTTTGTCTACAGTCTTTGTTTTTGTTTGTTCTCGCTCTTTGTCTCTTCCCTGGCTGTTTCTGCTGCTTGAAAATTCTATAAAAGGGCCAGACTTTCATTCTCCACTCAGAGCTGTACCTAATTTTTCACTTAATTATATAACAACCCACTTATGTTCTCAGTAATGTGAACATAATGTAAGATGATTTTATGATAATAGGTTCTTCAAGAAGAAGGTAGGTGAGGAATTGTCTAATTACCTTGTTTGAGCTAGTGTGAATTCACACCCTACACAGTCTCCGAACACTCATTTATTGAAATATTCTATAATTTCAGTTTTGAGTGATATTAGATTCACAGGACACAGATTGTTATTCTTATATAAAACACCCGAAGCATAAGTTGCACTGTAAAGAGACACAGCAAAGGTAATCCTATATAATAATACCCTTAGCGCGCATGCATACTTCAATCTTCGTGGCTCCGTGCGTCCGTAGCTCTGTGGCCAGCAGAGAAATTGTAAAGCGTGTGGCGCATGCGCACGTTCGCCGCGTGTGTGCATAACGATTTGTTTCGAGTGGCGGTTTAACCTAATCCAGCAGCGGTTACTGTGTGCCGGTTGCCCTTCCCAACACAACGCATGATTAAAAAAAGGTAGAATGGGGCACGACAGGGAGACAGATTGAAAGAAAAAAAAAAAAAATAGACAGTGGACAAGAAGAGAGAGAGACACAGAAAAAAAGACAGACAGACAGCGGCCAAGGAGACAGACAGCAAAAAAAGAAAGACAGACAGACAGCGGCCAAGGAGAAAGAAAGACAGACAAACACATCTATTCTAGCACCCATTAATGTAACGGGCTTAAAGACTAGTTGTTTATAAAGTGCCAGTGTGCGCAGTACTACACACTCATAGCACAATGTGTCTTATTGGGTTACTTTTGTGCATGCCATGACAGTAAAGACTCTTAAGCCAGGGTGTGTGGATTATGATTGCCGTACTACTTGCATCGTGCCAAAGAGAGCTTTCCTTTGAAGTTCATAAGTTGTAATGTGCTTCAAATAATTATCACTTGGAACTGACCCTTCTATTATCAACACTTTTCTGATGTTTCTTTTTTACCAGAATGCCTATTTTTTCTACAGCAAACTTTTTATTTGTTGGAACTGGAATGTCTCAGTTGGTAAGCTCTTCATTTTCTAGAATTTTATTAGAATTGTGATCCTGATACTTTTTGGGTACAGTGATATAATGTTTGCAAAGTTTTCAGTGGATGAGACATGCCTTATCTGAAGAAGGTTCTGGCTTTCATACACTAGTCACAAAAAGGGTGATTCTGTAATAGGCAACTTTAGGAAAGCAATAAAATAAATGAATACCTCTTCACCTATCTCCTCTGCCCATGACTGATGGATTACAAAGAAAGTATATTGGTATGAGTCGCGTTAGGATGTAAATTAAAGAACTAAGGCCGGTACTGGAGAGACTTGCACAGTCTGTGTCCCATATGTGATGATTTGGTGTAGAATGGGTTGGGGTGAGCATCACTGGGAACTCCACTAACTTGGAGCATGAGGATGTTACTGGCTAGACTTATGAGATATCCTGCAAACAAGATGGTTGAATAGGCTAGAGAGAGCTTGGACGGCAACTTCAGCATTTGGAACCTAGGACAATACCAGGTGGACTTTACAGTCTATTTTCCAGAAATATCGAAGAAGAGACAAGTTAATTTAATAGAAACATAGAGTATGACGGCAGAAAAGGGCCAGCAGCCCAACAAGTCTGCCCACTCAAGAACCCTCCCTCCCTTGAGAATCCATCTTTTAAGCATAACTCTGTAGCAACACCATCTGTTTGTCCCATCGTCTCTTGAAGTCGAGCACGCTACTGGCCTCGACCACCTGGTGTGGAAGACCATTCCATCGATCAATCACTCTTTCATTGAAGAAGTATTTCCTGGTGTCACCATGAAATCTTCCCCCCTTAAGTTTTAGCGGATGCCCTCTTGTCACCATGGGACCCTTAAGAAAAAAGATTTCTTCCTTCACTTCAATGCGGCCCGTGATATATTTGAATGTTTCTATCATGTCCCCCCTATCTCTGCGCTCCTCGAGAGAATATAAGCGTAGTCTACTCAGACGTTCTTCATGTGGGAGATCTTTAAGTCCTGAGACCATCCTAGTGGCCATTCTCTGGATCAACTCCATTCTCTACATCCTTTTGATAATGTGGCCTCCAAAACTGGACACAGTACTCCAGGTGAGGTCTCACCATGGATCTGTATAACGGCAGTATGACTTCAGGCTTTCGGCTGATAAAGCTCCTTCTGATGCAACCCAGCATTTGTCTAGCCTTTCCTGAAGCTTTCTCCACTTGATTGACAGCTTTCATATCTTCCCGGATGATTACTCCCAAGTCCCTTTCTGCAACAGTTCTTGTTAAGTTTTCACCATTCAAGGTGTATGTTTTGCATGGATTTCCGCTTCCAAGATGCACTATCTTACATTTTTTGGCATTAAAGTTTAGTTGCCAAGTACTGGACCATTGTTCCAGTAAAAGTAGGTCCTGTTCCATAGTGTTGGGCCTGGTTGTGCTGTCAGGTTCTGTTACCCTGCCCACAACTTAGCATCTTTGGCAAATAATGTAATTTTGCGTTGAAGTCCCTGAGTCAGATCCCTTACAAAGATATTAAATAGCATCAGGCCCAAGACCAAGCCCTGTGGCACTCCACTGGTCACTTTTGACGTTTTTGAGGGAATATCGTTTACCATCACCCTTTGAAGTCTGCCACTAAGCCAGTATTCTACCCATGCTGTCAGTGTTTCTCCTAATCGTAACGTGTTCATCTTGTTCAATAACCTACGGTGTGGGACACTATCAAAAGCCTTACTGAAGTCCAAATAAACGATGTCCAGGGTCTTTCCCCCATCTAGTTTTTTTGTTACCCAGTCAAAGAAGCTTATCAGATTGGATTGACAAGACCTTCCCTTTGTAAAGCCATGCTGGTGGGGATCCCATAATCTTTCGTCATCCAGAATCATGTCCAGATGTTACCAAGATGTTACCAAGATGTTGCCAGAGTAGATACCGAGGAGAGAGTGGAAAACATGAATGGTCTAATATCTGGCAACTAAAATTCAATGCAAAGAAGTGTAGAGTAATGCATTTCGGGATTAGAAATCAGAAGGAGCCCTATATGCTGGGAGGTGAGAGGCTGATATGCATGGATGAGGAGAGGGACCTTAGTGTCTGAAGATCTAAAGGTAAAGAAACAGTGTGACAAGGCAGTGGCTGTTGCCAAAAGGATGCTAGGCTGTATAGAGAGAGACATAACCAGTAGAAGAAAGAAGGTGTTGATGCCCCTGTACAGATCGTTGGTAAGGCTCCAACTTACTGTGTTCAATTTTGGAAACCAAATCTGGCAAAGGACATAAGAAGACTTGAAGTGGTCCAGAGAAAGGCGATGAAAATAGTAGGAGATTTGTGCCTAAAGATGTATGAGGAGAGACTGGAAGCCCTGAATATGTATACCCTAGAGGAAAGGAGGGAGAGGGGAGATATGATTCAGACTTTCAGATACTTGAAAGGTATTAACATAGAACAAAATCTTTTCCAGAGAAAGAAGAATGGTAAAACCAGAGGGCATAATTTGAGGTTGAGGGGTAAGAATAATGTTAGGAAATTCTTCTTTACGGAGAGGATGGTTGATGCCTGAAATACGCTCCTGAGGGAGGTGGTGGAGAGGAAAACGGTGGCAGAGTTCAAAAAAGCATGGGATGATCACAGAGGATCTCAAATCAGAAAATAATGGTATACACTGTCAGTGAATACAGAAAAAACGCAAATAACTTTTCGTATGTTATTCTCGGTTTTCTGTTAAAAATTCTAGAGATAAAACCACGAATAACCTGACCTGTGCCAATGCTGGGAGCAGCGATTTTCTTTGATGTAATTGGGAGTGGGGGGAGCGAAGCCTGCAAATAAAAAACCACGAATAACCAAAACCGCGATTGGCAAATAAGAACATAAGAATTGCCATCTCCGGATCAGACCCTAGGTCCATCAAGTCCAGCAATCTGCACACGCAGAGGCCCCGCTAGGAAGTCTGAGATCCTGGAAGTCTGAGAACTTCCCATTTATGCCCACTCTCTGCTTTCTGTTCTCCAGCCATTTGCCTATCCATCTTAGTATATCTCCTTCTATTCCATTGCCTTGCAGTTTCCTGAGAAGTCTTACATGTGGAACCTTGTCAAACGCTTTCTGAAAATCCAAGTATATAATATCCACTGATTCTCCATTATCAATTTGTCTGTTCACTGTCTCAAAAAATTGAAGTAGGTTCGTCAAACATGACTTCACTTTCCTGAATCCATGTTGACTTGCTCTCATCAGGTCGTGTGTGTCTAAGTGCCAGATTATGCTATCCTTGATCAGCGCCTCAACCATCTTCCCAGGGACTGTGAGACTGTGAGACTCACAGGTCTATAGTTGCCTGGCACTCCTCTTGATCCTTTTTTAAATATCGGCGTGACGTTTGCTATCTTCCAGTCGTCCGGTATCTGTCCTGTTTTGATTGACAGGTTGGCAAGTTTTTGCAATAGTTCTCCGATTTCCACTTTCAGCTCTTTCAAGACTCTCAGATGAATTCCGTCTGGTCCAGGAGATTTGTCACTTTTGAGTTTGTTGATCTGGCGGTAAATCTGGTCCAAGTCCACTTCTACTGTGGTGAGGCTGTCCTCTGTTACTCCTTTGAACACTTTCACTGCTTCTGGAATTGTTGCAGTGTCCTCCTTTGTAAAGACAGACGCAAAGAAGGAATTTAGTCTGTCTGCAATTTGTTTGTCTTCCTTGATGTACCCTTTCCTTCCCTGGTCGTCAAGCAGTCCCACCGCCTCTTTTGCGGGTTTTCTCCCTTTTACGTACCTAAAGAAGGGCTTGAGGTTTTTGGCCTCATGCGCTATTTTCTCCTCATAGTCTTTTTGGCATCCCACACTGCCCTCGGACATTTCTTCTGATCATCTTTGTGTTTGTTCCAAGCTTCGGTTGTTTTCGTGCATTTCCATGTTTAAAGGAGTTCTTCTTTTCTTTTATGGCTTCCTTCACCTCTTTAGTGAGCCACGCCGGCTCTCTTTTGCCTTTAGTTTTCTTTGCTTTGGACATCCATGGAATGTAGAGGCTTTGTGCTTCTGTGATAGTATTTTTCAGTAGGGACCATGCCTGTTCTACCGTTTTGACTTCGCCCATCTTTTTCTTGATCCATTGTTTTACCAAGTCGTGGTTGAGGTTTTGGTACCTTTCCCCTTCCCAACATCGAGTTTAAAGTTGATCATGTTGTAATCGTTTATCCCCAGCGGGACCGTGACTTCTACTTCCTTTGCCGGTCCCGCAATGCCATTTAGGACCAAGTCCAAGGTGACGTTTCCTCTTGTCGACTCTCCCACCAATTGTTCCAGGAAGCAGTTCCAGGAACTTTGCCTCCTTGCCACAGTTAGAGGTTCCCAGGTCCCAGTCTATCCCTGGGAAATTGAAATCCCCCAAGATTACAACATTATCTGTCTTACATTCGTGTTTAATTCCTCTATCATTTCCGAGTCTGTCTCCTCCCTCTGTCCAGGCGGTCGGTAGTAAAGGCCAATCTTTGTGTCAGCACCGTTGTGTCTGGGAATCTTTATCCAGAGGGATTCCAGCTTCTTTCTCTTACAGATTCTATTCCTTCCCGAACATATAGGGCAATACCTCCACCTTTCTGCCCCACTCTATCTCTTCTGTACAGTTTGTATCCCTGTAGTATTGTATCTCATTTGTTTTTGTCATTTCACCAAGTTTCTGTTATGCCAATGATTTCCAGTTCGTCGTTTTTTGCTATTGCTTCTAGTTCTCCCATTTTGTTTCTCAAACTTCTAGTGTTCGTATACATACATTTGAGTTCCCTTTGTGTTACCTTCTTGGACTCTTTAAGCTTAGCAGTCTCCCCTGGTTCTTTCATGGTATCCTTTTCTGCTCCTGCGTTGTCTCCCTTATTGGTGGGAAGTATATATTGAAGAACTAAGGCCAGTACTGGGCAGACCTGCACAGTCTGTGTCCCATATATGGACATTCATAAGAACATAAGAACATAAGAACTGCCTTCACCGGATCAGACCTTCGGTCCATCAAGTCCGGCGATCCGCACACGCGGAGGCCCCGCCAGGTGTACACCTGGCGTAATTTATAGTCCACCATATCTTTATATGCCTCTCTTAAGGAGATATGCATCTAGTTTGCTCTTGAAGCCTAGGACGGTCGATTCCGCAATAATCTCCTCTGGGAGGGCATTCCAGGTGTCAACCACTCTCTGAGTGAAGCAGAACTTCCTGATATTAGTCCTGAACCTGTCCCCCCTCAGCTTCATTCCATGTCCTCTAGTCCGTGTCAAATTGGACAGTGTAAATAATCTTCTCTGCTCTATTTTGTCGATTCCTTTCAGTATTTTGAAGGTCTCGATCATATCCCCACGCATTCTCCTTTTCTCAAGGGAGAACAATCCCAGTGTTATAAGTCTATCCTCATATTCCAGTCTCTCCATACCCTTCACCAGTTTTGTTGCTCGTCTCTGCACCCTCTCCAGCAGTTTTATATCCTTCTTTAGGTAGGGAGACCAATGTTGGACGCAGTATTCCAAGTGTGGTCTGACCATTGCCCTATAAAGCGGCATTATAACTTTCTCCGATCTACTCGAGATTCCTTTCTTTATCATGCCCAACATTCTATTTGCCTTCTTTGCCGCTGCCGCGCATTGTGCCGACGGCTTCAGGGTCTTATCTATCAGTACACCCAGGTCCCTTTCTTGTTCACTCTTCCCCAGAGTTGCACCTGACATTGTATACTCGTATTCCTTATTCTTATTGCCTAAATGCATTACCTTGCATTTCTCCACATTGAACTTCATCTGCCATTTCTCCGCCCATGTTTCTAACCGACACAAGTCGCTCTGGAGTTTCTCTCTATCCTCCTGCGATCTGATCGCCCGGCATAGTTTTGTATCGTCTGCAAACTTGATGATCTCACTGGATGTTCCTTCCTCCAGGTCATTGATATAAATATTAAAAAGGATCGGCCCAAGTACCGAGCCCTGGGGTACACCACTAGTCACTTTCTCCCAGTCGGAGAACTTCCCATTTATGCCCACTCTCTGCTTTCGGTTTTCCAGCCATTTGCCTATCCATCTTTGTATATCTCCCTCTATGCCATGGCTTTGTAGTTTCCTGAGAAGTCTTTCGTGTGGAACTTTGTCGAACGCTTTCTGGAAGTCCAAGTATATTATGTCCACAGGCTTCCCACTATCAATTTGCTCGTTTACGGTCTCAAAAAATTGGAGTAAATTCGTCAAACATGATTTCCCTTTCCTGAATCCATGTTGACTGGGTTTCATCAAGTCGTGTGCGTCCAAGTGCCGGACTATGCTATCCTTGATCAGTGCTTCAACCATCTTGGCGGGGACCGACGTAAGACTCACAGGCCATTCAGTTCAAGACAGGCCAGGGAGGGCTTTAACAGCTGAAATGGTTTAGAAGGGCTGGAGTGAACTTTGATGGAGACTGCAGTAGATGGAACCTGCAGTAGACTGCAGTACTGGGCAGAGCTCTGGGTTTCTGGCCCAGAAATATTTAAGAAAAAGGACAATTTAAATTAAATCATTAATTTATAGAGAGTGTACAGTTGGGCAGACTGGATGGACCATTCGGGTCTTTATCTGCCATCATTTACTATGTAACTATAACCCTTTTGGCTCCACTAATGAGTCTAGCAGTCATGTTCTGCCCAAGATGCAAAACTGCAGTTCCTAGTTCCAATCTACAAGTAATAAAAGCATGAACATGTTTTATAAGATTTTCAGTAGTTAATATTAGTTTTAACTGTCATAACATTCACAAATAGTAAAAACAAGATTTAACTGCATGACATAAGAACATAAGAATAACCTTATTGGGTCAGACCAATTGTCCATCAAGCCCAGTAGCCTGTTCTCATGGTGGCCAATCCAGGTCACTAGTACCTGGCCAAAACTCAAAGAGTAGCAGCATTCCAGGGTAAGCAGTGGCTTCCCCCATGTCTTTCTCAATAACAAACTATGGACTTTTCCTCCAAGAAATTGTCCAAGCCTTTCTTAAAACCAGCTACGCTATCCGCTCTTACCACAACGTCTGGCAATGCATTCCAGAGCTTAACTATTCTCTGAGTGATAAAAATATTTCATTATCATACAGAATTCCCAATGTAGTGATCATTTGGAGGCAGCATTTGATTGCCAATCTTCGGTAAACTGTGAGACACCTGTTTTTACGTGAGAGCCACATCACAGAAGATTTTTTTCAATATTTTAAGTTAGATTGTGCTTGCACATCCAATCGGTTAACATTTTGCAGGGTTTTGGTTTTTTTTTTAAATTAAGATTGTGCATGATTTCTTCTTGATTGTTATTCATAAAAACAGTTAATTGTATATTGTCAGTAAAAAAAAAATGAAAATCAAAATTCCAGGCATCCAACAACTTTGCCAAGGGTTTCAGATACAAATGAAAAAAGAATAGATGATAAACGTTTCCTTTAGGGGACTCCAGATTTCAATACCCTTTTTGGAGTTATTTCAGCATTCCAACAAAGTATGTCCGATGAGAGAAATAAGAACTAAACCATTTCAACCCTACTGATCTCATGCTAATGTTTTTCTTATAGACATTGTATTAATTTGGAGTGAAATCCAATTGAACCCACAGAATATCACATTCTTGATCTGCTTTTACCAAAATCTAACCAGTAACTTCCAATAACAGAGACTTCATATTATGATTATTTCTATATCTAGACTGATGAGAATGCAAAAACTTATTCTTATCCAAACATCCAGACAGCTGGAATAAAACTGATTTCTCCAAGGCTTTTGCCAATAATGACAAATTTGAAATTGGTTTAAACCCATACTTTTCCTTTATATAGGAATTGGAGTAACAATTGCCTCTTTTAGATCATCAGGAACAATACTTTCACTCATAGAAAGATTTAAAATATGTGTCAAATGATGGTAATGAATGTTATCCAGCAGAACAGCTGATGAACTGATGGACTGAATAATCTGTTCAACCTTGGCTGTGGAAACTGGATCGAATTGCTCCCAAATATTCAAGGGTACCAGGGAATTCACTTTTCTGAGAGGAGGAAGGGGAAGGGAGTTTGCATTCTTTTCCAAGAACAAGGAATTGAAGGAGATAGGTTCCTTTCCTCACCAAATTCAATTTTTTTACAGAGAAGGGACTGCTTCTTTTTTGTATTATGTAGTGAGAGAAAGGTTTAAGCAAGGTCCTGAAGGAAAAGTCCATAGCCTGCTATTGAGACAGACATGGGGAAGAGACTACTGGGTCTAGGTTGATACAATCGTGGCCTTTTAAGAGCTGACATTTCAACACAGCCCTTTCATTGTGGGACAGTTCAGTGCCGCGCTTTCATCGCAAGACTGTCCATTGTGGCCTTATGTGACCCCCCTGATCCAGCATATCTGATGGTTCATGTGGTGGGTGGAGTGATACCCTCCATCCCCCCAATCCAGCATGTCTCATGGCACATGTGGTGGGGAGGCAAAAGCACTCCACCTCACCTCGATCAAGCATGGTCCAAACCAGCACTCCATCTCACCTTGATCCAGCATTCCCCCCCATCTAGCATTCCACCTCACCTCAATCCAGCAGCACTGAACAGTCCCGTGATAAAAACTAATTCATCTGGTAGCTCGGGAGGAGCTCTTTATACAATGTTAATTATGTTAAGGAAGTTAAGATATGCTATGTTTATGGTTAATAAACTGAGCTGTGGCTAATTGTACCAACCAGAAGACTCTAAAGTATTTTTTGGTAGAGTTAAGAGGGAAAGTGGTGGGTTTGGTATATAGGCAGACAGCAGGGCCTATCCAGATCCCGCTGTTATTAATTATTTAAAACAAATGCTAAATAAGAATACGAGGGTCATTTCATAAATAATGCACACTATTTTTTTATTTTTTTTTTTAATTTACATGTTTTGGATTTTTTTTTCAAGTATTTCTTTACAATCCTTCAATATAGTCTCCTTGCTTTGCAATGACCGAGTCCCAACGTCAGGGAAGCTTCATTATTCCATCCAAAATATCATTTTAGTTCAGTTGCCGAATGGCTCAGGTACCAGTGGAAGAAAGCTCTTCCAGAGATGCAAAATGATGTCCACGGATAGGTTGTTTCAACTTTGGAAAAAGGTCGAAGTCTGGTGGACTCATATCTGGACTGTAGGGAGCATGAGGTAACACCTCCCAGCTGTATTTGGGTAGTTTTTCAATGACGAATGGAGAGCTCCATCTTTGCTACGACCAAAAAAATTTCAACGAGTTCAATCAAAAGTCAAAAAAATGATGATTTTTGCTAATGATCATGAAGGCATCATCATCACAGACAGAGTTCCATGTGGAAGAAGTGTCACAGCAGTGTATTATTGTGATTTTTTTTTAAAAATGCGCAGAAAAGTGCACAAAACCCGACCTCAGTTCCTCTTGGCTAAGCCAATCATTCTTCACGACGCTCGCCCGCACATAGGGAATGTCATTGAAAAACTACACAAATAGGGCTGGGAGGTGTTACTTCATGCTCCCTACAGCACCAGACTTTGACCTTTTCCCAAAGTTGAAACAACCTATGCATGGACATCGTTTTGCATCTCTGGAAGAGCTTTCTTCTGCTGATACCCGAGCCATTTGGTAACTGAACTAAAACAGTGTCTTGGATGGAATAATGAAGCTTCCCGGACGTTGGGACTTGGTCATTGCAAAGCAAGAAGACTATATTGAAGGATTATAAAGAAATAGTAGAAAAAAAATAAAACATGTAAATTTAAAAAAAAAAAAAATAGTGTGCATTATTTATGAAATGACCCTCGTAACTTACATGCATATTCATTTTCATTAAAAGTACTTAACATTTTTGAAATCCAAATGTTATTTGCATTATATTTGCTGAGGTGCACTTGGCTTCTAGTGCACAGAGCTATACTTATTTGAGCTTGTAAAAAGTTCCACAAACTATACTTAGCAGTTGGAAAGATTCTTCGCACTTATCATCTTTGGAATACTGTTTGCTTATATGCCAAGTTTGAAAGAGTTGCAACTAACTGAATATTGCAAGCTGCCTGAAGTATTTTATATAACTTTTGACCTATTCACACTGCTCTAGAAATGTAGATCTAATTAACACCTTGTTTTTCAATAGTATACGCTTACACATGTACTATCTTATACCATAAAGTTTATTAAGGTTTCATGGCTGCCTTTTTCTTTTCAAATGTGTTGCATCATATTAATTGTTCCATTTTTGTATTAACAAAAACTTTAATAACACTTTTTGAACTTAAAAATAAAAAGTTCCACAAAAGAATAGAATGAGAAGGAATGTTGCTAGGGTTTCCTCCTCAGAGCTTTGATCATGGAAGTCTCTAGTGTGTCAGTGTTTGGGACAGTAGAATGGACAAGGGGACAGTGTGTAGGACAGGGGGTTGTGCAGAGGATATCTGGGGCTTGGATATGGGGTTTGTCAGGATTGTGTACTGTAGAGTGTCTGAGGTAGCGGCACTGCTTGGGGTGTCTGAGGTGGTGTGGGTGCGTATGTCAGGGTATGGAGGTGTGATGTGGGGTGAGGGTAGGGTCAAAGAGGTGTCTCAGGCAGATACCCAGGGGAAATGTCAGCAACGCAGTGCAGCATCCAGGGGAACATTACTTTCTCTGGTCCAACCTCCCTTGCACTCTCCCTCTGTGTGTGAACATGAACTTCTTCTATTCAGTTTAGGGTGATGGAAAAAGGTGAGTGGGGCAGACATTGAGCTTATCTTCACTCCCACTGCTTCCTATTCTTCCTCTTAAAAATTATCTAGTGACAACAGAGCAGATTGATGCACGAGCACTCATTAAATTCTGCTGCCACAGGGCCAGTCTTATGCCATGATATGCAACCTCACGGCTTCTTCGGCGAGACTTGGCCTGTAGCAGAAGGTGATGAGTGCACAAGTAATGCCACTGGGGAATTTTAAGAGGAAGATGGGAAGGCAGCAGGGCAACATGACTGGAGTTAAGAACAATGTCTGCCCTGTTCACCTACTCCCAAGATGCCATCACCACTATTGCATTCACTCTGCATGGCGGCTTCTTCTTGCTGTCTTTCTAGTCCTTGTTACCCTCCTCCCCTCACAGTTTTCCTCATCAGGCAATCTCCTCTCATTATCTAATGACAGAACTGCTCCTGCCAATAGAACTATGGAAATAAGTAGTAGTAGCAACCTCCATTCCTATCTTTCGTTATCTTGTATGTTTTCCTCCTCTTCCTCCTCTCTATATCCTTCCCTTTCTCATTCTCTTCGTCTCTGACTCCATCCATGCCCCTATATCTCTTTCACTTCCATTATTATCATGAATATTGTTATTTTCTATAGCCAAGTAGAGCGTGGGCAGGCTGCACAGTTACCATGCATAAATTATAGGAAATGTCATTTGCATGCATTTTTCAGCAATCGAGGTGCATGCTCCATGGCTTTGTAAGTGATCACAAGCAAACTATGCAGCTAGGCTCCAGATTCATAAGCAGTGGAATGGGGTGGGTCACTAGGATCATGGTTCCACCAGTATTTTTTTCAGCACAGCTCCAGCAGCTTGGGGGCAGGGATGGAAACGGATTTATTTGGTCTCTCCAACCAAGAAGGTTCTCCACTGCCCCTGCAAGTACTGAGTAAGTGGCCAGTATTTCAATCATTTGCAGGTGTGTGTTTGTCTGTGTAACTGGCTGGTTTCTGGCTAAGCACCATAGATGCGATGGGGGTCGTCCTTCGCAGGTGAGAAGACACATGACTAGAGTTTGGGCAAAGTGTGGGCAGCTGTGTAGCTGCTGTGAGTGGTCGCACCTAAATTATGGGGACATTTTTGACCTATTAAACGAATAGTCTGTAAAGGGGAATCTCGTAGGCTTCTTCTTTTGCTTGTGGAATAGGCTCCATATAAACATGCTTTTGGTGCCTAAACTAAGTGCCCTTTTCTCTTTTTACTTATTTATTTATTCAAGGAAGCTCAGAACAGTTTACATGAATTTTTCTCAAGCATTTTTCTGCTTCTCTCACCATTCTTTTTATTTTTTTTTTTTCATGTCCCGTCTGTTCTTTCCCTCCATTTTGTTGTGTTTTGTATTTATTTCTTCCCCCTTGTCTTCAGAGCTGATTTTAAGGGGAGCTGAGGAAGTATTTCAGGATGCTACTCTTGGCTTCCTGTCCTGGGTCCCAGTCTGCCTAACACTGGCTCTGTCTTCCTTTCTCTATCCTCCTTGCTCTCCTTTTCTCACTTTACCTCCCTGTCTTTCTGTGACCCCTCACTATTTCTTGCTACAAATCTGAACTTGTGCTATTCTAGTGAGCTCTATATTTAATGATATCAGTTCTTACCCCTTCCCTCCCCCTCCCCCCAACATACCAGAGAAAATACCTAATTTATGTAAGACAAATCATGTACAATGAAACATGCAGCAGCTCCCCCGGGCAGGTTCAAAAGGCAGAGAAGATAGAGAGAGCTCTGGCTGGGAATTTGCTTTCTGCGAGCCTGTAATTAAGTGCACTGTTTGCTCATCATCTCGCTTCTCCTCCCTCACTGAGGACCTGTGAACTTTCCGGGCTGTGCTGGGGGTGTAGTGAGGCCAGCATTGCTTGTTTATCTTGGATCAGATGCCAGGAGAGCACAGAAGGGGTTGCGGGTCAATGTGCTCTTGACCTAAGATGTGAATTTGAAAAGTCAACACCACTCAAGGCCTCAGAATAACTTCAGACCCTCAGTAGTGCTTTCCATGGAGTCTTTCTTCAAGAGAATGAGAGCGAGGCCAGGTAGCCTCTGGCTGAAAATTTGTTTGACTAAAGCTAGTTGATTAAATCAAGTTCTCAAATCTGTTTTAAAAATAGGCCTATAAAGGCCTAGTTCACACGTTAAAGTTCCTGCTAATATGCATGCAAAACCGCAACATTTAAGGAGATAATAAAAGGGAAAAGCAGATGCACATTATAAATACTCTTAATATCCCAGCCAACAGACTGTGTACTTAGCGCTGTACTGAATAGTAGTGCTGCCCGCGTCAGGAAAACTTTTTTCGATTCGATTCAGCCTATTGAATTGATTTTTCAATTTGATTTTCCTGCCCAATTGGGTAGGGTTTTTTTTTTTTTTTTTTTCAAACATCCTGGTGGGTTTAATTTATAGCCTCTTCACCCACTCCACCCCCTTTACCCTCTCCTACCCACACTGGCGCTGTGGTGTAAACAAAATAAACAAACAAAAAAGACTTTTTCTCTCTGGTAAATCCTAGCTCACGTTTTCGATCTAACACCAGCTCTGGCAGGATACACGTTTCAAATCTGACACATTGTAATCACAAAACAGAAAATGAAATTATTTTTTCTACCTTTTGTTGTCTGGTCATTATTGAAATCATGTTGGTTCCAGGCTTTGCGACAAACATCTTCTGATAATTCACTTGCCAGGGTCTCTTGCCCATTTGTCGTTTTCTTCTTTCTCCATGCTCCATCCATCTTCCATCTCTGTCCTCCCCTTCCATTTCCCTTCCCTTCCCTTCCCCGGAGGTCTGGCATCTTTCCTTTTTTTCATATCTATTCCCTTAGCTGCAGCATCCCCACCATCCTCAGATCCACCATCTCTCCTTTTCTCAACTACTCTTTCATCCAGCAACAATCCTTCCTTCTTCACCACCCCAGGGTCCACCAGCTCTCCCTTTCTCTTCCCAACTAACCCTCCTATCCAGTATCTCTATCCCCCCTCTCTACACCATCCCTTGTGTCAAGCTTCTATCCCCTTTTGTTCCTTCCCTCCCTAAATCCCATTGTTCACCATCTCTCTCCCTCTACTCTTGTTACTAGATCCATTATTTCTTTCATCTCTTCCCCTATCACCCCTCTCCATGTTCTTCCCCAAGTTCATCTCTCCCTCTTCCCCAAGTCCATCTCCCCTCTCCATGATCTCCCCCAAATCCATCTTCCCCCCTCCACCATCCATCTCTCCCCCTCCACCAAGTTCATCTCTCCCCTCCATATTCTCCCCATCTCTCTCTCTACAGTCCATCAACTTCCCCAAGTCTATCTCCCCTATCCCCCCCTACCTTTATTTTGATGTTACAACTTGTTGCCGGTGGCGGTAGTGATTTAGCAATCCACAGAGTTCTCCTGCCACCACTCCTTGCATCTTCTCTCCACTGCGGCCCGCCCTCAGTGAAAACTTCCTGTTTCTGCTTGGGCGGCTGAATGGAGAGAAGACACCTGGAGTAGCAGCAGGGTAGTGAATCGCATTGGCTACTGCCGCTTTTGCCTGGAATAGGAAGGTAGATGTGGCCGGGGAGGAAAAGAGAAATACTTCCAGCCGGGAAAGAGAGAGCCAGTCAACCAATATAAAAAATCACCTTGCTGCTGCTAATCCGCACACAGAGGTCCGCTCGGCACTCCCTTTGCTGAAATCCTTTCTTCTGATGTAACTTCCGATTTCACAAAACTGGAAGTTACATTAGATGTAAGGACCCCAGCGGCAGAGGGAAAGCCCAAACAGGTCTCTAACAAGGGGCCCGACGAATCAGTGAGTTAGGTTTTTTAAAAAAAACGAATCGATTCGAATCAATTCACCTGAAGTGAATTGATTCAAATCAGAAATCAGGCTGCACTACTGAATAGCATATTTCACTTTTTGGTCAAATATGAATAATGAGCATTGAACTTTAATATAACAAATAATAAAAGAAGCAACATAAAATCAGAGCTCAAGTATTTATGTCAGTAAGTTTAGCACATTGGAGCCCCCGATTACTCATATTTGAATTTAAATTACTATTTGGTTGAATATGAATGTATTTATGGCACTATTTGGGGCTGAACTGAATCAAATATGAATATTTGGTACAGCTAGGGTTACCATATGGCTCCCGAAAAAGGAGGATGGATTAGCACATCTGGGTTTTAACATCCATTGATTTAAAGGGAAGTAAAACCCAGATGTCTCAATCCGTCCTCCTTTTTCTTGAGTCATATGGTAACCCTAAGTACAGCCCTACATGTACATGCTAACACCATAAATTTATCATCTATTCCTGAGTAGACATTAAGCATTGACTGTATACACCAGAAAAGCCACTAACTGGCCAGAGGTGTTCTGGTTCTGGTTCAGGATGAGGACAAAGAGGAAGGGGAGAGAAAGAAAGCAGAAGCCAGTGAGAGAGCAAACTTGTGGATTTTGAGGTTGGGATGGAGCTTCCTGAGCCTGAATTAATCCATTTGTATAACTTGAGCTCAGGACTCCTTATGACCTTTTATGAGGATTTAAGGCTTATCCTCAGACAGCTAAATCTCATAGAAACATAGAAACATAGAAATAGACGGCAGATAAGGACCACGGTCCACCAAGTCTGCCCACCCCAATAACCCTCCCCTACCTTTCTCTGTGAAGAGATCCCACGTGGCGATTCCATTTTGACCTAAAATCAGGCACGCTCCTGGCCTTGACCACCTGCAGTGGAAGATCATTCCAGTGATCAACCACCCTCTCGATGAAGAAGTATTTCCTGGTGTCACCGTGTAGTTTCCCGCCCCTGATTTTCCATGGATACCCTCTTGTTGCCGTGGGGCCTTTGAAAAAGAAGATGTCCTCTTCCACCTCGATACGGCCCGTCTCGATCATGTCTCCCCCTCTCTCTGCGTTCCTCGAGGGAGTATAGCTGCAATTTTTTCAGCCTTTCCTCATACGGGAGATCCTTGAGTCCCGAGACCATCCGGGTGGCCATACGCTGGACCGACTCAAGTCTCAGCACATCTTTGCGGTAATGCGGCCTCCAAAATTGTACACAGATGGGGGTCTCACCATGGATCTATACAATGGCATAATGACTTCGGGCTTCCGGCTGACGAAACCCCTACGTATACAACCTATGATTTGTCTAGCCTTAGATGAAGCTTTCTCCACTTGCTTGGCAGTCTTCATGTCCTCACTGATGATCACCCCAGACTTGTGGCCTTGTCCTTTCTCATCAATGCCATCGTGGGTGGACAAGAAACTGAAGCTTGTCACTGGAGGAAGATGCTCCTGATAGTCACACTTTGTAAATAACCAGCTTGGAAATAACCGGTTATGGTTTGCAGGCTTTGGGAGATTATTTTGGATAGGTTATTCTATTTTGACTATTTTATTTTATTTGTTTAATTTGCCTTTTTATGTTTTATTCATTTACCAAATTATGTATTTTCTTCTTGTTTATTTAATCTGTTATTTTAGAAATCTATACCCCCCCCCCTTTTTTGAAGCCATATTAGGCTTCTTTATTATCAGCCGCAGCAGTATTAGTTCCGACACTCATAGAAGTCACATGAGCGTTGGAGCTAATAACGCCACAGTCGGCGATAAAAAAATCCTAACACTGCTTCATAAAAGGGGGGTATGTTAGGAATTTAGACTATTTTTGATTTTGCACTGTATGTTTACCTGTATGTAGGGATAATGTGATTGTAGCCCACCTCAAACTCCACTTGGTGAGAATTTGGCAAGATATATGATTACATATAACATAACATTTCATTTTTCATTAGAAGCTATGGGGGAAGCAATTACTACTGCTACTATCACTACTTATCATATCTATAGCACTGCTAGACATTCGTAGCACTGTACATTAAAAATACAAGAGACTTTTCACAGTAACAAACTTACAACCAGCACCAGCATCACAGTATGAAACCTTCACCTTATCACACTCTCCCCCACAAACCCACAACTCCATCCCATACTCCACCAAATTCTTTATTTGTCTGGCAGGGTAGTTATACACACTGTTCAACAAAGCCTTCTAAGGGACCCCAAACATCTACAAAGGAAGACATATTTCCCAACCTTTCTGCTAAGTTGACTTCATACATATAATAAAGAGTCTGTATAGGACGCCTAGTCTCAACAACCGCCTAAGTGGCTTTTGAGAATCACACATAGGCATCCTATACAGAATTGCGTCTGTTCGTGAACCACCCCAGTTATGATTTTATATTGAATGTATTTTATTAAAGTATAAAAAGAAACAATATTCTGTACAATTGACATTTTATAAATACAAATAATACAGAGCAAGGATCAATAAAACCCCTGTTTCCCATCCCTTGCACATATATCCCCTCTACTATCAAGAAAACTGAATAAGCCAAATTATTATAGAATGCTACACAGAAATATCATGCTAACAGAATACCGCAGTCACACACGGCAAGAATAGTGTTAGGGGAATGCAACTAGGGCAACTGCCCCCTGGTCAGAGAGAGCCCTAAGCCACTGCCTGGGCTTTGCAGTCCCCAGTTATGTCTAACACCAGCTCTAGCAGGATATATATTTCAAATCTGATATATTTGAATCACAAAATAGAAATAAAATTATTTTTTTCTACCTTTTGTTGTCTCTGGTTTCTGCTTTCATCTTCTTTTCACTCCCTTGCAGCGTCTGCCCTCTCTGTATCTTCAATCCAGCATCTTCCCCTTCCATCCACTATCTGCCCTCTCCCCCTTCCATATGGTATCTGTCTTCTTTCTATGCCCCTCTCCCCTTTCCATCCAGCCTGTGCCCCCTCTCTCCTTTTTACATGATTCATTCGAGCTTCACTGCTTTCTTCATTTTTATCTCTCCTACACCAACTGGAGTGGTGACTTCAATGCAATTTCCAAATGTAACTAGGCAGGAGTTTGCTCACAAAACTCCAGTAATATCCAGTACATGCCTTGTCTCAAGATGTAGGTGTGATGATAATACAATTATGCATTTGTGAAATCTGCAGCTCTGCAGAAAACTCAATTTAAAATTTTGCATAGAGCTTATATTACTAGAGAACGGGGGGCTTAGATGCATTTATGGAAGGATGCTACTTGCCCCAAATGTGGCCGGTCCATTGGTACATTTCTACATTCCTTCTTGGAGTGTCCACACTTGGTTCTTTGGAATTGCTCTTTTCAGCAGTTACAGTTAGTACTTCAGAGAGATCTAGAAAGGGATCATAGCACACTGTTACTAGGGGATCAGACACTGCTAAAGGAGCAGGGCTTGACTATCCCTCAGAGGTGTTTTATTTATATGACCTTTCTAGTGATCCAGAAAATTATCCTGCAATACTGAATACAGGAAGGGGATGTACCTGTGGAGCCCTGGATTCACCATATGACAGAGGTGGCTTGCTTTGAACTATGCTACTATAAATCTGCCCTGAATCTTGATGTCCAGGCTTAAAACCCTGTGGACCACCTTTTTACATCTACCGCTAGTCTCCTACATGGGAGGGGGAAGGGGATTAGACCTTAACTGTCTTTGCATGGGTAGGTATGGATGAATGTGTGTGTGTGCTGATGCTCTCTTGGTTGTATTTGGCTGGCTTGGGGGGTTTAGGGGATAAAAGTTAAAATAAGGAGTTAAGGGAATGGGGCTTTATATTATTGTATGGTGTCTCTACAGTTTATGTTCATCACTTAGATGGAGGCCAATATTTAGTAGAGTACTATGTTGATTTTAGCCAATTTTGATTGGTGGATGGCATCCTGTAGCACCGTAAGGTACTATTCAAGTTTAATTCCATATTATTATGCACTTTCTCAGATGTTATGTATTGTTTCTTGATGCCTGATTGCCTTTGTCTCCTTAATAAACATGATTTAAAAAAAAAATAAGCAACACCTCCAAGTTCTTTGGAGTGTTGTTACAAGAGCAATTCTAGACACTTTACCAGACCATATAAATGTAGTAAGCAATCTATTAATCTGTTTGTAAAAGCCTACAGAACAAAAAAAAGTAACATACTCATACAATACAGAATAACTGGAGATATCATCCTTTTCACAGTGTGAACTCTTTCACACCAGGTGAGATGTAAGGGACACCATCTATCACGTAATTCTTGTATCTTAGAAAAAAGATATAGTAACATAGTAACATTGTAGATGACGGCAGATAAAGACTCGAATGGTTCATCCAGTCTGCCCAACCTGATTCCATTTAAAAAAATTTTCTTCTTAGCTATTTATGGGCAAGAATCCAAAGCTCTACCCGGTACTGTGCTTGGGTTCCAACTGCCAAAATCTCCGTCAAAACTCACTCCAGCCCATCTACAACCTCCCACCCATTGAAGCCCTCCCCACCCCATCCTCAACCAAAAGGCCATATACAGACACAGACCGTGCAAGTCTGCCAGCACTGGCCTTAATTCAATATTTACTATTATTTTCTGATTCTAGATCCTCTGTGTTCATCCAACACTTTTTTGAACTCCATCACCATTTTCTTCTCCACCACCTCTCTCGGGAGCGCATTTAAGGCGTCCACCACCCTCTCCGTAAAGTAGAATTTCCTAACATTGCTCTTGAATCTACCACCCCTCAACCTCAAATTATGTCCTCTGGTTTTACCATTTTCCTTTCTTTGGAAAAGATTTGTTCTACATTAATACCCTTCAAGTATTTGAATGTCTGAATTATATCTCCCCTGTCTCTCCTTTCCTCTAAGGTATACATATTCAGGGCTTCCAGTCTTTCCTCATACATCTTCTGGCACAAACCTATTATTTTCGTCACCCTCCTCTGGAACGCTTCAAGTCTTCTTACGTCCTTCGCCAGATACGGTCTCCAAAACTGAACATAATACTTCAAGTGGGGCCTCACCAATGGCCTGCACAGGGGCATCAACACCTTCTTTCTTCTACTGGCTATGCCAGCATCCTTCTGGCAGCAACCACTGCCTTATCACACTGTTTTTTCACTTTTAGATCTTCGGACACTCACCCCAAGGTCCCTTTCACCGTCCGTGTATATCAGCCTCTCACCTCCCAGTGTATATGGTTCCTTCTGATTATTAATCCCCACATGTATTACTCTGCATTTCTTTGCATTTAATTTTAGTTGCCAGATATTAGACCATTCCTCTAACTTTTGTAGATCCTTTTTCATGTTTTCAACTCCCTCCTCGGTGTCTACTCTGTTACAAATCTTGGTATCATCTGCAAAAAGGCAAACTTTTCCTTCAGTAATGTCACTGATCAGCCCCAGCACTGAACCCTGAGGGACTCCACTACTCACCTTGTAGTGTGTTTTAATTTAGTTGATTTTAATGCATTTTTAATCAATTGTATTTTACTTACTGATTTTTAGTCAATTGTACTTTACTCACTGATTGCATAATTATTATTGTATGTGAACCGCCTAGAACTATGTGGTATGGCAGTATACAAAAATAAAATTATTATTATTATTAATTGATACAGTCAATAAAAGTACTATTCCTAAATATTTAATACCCTAGTTCTAGTATTTTTGGAAAGAGTGAACAAGCATTTCACATCTACCCTTTTACAGAGACATGGTTCACAGAGAACCATGAATGGGATGTAGTTATACCGGGCTATAATCTATTCAGGAAAGACAGGGTAGGAAGAAAAGGAGAGGGAGTAACATTATACAGTATGTTAAAGATCATATTAAAGCCACACAATTGTAGGATCTGCAGGGCAAGGAAGAGATCCTATGGATCAATTTGGAAAGAGGGAATGGTGAATATATTTACATTGGTGTGATATACAGGCCTCCTTCACAGACAGAAGAAGTAGATAGAGATTTAATAGTAGACATTCAGAATATATCTAAAAAAAGGGAAGTCATACGAATAGATGATTTTAACATGCCGGATGTTGATTGGGGTATCCCTATTGCGGGATCTTCTAGAAGTAGGAAGATCCTGGATTCTCTACTGTCCCAGCAGTTGGTAATGGAACCCTCGCGGGATGGGGTCATACTGGACTTAGTGCTTACAAATGGGGAAAGAGTTTCTGATGTTACAGTGGGTGATCATCTGGTATCCAGTGATCACTGCATGGTACGGTTTAATATTTAGATGGGTATAGAGAGAGATCATTCAAAAGCAAAGGTTCTAGACTTTTAAAAAACTAACTTTGTTTAGATGAGGGTTTATGTCGAGGAATTATTGGCTGGATGGGAACATCTGGAAGGAGTGGAAATGCTGTGGGCAAAACTGAAAGGAACGATTGTAAGGGCGACAAACCTTTTTGTGAGGCAAGAAAAAGTAAGGGGAAAAGAAGGTCACTTTGATTTTCAAAAGTAGTATCTGAGAAGGTAAGGAATAAGAGGTTAGCTTTCATAAACTACAAAAGATCTCAGAAAGAGGAAGACAGGCAAAAATATCTGGAAAAGTTAAGAGAGGCTGGTCGTGTAGTCAGGAAAGCAAAGATGTAAATGGAAGAAAAAATAGCTGACACAGTAAAATGGGGAGACAAGACATTTTTTAGATATATTAATGATAGGAAAAAGTGCAAAAGTGGCATTGTGAGACTCAAAGGTGAAGGGGAGGAATATGTAGAAGCTGATAAAGAAAAGGCCAAATTGCTTAACAAATATTTCTGTTTTGTGTTCATGGCGCCAGGAGCTAGACCGCAGAAGACAAACGTGATTAGGGATAGAGGAGTAATATACTCTTATTGATTTTCAGAGGATTGTGTTCATGAGGAGCTAGCTAAAATATAGTTAGACAAAGCGATGGGGCTGGATGGTGTACATCTGAGGGTGCTGAAGGAACTTGGGGAAGTTCTGGTAGCTCCGCTGACTGACCTTTTCAATGAGTCTCTAGAGTCGGGCTGGGTACTAGAGGACTGGAGAAATGCAAATACGATCCCTCTCCAAAAAAGTGGAAGTAAGGAAGAAGTAGGGAATTACAGGCCGGTAAGTCTGACTTCTGTGATAAGCCAATTAATGGAAACACTTTTAAAACAGAGAATGGTCAAGTTTCTGTAATCCTGTGGATTACAGGATCAGAGATAACATGGATTCACTAGAGGTAGGTCTTGTCAGACAAATCTGATCAATTTCTTTGACTGGGTGACCAGAGAATTGGATAGAGGATATGTGCTAGATGTGGTGTATTTGCCTCTTTGTGGATGATACCAAAATCTGCAATAGAGTAGACACACCGGATGGTGTGAATAACATGAAGAAAGACCTGGCAAAGCTTGGAGAATGGTCTGAAATTTTGCAGCTAAAATTTAATACTAAGAAATGCAAGGTCAGGTACAGTTTAGTGGATGAAGAACTTATGTGCATGACAGAAGAGCGGGACTAGGGTGTGATTGTATGTAATGATCTTAAGGTGGCCAAACAGGTTGAAAAGGTGACAGCGAAAGCTAGAAGGATGCTAGGTTGCATTGGGAGAGGAAAAAGGAGGTATTGATACCCTTGTATAATACTTTAGTGAGACCTCATTTAGAATATTGTGTACAATTCTGGAAGCCGCACCTTGAAAAAGATATAAATAGGATGGAGTCGGCTCAGAGTAAGGCTACTAAAATAGTTCATGGTTTTCGTCATGAGGCATATGGGGACAGACTTAAAAATCTGTATACTTTGGAGGAAAGGCGGGAGAGGAGAGATATGATGAAGACGTTTAAATACCTACGTAATGTAAATGCGCATGAGTCTAGTCTCTTTCATTTGAAAGGAAACTCTGCAATGAGAGGGCATAGGATGATTTTAAGAGGCGATAGGCTCCGGAGTAATCTAAGGAAATACTTTTTTACAGAAAAGGTGGTAGATGCGTGGAAGTCTCCTGGAAGAGGTGATGGATACAGGGGCTAGATTCACTTAACTGACTCTGTGCCCAATCCGTGGCCCAATCAATTTACAAAACAACAAAATTAAAATGAGGGCGATTGGAGGAACGCCCCCCTCCGACCACACGGATCGCTAGTGCGCGATCCTGACACATGCGCAGACAATCTGCTTTCCCTGTAAATGGTCTGCGCATGCCTTTCTATTTCCTATATGATCTGGTATACCTGAGAGGCACCTTATGGGGATTGCTATGCAACTTTTGGGAAATGTTTGCATTTAATGCGGCTCTTCCATCCTATAAACTGTGGTTTTTGGTGGTTTTATCTGCTCCCCACCATGTTTCCCAATCTTGTGACCTCCACGCCTTTCTCAGTAAGGATATTTTGAAGCTGGAGCAGCATCAAAGTGGCCTCACCTTCTCTTGCCTGCTGTCAACCTCTTAGACATTAGTGAGGATCTGTCCCAATGTGAGTCTCCCAAATCCTCCCCATATTAGAAAGCTTGCAAGCACACACTAATTTGTTTTTATTTTTTACTGGCAATTTATTGACTCTCCTGCTCTCTGCTGCCCTTCCCCGCAATGCATGTCCGTAGATTTTAAACCGTGGGTTTAAAGCAGGTTAAACCACGGGCTCGTGCTGCAGGAAAGGTTGGCAGAGAGCAGGAGAGTAGGGAGAGGCAGAGAGAGTCGGAGCAGGCAGTACTCCAAGTGGAGCCTCACCAAAGAGAGACAGGAAAAAAAAATAGCACCATGAGCAGGGCAGAGAGCAGTTTTTTACACAAGTGACTGGTCCTCACCAGTCGCTTGTTCTTGATCGGCCAGCCAGTTGGTGTGTCAGGAAAAAAGTGTAGTGAATCACGTCCTTCCTGCTTTGCATGCCGATTCCCCTCATTTGCATTTGGATCGGGATCAGATCGTTACACAGGTTAGTGAATTAGGTCGGAGGGAAATCAGGTGGCAAAGGGCTTGCAAAACGATCGGTACACGATCGGTTTGCTTAGTGAATCTAGCCCTGTGTCTGAATTCAAGAGGGCCTGGGATAGGCGCATGGGATCTCTCAGAGAGAGAAAGAGATAATGGTTACTGCGGATGGGCAGATTAGATGGGCCATTTGGCCTTTATCTGCCATCATGTTTCAATGTTTCTATATAGGATTGATTGCCCATAAAATCTGAAGCTAGCATGCATGCAGGTACGTACTATTTCATTTACATCTTTGGGGGTGGGAGGGGGTTAGTGACTACTGGGGGAATGTGGAAGGGGGGGGTTATCATGTCTACATTTTGTCAGTTTGGGTACCTTTCTGGCACTTGTTTTTAAAACAGGACTAGTTCCAAATGTCCAAATTTGTGCCCTGGACATATTCCTAAAAGTTTGACTATGATCAACAGCATAGATAGGAGGCTAGAAAATAAGCTTAAAAAATAGCAAATCAAAAGGGTTTATGCCACTTTTTGGATGCTTTTCTTTTTTGAAAGTGAGCCCTCTAGCAATCCAAATGATATATACAAAGCTATTCTCTACATCAGGGGTAGGGAACTCCGGTCCTCGAGAGCCGTATTCCAGTCGGGTTTTCAGGATTACCCCAATGAATATGCATTGAAAGCAGTGCATGCAAATAGATCTCATGCATATTCATTGGGGAAATCCTGAAAATCTGACTGGAATATGGCTCTTGAGGACCGGAGTTCCCTACCCTTGCTCTACATGTTTCAAAGCTTACAGGACAGAACTATACTTTTTTTTTTCTCCTAAGCAGTTAAAAAGAGCTCCCTCAATATGTTGTTGAATAAACAACATTTTAAGGACATTTCTTCAAGCTTTAGAGGAAAACATCAGGAAACATCCTGAAGAAAGTTATGTGAACAGATGTTTAATTAAGTGCAGTTAAAAAAAAATAAAAAATATATATATATTTATATATACAGTATATCTTGGAGGTTTCTTTATTGTTAAAAACTGATTTCTAAGTTCAAGTTCAAGTTCACGTTTATTTGATAAATCGCCTATATAAAACATTCTAAGCGATGTACAACTTAAAAACAAAATATGGGGAAACAAACAATCTTGGGACAGATTAAAAACAAAACACATAAATTATTAACAGCATGTATAAAGCAAGAAAAAAGAACAAACTCTAGAAATTTAAAGATTTCTCGGTACATGTAGTTTTATAACAAACAGGAAGTAGAGGGAAGAGGGAAATAAAGTTACAAATTTCTCATAATAGGAAAAAAACATATATAGGGGAAAAACACAAAGGAGGGGGGAAGGAAGAATAAAGAAAAATGGAAAAAAGAAACAAGGAAAAGAAGAGAAGAAAAGAAAAAAAAAAAAAAATTAAATAAAATAAAATAAAAATTTTTTTAAAAAAAGAGATAAAGGTATAGTGGCATGAATAGTTAGTCAGAAAAAGCGTCATTAAATTAAAAAGTTTTTAAAAGTTTTTTAAAGGAGATAAGCACCACACAAGCCAGCACCACACAAGCCAGCTCGAACGGGCCGGCGTGGGAGCCCTGCTCCGCCCCCCCGTTCCCGCAGGAGGACACCATTTTAAAAAAAAAGACCCGACGCCAGCACCACACAAGCCAGCTCGAACGGGCCGGCGTGGGAGCCCTGCTCCGCCCCCCCGTTCCCGCAGGAGGACACCATTTTAAAAAAAAAGACCCGACGCCAGCACCACACAAGCCAGCTCGAACGGGCCGGCGTGGGAGCCCTGCTCCGCCCCCCCGTTCCCGCAGGAGGACACCATTTTTAAAAAAAAGACCCGACGCCAGCACCACACAAGCCAGCTCGAACGGGCTGGCGTGGGAGCCCTGCTCCGCCCCCCCGTTCCCGCAGGAGGACACCATTTAAAAAAAAAAGACCCGACGCCAGCACCACACAAGCCAGCTCGAACGGGCCGGCGTGGGAGCCCTGCTCCGCCCCCCCGTTCCCGCAGGAGGACACCATTTTAAAAAAAAAGACCCGACGCCAGCACCACACAAGCCAGCTCGAACGGGCCGGCGTGGGAGCCCTGCTCCGCCCCCCCGTTCCCGCAGGAGGACACCATTTTTAAAAAAAAGACCCGACGCCAGCACCACACAAGCCAGCTCGAACGGGCCGGCGTGGGAGCCCTGCTCCGCCCCCCCCGTTCCCGCAGGAGGACACCATTTAAAAAAAAAAGACCCGACGCCAGCACCACACAAGCCAGCTCGAACGGGCCGGCGTGGGAGCCCTGCTCCGCCCCCCCGTTCCCGCAGGAGGACACCATTTTAAAAAAAAAGACCCGACGCCAGCACCACACAAGCCAGCTCGAACGGGCCGGCGTGGGAGCCCTGCTCCGCCCCCCCGTTCCCGCAGGAGGACACCATTTTAAAAAAAAAGACCCGACGCCAGCACCACACAAGCCAGCTCGAACGGGCCGGCGTGGGAGCCCTGCTCCGCCCCCCCCGTTCCCGCAGGAGGACACCATTTTTAAAAAAAAGACCCGACGCCAGCACCACACAAGCCAGCTCGAACGGGCCGGCGTGGGAGCCCTGCTCCGCCCCCCCGTTCCCGCAGGAGGACACCATTTAAAAAAAAAAGACCCGACGCCAGCACCACACAAGCCAGCTCGAACGGGCCGGCGTGGGAGCCCTGCTCCGCCCCCCCATTCCCGCAGGAGGACACCATTTTAAAAAAAAAGACCCGACGCCAGCACCACACAAGCCAGCTCGAACGGGCCGGCGTGGGAGCCCTGCTCCGCCCCCCCGTTCCCGCAGGAGGACACCATTTTTAAAAAAAAGACCCGACGCCAGCACCACACAAGCCAGCTCGAACGGGCCGGCGTGGGAGCCCTGCTCCGCCCCCCCGTTCCCGCAGGAGGACACCATTTAAAAAAAAAAGACCCGACGCCAGCACCACACAAGCCAGCTCGAACGGGCCGGCGTGGGAGCCCTGCTCCGCCCCCCCCGTTCCCGCAGGAGGACACCATATTTAATTCGACCCAGGGTCAACGGCGCACCGCCGTTCGGCGCGCCGACGAAGGCGCACGACAAAGGCGCCTGCGCCTTAGTGAGCGCCTTCGTGGAGCACCTGAGAGGAGCACGTGCGGACCTAGGAACCGGGAACACCTACGCCCCAAAGACCACTCCACAGGACCTCCTGCCGACCTCCAACATAAGGTAAGGAGCGTAAGATCCCCGCTCCTCCCACTCCTCCCAGCACGAAAAAACCAGCCACTCCCGATCCAGCTGGGACTCAAAGGGAGAACCATTCCTTCTACCTAACACTCCGAACCAGTCATCAAAAATGAAGTTCTCCTTGCATACACACACTCTAGCCACCCTTTTGATAATCCTCCTCATTTCTAGTTGGAAAGCAGCAGCAAACAACTTACCCACCACAACCACATCCTCCAGTACAACCAACTTCCAACTCCCCAACAGAAGAATAATCACAACAAGAAACTCGAACCACCACACCAGCACTCAACACTCCATCACTGTTACCTGGAGAAGAAGATCAACACTTCCGAAAACAAAATCTCATCCATCTCCCACAACACTCATATACCCGGAAACAACACACATTCCCCAGACTGACACGACCTCCCTTACATGTGCCTATGTTAACATCAGAGCACTAGGACCCAAAACAGAAAACATAAAAAATTGGATAAAAACAGAAAAACTTGACTGCCTATTCCTCACTGAAACCTGGTTAACCTCAGACACAGACCCAAGAATAAAAGAAGTATGCCCGCCGGGATACAAAATAACAGTAACCTGCAGAGAAAAAAAAAGAGGAGGAGGACTAGCAATAATAATCAAGAATTCCCTAACTCTAAACATACTTGAAAAAACATCCACCCCGCAAATGGATTTCCTAGCGTGTCATCTCACAAATCCAACACTAAAAAACTCACTAAACTGCTTGCTCTGCTACATAACACCAGGAAACTGGACCACAGTGAGACCTGAATTTGAAAACTTCATCTACCAAAACTCATTAACAGCAGAATATAACCTCATCCTAGGAGACCTAAACCTACACCTAGAAGACACAACCTCCACACCAGCAAATAACTGTCTATCCTTCCTCAATGCCTTATCCTTCCAGATCCTAAATCCACAAACCACCCATGAAAAAGGTCATCAACTGGACATTGCTGCATTCATGACTCACCAACCATCCAATCCAGCAATCCAAACTCCTAACGGAACATGGTCCCCTTCCCTATGGTCAGACCATTACACATACAACTTCAACATCAACTGGACCATGACCAAACACACACCTCAATCAAAAAAAACCACATATACCACACGCAAACATATCGACCCAACCATTTTTTGGTCAAATGTAGACGAAACTATCCAAGACTGCGACCCAAAAAACTTCATCTCCCACTGGAAAAATGTGTCCACCAACATCCTTGATGATCTGGCCCCCCTACAAACCAAAACCAGAACCAGCAGGAAATCAGACCAATGGTTTGATAATGAACTACTCCAACTCAAAAGACAGTGTAGAAGATTAGAAAGAAAATGGAGAAAAAAGAACCAAGATCAAACAAAAACCGAATGGAAAAAAATCAACAAACAATACAAAAATCAACTAAGAGATAAGAGGAAAAGCTACTATACTAATCTCATAGGCACGGAAACCCAAGACTCCAAAAAAATATTCCAAATCCTGAAAGAATTAACAGACACCAAACCATACACAACCACCACGAACACACCTCCACCATCACCCACCCTCTTAGCAGAACACTTCAAGAACAAAATTACCAACACCAGAGCCACTCTCATCCTTAACCCATCCCATCAAAACCCAATCACAATCCACCCTTCAGGAAAAGAGGCATCTGCAGCAGACAGAATTTGGACTCAATTCCCCAACATACAATGGTCAGAATTCAACAAATTCTACAAAAAATACAGCCATGCCTCCTGTGACCTCAACCATTGCCCCTCATATCTCCTTACCACCTCGAGTGTAAAATTCCGCACCATAATTCTGCAATGGATTCAATTCACGCTCACAGAAGGCACATTCCCTGCTGACCTCAGCGAAATCGTCATCACCCCAATCCAAAAAGACCCAAAAGCACCACAAAACCACCCATCTAACTTTAGACCTATAGCCTCAATTCCGCTATATGTCAAAATTATAGAAGGCCTAGTAGCCAAACTCCTCACCAACTACATAGATGACCACAACCTACTCCACCCCATGCAATCAGGCTTCAGAACAAATTTCAGTACAGAGACACTACTAGGCTCCCTTATGGATACCGTCAGACAACACCTTAGTACAGGGAAAAAAATGCTTCTCATACAATTGGACCTAACTGCGGCATTCGACCTAGTGGATCACAACATCCTTCTACAGATCTTAGACGCAATAGGCATCTCAGATAAAGTATACTCTTGGTTTGAAGGATTCCTAAAACTCAGAACCTACAGTGTAAAATCAAACAAAGAAAAGTCAGAATCCTGGTCAAACCCCTGCGGCGTACCACAAGGATCTCCACTATCCCCCACCCTCTTCAATCTCTACACTGCTTCTCTAGGAACGCATCTGGACAATCTGGGCATAACCACTTATAGTTATGCTGATGACATCACCATCCTCATCCCATACGATCATTCTAAACCTACCATGACAGACAAACTTCACCAAACACTTGAAACAGTCACAACCTGGATGAAAAATCACAAACTTAAACTCAACCAAGACAAAACAAAATTCATCCTTCTCGAAAATGACAAGATCCAAACCACAACCAACTTAGACATAAACGCAATCAAATATCCCATCCAAACCACCATAAAACTACTTGGCATGACCATAGACAGATGCTGCACCATGCAACCGCAAATAAATTCAGAATTCAGAATTCAGAATTCAGAAATCATTCGCAGTCATGAGAAATCTGAGACAAGTCCGAAAATTCTTTGAAAGAACACAATTCCAACTGATAGTACAATCCCTAATACTAGGTATATTGGACTACTGCAACATCCTCTTCCTTCCTTGCCCTGCAACTACGATCAAACAACTCCAAACAATCCAAAATACAGCATTGAGACTCATCTACTCTTTGAAAAAACATGACCACATCACTGAAGCCTTCATCAACTCACACTGGCTTCCAATCCAAGAAAGAATCCAATTCAAATTCTACTGCATATTATTTAAAACCCTACACGGAGACAGCCCATCATACTTGAACAATCGCCTTATCCAAGCACCCACTACAAGACACAGAAAAACGCACTCCCCATTCATACCCCCCCCAATCAAGGAAGTAAAAAGAACAAAACTACACGACGGCCTCCTAGCCACCCAAGCCGCAAGGCTGGACAACAAGATCTCCAACCTCTTGATGACCACCCCAGACTATAGGACGTTCAGAAAAGAATTAAAAACCATACTTTTCAAGAAATTCCTGAAGCAGCAATAACATCACGACCGTTTAATAACTCTAAAACTGACATTTGACCTATCCATTACTGCACGAATAATAACAAAAGAACTTCCACTATGACCACCTATTAACTCTTTCACAAACCACCTCACCCTCAACAACCCGCTAAATGTTTATAAGATCTACAACTTACCTCTCTTGCTAATCATTGTAACTCTATTTTTTTAAATTAACCTTTTGTAATCCGCCTTGAACCGCAAGGTAATGGCGGAATAGAAATCCCTAATGTAATGTAATGTAATGTAATGTAATAAGATCTTTATCTTTTCTAATAAAAAGTGGCAGAGCGTTCCAGGTTTGGGGAGCTAAGACAGAGAACATATCATTTCTCCTTGTTCCCACTATTTTTAAGGATGGAACCGATAATAAATCTTGATGAGAGGATCGGAGAGATCGAGTTGAATGATATGGAATAATCATTCTGGATATGAATTGTAGCTTGTTGAATAATAATACTTTGAAAACTAGAAACGCTATTTTGAAGGTGATTCGGTGGTTAATGGGCAGCCAATGTGACTTGATCAATAGTGGTGTTACGTGATCGTATTTTTTTGCTTTATGAATAAGTTTTATGACAGTATTTTGGATTATTTGGAGTCTTTTCTTTTCTTTTTGGGGTACATTAAATAACAAAGAATTACAGTAGTCTAATTTAGAAATAATCATAGAATGAATAAGGATATTAACAGAATTTGGTTCTAAAAAGATGAAATAGATCGTATCAAACGGAGTTTATAAAAGCAGGATTTAACAATTTGGCTTATGTGATTGTGAAAAGATAAATTTGTATCAATGATTACACCTAAGATTTTAAGGGTTGATACTAATTCAATTGGGGTGTTATCAAGTACAAATGGAGAAATTGGTGTAATGTCTTTTCTCCAAGTAAAAAACATAGTTTGTGTTTTCTGTATGTTTAATGAGAGTTTATTGTGGCAAAGCCAGTTTTTTATTGTATCCAATTTAGTATTGATAGTTTTAATTTCTTCGTCATTTTCAGGGTTAAATGGGTGAAGGAGTTGGATGTCATCAGCATAGGAAAATGAGGTAAAGCCCAGCGATTGACAAATAGTAAGTAAAGGAGAGGAAAAATATTGAATAAAAGAGGCGACAGAATAGAGCCCTGGGGTATACCAAAAGGTGAGGAGTAAGAAGTAGAGTAATCGTCTTTGACTATAACAATTGAAGATCGATTAGAAAGAAAAGATGTAAACCAGTTTAGAACCTGTCCACCAATACCAAAGGATTCCAAACGATTAAGTAGGAGAGCGTGATCTATAGTGTCAAAAGCCGCTGAAAGATCAAGGGAAAAGAGAGCAACCGATTTGTGATGATCTAGGTAATAGTGGATATTGGTTATAAGGCCTAACATTGAATATTCTGTATTGTGATGTTTGCGAAAGCCCGTTTGGTTAGGATGCAGTGCGTTTGATGATTCAATGAAGTCCGATAGTTGTTCAAAGACCAGTTTTTCAGTTACTTTTGCTAAAAAAGGCAAGTTTGAGATTGGACGGTAATTGGCTGCGTCATTGCGATTAGCATTATGTTTTTTCAATATTGGGATAACTGTAGCTTTTTTCCAATTGGTAGGAACAGTGGCTAAATTAGAGTAGAAATTTTTTTTAGCTTGGTTAATTTTATTTTTATAAAAATGTGCATGATCTTTGAGTTTCTCAAAAGACCTTATTATGAGAAAAATTAATTTTAAAGGGAAATTTATTAGTCTTGGAATATGGCTTATGCCAAATATAGGGCTCCTTTTATCAAGCCATGCTAGCGGGGTTAACACGCATGACGTTTCATCACACGCTAACCCCCGCACTGGATAAAAACTTCTGCCTGCTCAAAAACTACTGCGCAGTAGCGGCTAGAGCGGCCGGCAGTTTAATGCGCACTATTACGTGAGTTAAACCACTAGGAGCCCATAATTTTGTGCTTTTTTTCTGTATCCCAGAAAGTCTCCAAGAACTGGGGATTTATATCTAGCAAACAGCCTCATCTCTCTTTTTCCAAGATCTTCCTTATTTCAGAGTCTTATGCAACCACCAGATTCTCAACTTCTTCTTCTGTTGAATTCTGCAAAGCATTTCCCAGTGTCTCTAACAAGAGATAGGGTTTAATGTTTTCTTTTCTTGTGTATTCTGAACAATACACTGCTTACTCTTACCAACCCTGGATTATGTAGTGTGTTTGCCCTGTTAGTCCAGCTGAATGCATGCCAATGAAGGCTAACAAACAAAATTGTAAAGTGATCCCTTCTTATTGCACTGACTTCATATCTTTCCTGACACTCCCTTTCTCAGGTCTGAAAAAGAATGAGCAAAGTTGACAAGAAAATGAAAGGGACTCATAAAATGCATTTTAATGGAAACGCGAAGGGGAAAGGGGGACTTTACACAGGTGATTTGCCAACTAAATGCCCTTGAAATTTCTCCTCCCCCCAAGTGCTTCTTAAAAAGTTTGTGGAACTGTTTTGTAGCGCTATCAGGGAAATTCTATAACAGGGCACCTGTTAGGAGCTTATACTATGAAGGAAAATAAGCACCTTAAGAACATAAGAATAGTCTTCCCGTCTTCGCAGAGGCCGATCCAAGTTGAAAGTACGGTACCTGGCAAAAACCCAGAGTAGCAGCATTCCATGCCACCGATCCAGGGCAAGCAGTGGCTTCCCCCATATCTATCTCAACAGCAGACTATGGACTTTTCTTCCAAGAATTTGGCCAAACCTTTTTTAAAACCAGCTACATTAACTATTCTTACCACATCCTTTGGCAACATGAAGTTAAAAGGGGATAGATTCTGTACAAATGTAAGGAAGTTCTTCTTCACACAGAGAGTGGTGGAAAACTGGAACGCTCTTCTGGAGGCTGTTATAGGGGAAACACCCTCCAGGGATTCAAGACAAAGTTAGACAAGTTCCTGCTGAACCAGAACATATGCTGGTCTCAGTTATGGTACTGGTCTTTGACATAGGGGCCGCCGCAGGACTGCTGGGAACGATATTCTTATGTTCCTCCTATTGGTTTTAAAAGTATTTCCCTGTAACTTCATCGAATGTCCCCTAGTCTTTGTAATTTTTGACAGAGGGAAAAATGGATCCACTTGTACCCGTTTTATTCCACTCAGGATTTTGTAGACTTCAATCATATCACCCCTCAACCAAATTGAAGAGCCCTAACCCTTTTAGTCTTTCCTCATACAAGAGGTGTTCCATCCACTCCTCTTTGAATCTTTTCTAGCACCACTATATCTTTCTTGAGATAAAGAGACCAGAATTAAACGCAATACTCCAGTTGAGGTCGCACCATGGAACAATACAGGGGCATTATAACATTCTTAGTCTTGTTAACCATCTCTTGTTTTGATAATTCCTAGCATCCTGTTTGCTTTTTTGGCTACCGCCGCACATTGGGCGGAATGTTTCATCGTATTGTCTACGATGACGCCCAAATCCTTTTTTTGGGCGCTAACTCCCAAGGTGGATCCTAGCAACAACTCGGAAAGAGTGATTTTGTAAAAAGTTGCAGTGCACAAGTTTGAAAGGGTGCATGGCCAGGGGAGGATTATGGGCAGATCAGGGGCATTTCTAAAAGTTAAGAGCATTGTTTCAGAATATACCCGATGTGCACATAGCTTAGGCTCAGGCCACCGCTACAAAAGTTATATTACCGAAAGATAAAGAAAAAGGGAATGCACTACTAGGAGAACTGGATCTCACTGGCATGCTGGAGACATCTCAAGAGGAAATTGTGGTTAGAGCTACTCTATTGGTAACTTTTGTCTTTCTTCAAGATAAAGAAGCAATTATTCGTCTATTTTATAGGACTGAAAATGTGGAATTTCATGGATTCAAAATTTCCATTTTTTCTGATGTATCGAAGTGGACGCAAGTCAGACGTAAGAAATTCCTGGCCTGTCGTCAATCTGTTTTGAGTTTGGGAGCAACATTTCAGTTACGTTTTCCTTATAAATGTTGCATTACTTATCAAGGTAATAGATATATTTTTTATGAACCCAATCAATTGCAATTTTTTCTTGAAGGTAAAGTTAATTGACTCCAACTGCACTCTGTAATTTGATTTAATTTAGAAATGTTTCCTGGAATCCAACTACCCTTGGAAGTGATTGATTCTCTCTTCTCAAAATGTGGACTTTAGCCATAGTCACTAGTGTTGAATTATTTTATAATTTGTATTATTTGTTTCCTGTTTTTGGATTGTTATATTTCCTTTCAAGTATTGATTATTCAACTTGTAAAAGCATAAATAATTTTTTTTTTAAATTCTGTTCAGCTCTCCTCTTATATAGAGAGATTTTCCATTCTCCTGCCATGTCAGCATGGTTTCAGGCCTAATTTCAGTACAGAAACCTTATTGTTCTCCCTAATCTCAAAGGTCCAGCAACTACACCTGAAAAATAAATTTGCCATCTTATTACAATTTGACCTGTCCACAGCCCTCGATGTTGTTCATCACGACATTGTGATTCATCAGCTCTCTGAAATTGGTTTTGTCCTCTTGGTCCTAAATTGGTTCTCTAAATTCTTTTTCCTGGAAACCGTTATGTTCATGACCACTTTGAAATTTTTTGAAACATCATGATATTTTCATTCTTCTTGAGGTCGACCCAAACCTCTCAAATTTGTCGACAAACATAATTCAGTGTACACAGAAATGTCAAGCCTGGGCTCTTTCTGTGCATATGAAATTAAATGAAAACGAAACTAAATTGTTATGGCTCATCCCTAAGCTGGATCATCTTAGGCTACTAACCTCCATAAAGGGAGCACAACTCAGACAGATGGTGTTGGAGCCCACTAGGGATCAGGTGATACTGGACCTGGTACTCACCAATGGGGAAAGTGTCACAGAGGTCTCGGTAGGCGATAAGTTGGCCTCCAGTGACCACAACATGGTGTGGTTTCACCTCAGGAAATGATTCACTAGGTCCAACACATCCACAAAGGTCCTCAACTTTAGGGGCACTAACTTCAAAAATATGGGTGATTTCGTTTATCGGGCACTGCAAAATCAGGCTGCAACTGATAATGTAGATGCAATATGGTCAGCTCTGAAATCTACCCTACACGAAGCAACCAACCTATACATAAAAACGGTAAGCAAACAGCGGAGGAACACTAAGCCTCAGTGGTTCTCTGCGGAGATCTCGGACCTCGTAAAAAAGAAGAAAAATGCATTTATTTCCTGCAAACAATCAGGAAAACGAGAGACCAAAGTCTAGAGCCATCAAAACAGCAGTCAGAGAGGCCAAACTTCGGATGGAAGGGAATCTGGCAGAGAACATTAAAAAGGGGGATAAATCCTTCTTCAGGTATATCAGTGACAGAAAAAGGAATACGGATGGGATTGCGCGCCTTAAGAAATCGGACGGGAACTATGTAGAATCAGACTCCGATAAAGCCAAACTACTAAATGAATACTTCTGCTCAGTCTTTACCTGCAAGGCGCCAGGATCCAGCCCACAGCTGCAGACAAGGGAAAGCTCGGAAGACCTGTTTCGAGATTTTGAGTTTACGTCCAGCAGCATCTACTGCGAACTTTCAAGGCTCAAAGTGAATAAAGCCATGGGACATGACAAACTACATCCCAGGATGCTTAGAGAGTTGAGTGATGTCCTAGTGGAACCATTATCCGTGCTCTTCAATCTTTCCCTGAGTACAGGAAGAGATTGGACTGGAAAACAGCTAACGTCATTCCACTCCACAAAAAGGGTTGCAGGACGGAAGCTGAAAATTACAGACCGGTGAGTCTCACATCGATAGTGTATAAAATTATGGAAACACTAATTAAGCACAAATTAGATACGATCATGAATGACAAGAATCTATGAGACCCCCATCAACATGGATTTACAAAGGGAAGGTCCTGCCAATCCAATCTGATCAGCTCCTTTGACTGGGTAATGAAAAAGCTGGATATGGGGGAGTCCCTGGATGTCGTATACTTGGACTTCAGTAAGGCTTTTGATAGTGTCCCACACCGCAGGTTATTGAGCAAGATGAGTTCGATGGGATTAGGAGAAATGTTAACTGCATGGGTAAAAGACTGGCTCAGTGGTAGACTTCAGAGGGTGGTGGTGAACGGCACTCTCTCCGAAACGTCAGAAGTGATCAGGGTGCTGCAGGGTTCGGTCTTAGGTCCGATCCTGTTTAATATCTTCGTGAGGAACCTGGCTCAAGGGCTTCGAGGGAAAATTGCATTATTCGCCGATGACGCCAAACTATGCAACATAGTAGGCAACAGCTCAGTGCCCGACTGCATGACGCAGGACCTACACTTACTGGAACATTGGTCATCAACTTGGCAACTAAATTTTAATGCCAAAAAGTGTAAGGTCATGCACCTTGGCAACAGAAATCCATGCAGAACTTACACCCTGGACCTTAGCAAGAACCACTGCAGAACGGGACTTGGGAGTAATCATTAGCGAAGCCATGAAGTCTGCCAACCAAGTGGAGAAAGCTTCATCCAAGGCTAGACAAATGATGGGTTGTATCCGAAGAAGTTTTATCAGCTGGAAGGCCGAAGTTATAATGCCGTTGTACAGATCCTTGGTGAGACCTCATCTGGAATATTGTGTATTATCTGGAGATTTATTATACAGTGGTGCCTCGCACAGCGAACGCCTCGCACAGCGAACGCTGCGCACAACAAACTTTATGTCTTAATTCGTACAACGGACTTCGTTTCACACAACGAAGTCCGGGGTTCCTGCGGGGTTGGATCGCAGCGGGGTTGGTCGAGCCGCGAGGGTAGTCTCCTTCTCCTTACCTGCCCTGTCGCAGCACACAGCCGAACGGAAATCTTCCCGATGTCAGCGCTGACGTCGGAGGGAGGGCTTAAGCAAAGCCCTCCCTTCCTCCGATATCAGCGCTGACATCAGGAAGACTTCCGGTCGGCTGTGTGCGGCTGCGGCAGGGCAGGTAGGAAGAAGGCAATGGCGAACGAAAGAGGGGGGAGGGGGCGGTCCGCCCCGAAGAATGTGCACAGCTGGTCAGGTCCCCCGATCGACCGACAACAGGCCCGGCCGACAAACCTCCCTGCCCTGTAGCCGCGAATCTAAATTACCTCTTACAGCAGCTTCAATAATCCAGCTGCTGTAAGAAGGTAATTTAGATTCGCGGCTACAGGACAGGGAGATTTGTCCGACCGGGCCTGTTCTGTTGTCGGTCGGGTGCAAAAGCGCCACAAAGGTGGAGGCAGGGAGGGAGGAAAGGTGGAGTGGAGAAGAAAAGACGCTTAAGGGGGGAGAAGGCCGCTGAAAGCACATGTTGGAGCAGGGGATGAGAGGGAGGGAGAGAAGGGGAAATATTGGACAAGGGCAGAAGGGATGCTAAATCATAGGGTGACAGGCAGAGAGAACAACAGGAAAAAGAGTGGAAGCAATCTTGAACCCTGAGGGTGAGGGCAGAGAGAGGTGGTGAGATGATTGATCATGGGGAGAGGGACAAAAGGGAATAGAGATGGGATAGGAAGATAGTGGAAGTAAAAGGACAGGGAGATGTATGTTTTTAGATGTATCTAAATAAAAATAATAACAAAAAATTTATCTTTTTTATGTCATCTTAGCATATTTTATGCTGCAGAACGAATTATTTTTTTTTACATGTATTCCTATGGGAAAACGCGTTTCACATAACGAACGTTTCACATAACAAACTTGCTCCTGGAACCAATTAAGTTCGTTGTGTGAGGCACCACTGTATTGTGTATTATCTGGAATAATCTGGAGACCGCATTATCAAAAAGATGTGCAGAGAGTGGAGTCGTTTCAGCGAATGGCCACCAGGATGGTCTCAGGACTCAAGGATCTCCCGTATGAGGAAAGGCTGGGTAAGTTGCAGCTTAGGACCTACGGCGACAAGAGGACATTCATTGAAATTCAAGGGTGGGAGATTTCATGGTGACACCAGGAAGTACTTCTTCACCGAGAGGGTGGTTGATCTTCCACTGCAGGTAATTCAGGCCAGCAGCACGCTGGACTTCAAGAGAAAATGGGATAAGCATGTGGGATCACTTCAGGAAAGAATTTAGGGGGTGGGTCATTAGAGTGGGCAGACTTGTTGGGCCATGGCCCTTTTCTGCTGTCATCTTCTATGTTTCTGTTTCATTGCCATCAGGGGCGTCCTTACAAATTGAGTACTCCTCTAGAATCTTAGGGGTTATAGAAACATGACGGCAGATAAAGACCAAATGGCCCATCTAGTCTACCCATCTGCAATAACCATTATCTCTTTCTCTGAGAGATCCCACGTGCCTATCCCATCACTCTCATTTAGAGAGCATATTAATTCCCTAGTAAAAAAAAAAGTGCTTCTTTAGCCTTCACATGCTTAGAAAAGTTAGATCTTGTTTTCAACAGCAGCATTTCTCTGTCCTTGTCCAATTGTTTATTCTCTCGCAGCTAGATTATTGTAATTCTATCTGTCTACGGTAAGCCTAACCAAGAACAACTTGCAAAGACTTCAACTGATCCAAAATACTGCAGCTAGGCTTATCTTTGGTGAACAACAACACACTCCTAATTTGCCAAACAAATCCTAAACTAGAAAAAACAAGGAAGGCAACCAAGTCACATCAAGGTCTGTGAGGGGGAAGCTCAAAGTGCCTAACTTGGCTCACAACTTGCAAACCAAATATAGTGTAATATGTCAAAGAACATGTCACATTATATGATGTTATAGGGCGCTCTCAGTGTGAACCCTCAGTGATAGGAGCACAGCTCCGACACTTCACTTCTGGGCCAAGGCCATAAGCCTCCACCCGCACACCATCATCGAGCGCCCTGTGTGTGCAGAAATCAAACCAATCAACAATCAAAGTGAGTAAATGAAACTCAACACAAGCAACCTGAGCGACCCCCACACAAACCCTGCCAGCCAAACCCCCTCAAAAAACTCACGCAAAATCACAAACAAAGTCAAAAACCATACCAAAAAGTGAAAAACATGTCCAAAAGAAACAATACTTATCCAAAACTGTCACACAAACGGAAAAACCGCGCCAGGAGGAGAGGTTCAACCGCGCTGGTTTCGGGAGGAGCCCTTCTTCAGGAACCTGGCCTCCAACAGAACACAAGCAGAGAGGAAGGCTGGAGGGCGGACCTTGATGTGACTTGGTTGCCTTCCTTGTTTTTTCTAGTTTATCTTTGGTGAAGGCAAATTTGAGCATGTATCGCTGCTTCTCGCTAAACTACACTGGCTTCCAATACTCCCCAGAATACACTTTAAATGTGCATGTCTAACCTTCAAGATCTTATTCGGCATTTGTCCTTTGACTTGGACCTCCCCTCAAAAAATATGGACTGGTTAGAACTACACAAAAACTTAAATTATCTTTTCCCTCTTTGAAAGGCATAGCTTCTTCTAGTAAACTGGGGAAGTCTCTCTTCTTCAAACTCACCGAACTATGGAATAATATCTTTTTTGGTTATCCATTTCAAATAGGAGACACATCCCAAACATTAAAAGTATTAAATAACATTTTTCTTTTCTACCTTTATATGGGTATTTTATTTTTCTAATTATGTTGATGTGTCTATTCCACTTTTGTATCAGTCTCTTAAAATATTTTCCAGGTTGTCTTCTAAACTAAACTAAAACTTGAATTTATAGACTGTGTCATCTTTATAAGAATAAAGTTCGACTCGGTTTACAGTATATAATATTAAAGGGAATTAATAAAGAGGAAAACTTACAATTAAGTGGTGCATCTTAGCGCCCGCTAAAAATTAGTGCGCGCTAAATGCTAATGTGAGCTAACATCCATTATATTCTAATTTTTAGCTGGCGCTAAGATGCACTAGCACACCTTAGTAAAAGGACCCCTTAGTGAATAACCAAGTTTTAAAATGTTTATGGAAGATTTGAAGAGAATCTAGTTCTCTCGATCACAAAGGGATATTACTGACATAAAAAATATATACCGGTAGATATATTGTCAGAAATAGTACTACAAAATATAAGCAGATATCATTTTTCCCATATTGGTACAATTGTAAAGTGAGGGGGGGAAGGGATTTCGGATCTGTTATTAAACGTTTAGGCAAACAGGAAAGATTATATATGTTATAGATATAATCACATTTGAAATAGTGGGTTTAAATATTATAACTTAAGTTGTATATGAAAGTTAATCAAGTGATATTGTATAAGTTTAAATGATATTGTCTGATACACTTGTTGTAAGATGTAAAATGAATAAAGAATTTATAAAAAAAAATATATAAGCAGAAAACCAGCCATTATATGCGCGCAAGACTAGTAGTCTCCATCACCACACAAAGAAAACCCCATCTGATTTATTTATTATTATTTATTTATTTATATACCACTTATAGCCTAAGTGGTTTTCATTCAAAAGAGAATCCATTTGGAAATGAGGACACTCCCCAGTGAAGTTTGAAGATGGATTGGTGAGGATAGATGTCCCAGTGGGCTCACATTCCACCTAGCCTTTCTGGGTCAGACCAATGGTCCATCAAGCCCAGTAGCCCGTTCTCACGGTGGCCAAAACCCCACATTCCACACTACCGATCAGTGGCTTTGTCAATAATGTACCTGGGCCAACGGAGGATTAAGGGCTCCTTTTACAAAGCCGCGCTAGTGGTTTAACGCACGTAATAGCACTCGCTAAACCGCCGGCCGCGCTAACCACTACCACCTCCTCTTGAGCAGGCGGTAGTTTTTTGGCCAGCGTGTGATGAAAAGTCGCGCTGGTTAAACCCGCTAACGTGGCTTCGTAAAAGGAGCCCTGTGGGCTTTGAACCCACAACCTCAGGGTGCTGAAGCTGTAGCCCTAAATTTTCACTCCCCTAAATTTTCTATACTGTTCTCCCAAGGGAGTAGAAGGAGCATGTGCTGCTCTTGAGGAGATAATCACTATTTGGCTATTTTTAGTATGTTCCTTTGTTGGAGAATATGGAATTTGTGATACATAATTGGAGTTGTAGGGTTTCTATTGAGATTTTGTACAATCCTGTGGAGAATCCACACTTCACTTCCCACAGAAGAATTTGTTGACTGATGCCATCTATTGTAATGGCAATTTTACTGATTAGTTGAAACTAGCTAGAGGAGGAGGATTTCTTTATGCTAATTTTAAAAGGGGATTGAGGAGAAGAGTATGATATGATGTGCAGAAATGTTGCCACCCCAAATATTTAGAGAAACCCCCTAACCCCCTACATGTCCTGTTTGTCTATTGACTAGATTGTAAGCTCTACTGAGCAGGGACTGTCTCTTGAATGTTTTAATGTAAAGCACTGTGTACATTTAGCAGTGCTAATGGAAATGGAGCTTTACAGCGACTTTTTTCATGATTTGGAGATGCTCGATTTCAAAAGCAAGTACACCACATTCAAGAGCATTACAATAGGTTAGTGTACTTATAACCAGTGAATGTATGAATTCAGCAGTTTATTAATTTTTTTTTTAAGTTCAATAAATTTTTATTATGGGTTTTAGCACATGCAGAAGATTAGCGCGTGCTATAGCACGCACTAGCCGAAAATCTACCACCTGCTAGCGGTAGTGGCTAGCGTGTACTATTCCGCGCATCTTTGTAAAATGAATTTGTTTACAGAAATCAGTAGAACTTCCAGTGAGTAAGAATTAGTTTTATTGCTAAGTTAAACAAAATTTGCAGTAGTTTATTCTGCTCAACCGTGATTGATGTATTTATACCAAAACAGCCCAACAAGATGATATTTATGGTTATGATATTTATGATATTTATGGATATTTATTGAATGTTAATCCAATGAGCAAATGGAATCTTAAACTTGTTGCCAATAATATTTTAAAAAGTTTGCATTAAAAAAATAAATGGACCAGAGTACCTGTCTCCTTACTACAAGAAATCAGAAGGTGCAGTGAGTAAATCTGATTTGGTTTGATTACTTCAATTGTTTCTATGTGCTTTGAATTTAGGTGTTTTGTTTTGGTTTTTTTAAATCAATTATTACCCTTAAGATTTTAGACCCATCAACTATCAAGATTTTACAACCCACTAGTAATAATGTCCTCCTACATCCCCTTCCCCTTGGAAGCTGGAGCCAGGCCAGAGAGGTCAACCAGTTTACCAGTACATAGGAGTATAGAAAAAAGGCCTATGATATTGCAGGATGGTTGGATCATATTCTCTCATTTTATTAAAGGCTGGATGATAGCTTGCTTCAAATTAATGGAAAACCCTCCCAGATGACGGCAAAGCCTCTTCACTAGTGGAACAATGTTCTCATAATAGCTATGAAGATGTCATTCCAGGCAGTCAACCAACCAACCCCTGAAAGCTTAGCTCTCTTAAGTCCTAATTCTATCTCACAATCAGTAACCTGACAGAAAACTGTCTAAGAGAAAGAAAGCTGAGTATCTGAAACAGCTGACTCACCTGTCCCATCCTCATCCAAAAATCATTCACCACATAATCTACCTAAGACTTTAAAAACAAAGCACTGTCTGAAACTTCAAAAAAAAAAAACCCCATTTATCTGTAACATCTTCCTTCAAAACAGACAACCCTCGCCCTACCACTGACTGAAGATTTCTTACTAACTGAAACAATAATCCTGCCTGAGCTAGCTCACTGGCAAAAAAATCCCATCCCCTTTTGCTTTCTTTAATCCTAAGATTACACTGTATATCCTAACATGTGCCTATAGGAACCTTGACTACCACAGAATGAGTTTCCAGCCAGGCACGCTCTGGTTTCCTCCCCTTGGTCTTTAGTTCTCTTAATTCAGGAGAATACCATGGAGCTATCAAATTTCTCAGTGAGACAGTAATCTTTCAAAGGTGCAACTCTACCTGTGGCTTATTGAATAACCTGGTAGGAATGATCAACCAGTTCAGTTGTTGGGCAATCATATGGAAAATCCAGGATTGTTGAGAATTTTAACCCTTCTAGAAATTTATCAGATGTCACGTCATCATAGGAGCAGGATTTAACAGTCTTCCTAGGAGAGGGGGTGCTAAATAGTTCTCATTCCAACCATGAAGGGAATGATGTGGCGCCATGAAACTTACAAGTTATTCTACATATTCACCCCTAAGTTCAACACACTTGGCACATCATATCTGAAGTTTCTATAATCCTTCCCAAAAATACGCTGATGTCTGGACACTGAAATACTGCTCAAATTGGCACCCTTTCAAATTTCTTTTAAGATTCAGAAACAGAAAATAGTCAAATGGAGCAAGATCTGGTGAGTAGGGTGGATGGTCTATGCACTGAAACCCCCAACTAACTACGTCAAAACATCCATCATTTTGCCAGCCTTGTGAGCAGGTGCATTGTCTTACAAAGTGAGAATTCCTCTCTGCAGCTTCCCTCTCCTTTTTTTTTTTCAGTGCCTCCTTTAATCTGCACAGCAAGTTAGAGTAGTATTCTGCATTAACTGTTTGGCCCCTTGGAAGATAATTGGTCATTACAACACCTTCCTGATCCCTAAACACTGTGGCCATGACCTTTCATGCTGACTTTTGGGTCTTAAACTTCCTTAGTCTTGGAGAATCTGAGTGCCACCATTGCATGGACTGTTGTTTTGTCTCAGGATCATAGTGGTGTAACCATGTTTCATCAACAATAACTAGTCGCTCCAAAAAGCTGGCACCAGCTTGCTGAAAATGCTACAAAATCAACTTGGTAGTGTCTACTCAACGTCATCTCTCGTCAGCATTCAAACATTTGGGCACCCACTTGGCTGACAGATTCTGCATACTCAACTGCTCATGGATTATACACCCAATACATTCCCTGGATATCTGTAGTATCTCAGCAATTGTTTTAGCCAATATTCGCTGATCTACCAAAATCAGGTCATGAACATGGTCAACAATTTCAGGAGTTGACACCGTTTGAGGCCTCCCAGACTTTGCTGTATCTTCGATCTCGAAATCTCCATGCTGAAAGTTTGACCTCAATGTTTTTGCATCATACATTCATGGATTTCCTTTGGAGTTTTCTTCCACAGGAATAGAAACTTCATGACGGCTCGGAGTTCTACGCTTGAAAATTTCACACTTTTCGTTGATATGGTTCAATCAATGATCTGAAACAATGTCGAAACATAGCATTATGATTCTGCAAATTGGCATTTTCCAAAAAAATAACAAACAACACTCTTTTCAGCTACAGTGGCAAAATAACCCTCAGAGTTTAGGAAGTTGGTTGGACTGAGAACTTTTCAGCACCACCTCGTACATAAAATTTACAAGGGCCTTGACCCAGAAACTTGGAAAGTGATCAGGAAATAATCTAATTAGATCTCTTCCACCACAGGGGACAGGAGTTTTCAAGATAGGAATGGAGTCTCATGTATGAAGACTAAATCCAGTATATAACTTTCACATGGTTTGATTTCTCAATAAACTTAAAAAACCCATATGGGGTCAAGATATTCAAAAACTCATTGGTAGAGGAAGAATTTAAAATGTCAAAAAGATATAAATATCTGCAGCTACTATCTAAGCCTGGTTTCTGCTGATTCGCTCCTAGAATTTTATAGTCAAGTAGGAGCCTATGTGACTTCATAAAATAGCTTCAAGCAGGGGAGGTTTGCGTCCAGGGCATTGTCACCCAGCATCGCTGTGCTGTGTGCCCCCCACTCTTTCTCATTCAAGGGGTGATGAGTTCAGATCCCAGTAAGCTTGCCACCCCAGCCAGGAGACCAGTACAATTGTGGAGCTAACATATGCACAGTCTGGTGCCATTTCTTAGTCATGATATTTTTATGGGTATTGGGTATTATATTAGTATTATAGCAACAATGATAACACTAACATTGAACAACTTACATCTCTAGGGAATGGAGTTTGCGGGTTGTACCTCATGAGTCTCTCCCAGGCCCTTCTATACTGGAGGGAGCTCCTTTTCTGGCCTGGGAGGATGAAATAATGATGTTTCTTCAGGAGGAACAGGATGGCCAACAGTCCGAAGTCCTCCAGCCTTCTCCTCGTTGTCATGCTGCTGTATATGTTCCCTCACCAATGACGTTAATATGCACTGATGTCATAGGGGTGCCTATATCAGCATGGATCTGGAAATAATGCACAAAGAGAAAGGTGCCAGAAATAAGGACACCTAGTTACGCTTAAGCTACATAAGTGCACTAGGGTTGCTTAGGTGGTGCTGAGTTCAAGTCTATGAAGTGTGCTTATGTTTTGCAGAATTGCGCTAAGTGCTACCTTACTCAGCACCTATATTTTAGGCACCATTTATAGAATCTGGCCCTATATGACCAGAGCCACAACAGACAGGAGCAAGTAGTGATCGCTCCTGCCACTAGGGCCTCCTAGACCACTAGGAATACACAAGTAGGCATGGATTGCAGAGCAGTAAGGGGGAATCAGATGGGATGAGAGCACTTGTTTCCCTTATGTGATTCCTGGACCCACAAAAGTGTTTTATGTGGGTCCTGCCTGAATATAGCACGACCCCAGATATTCCATGGTGATGTCTAGATATGGCCTGGCATTGAATATCTGGGCATAATTTTGCCCCCAGTTATCAGCATTTTAAAAATGCTGAGTGCTGCAGGATGAATATACATAAGTTAGACCAGTGTACAGTATATTTTGTTAGGCCTGCTAAACAGGATAGCAAAGCATCACTCAACAGTCAATACATATATTCAATCTCGTAAAATGCATGTAGAGTGACACTAAATATATGTATTAATTTAATCACCATGGCCGGCATTTAAATTAGCATCTTGTTTTACAGAAAAGCTACAATAATGTTAAGAGAATTGCTTCAGATTGAAAGGATTTAATTTCATCTTTCAAGCTCTAATCTGAATTGAAATCTAAGTTTAACATTTATTTAACCCATTTACAGTTTGTTCCCTGCTTTGCACAAAGGTACACAAAGATGCCGATATTCAGCTTCACAGTGAGTGGCAAAAGTTATTGAATGGCAGGAGACAGCATTGGATGCCTGATGAAGGGAGGCTCAATTCGATCTATCTAGCATGTTCAATTATGTGGACCATTACCTTCTAATGGTTTAGGAATTGATGGTAACATTCTACCGCGATTTAGAGAAGTGTGTGGAGCAGGGGATCAAGCTAGAACTTCAGCACCCTGAGGTTGTGGGTTCAAAACCCCATGCTGCTCCTTGTGACCCTGGGCAAGTCACTTACTCCTCCATTGCCTAAGGTATATTTGAAAGACTGCGAGCCTACTGGGAAAATGTTTGAATACGTGATTTGCAAACCATTCTAAGCAAACAAATAGATCATAGAAGATAAAATTTCATGACTATGTTAAATGTGTGGCAGGTAAATCAAAAGTCTCCACTATCACCCATCCTGCTTAATGTTCAAACATCTTTTCTAGGGTTCACTTTGGAGAATTCTGGGTACAAACACCCAGATTCTGTAAACAGCACCTAAATCGGCAGATGCCTCAAAAATGGTGCTGGTCGTGTATCAATACTTTAGAAAGTATAACCCACAAAAAAAGAATAGAATAGGAGAACAAAGATAGAACGAAAACTTCTTATACTGTTTTATTGCCACTGGGAAGTCACATATATCAAATGACACTCAGTTAAAGTAATTATATGTCCCAAAAATAAATAATGGTCCTCAGTATTCACTCCTCTTTAGTCAGAACAAACCTGTAATAAGAGTCATGAGTGAATGCTACCCAAAGGGGTACTCAAGCATGAAACATCCTCTGACCTTGCACCTACAGTGAAAATAACTAAATTGAAATTACAAAACAATGCGGTGCTCAAAATTACAATAAAAATTGTTTTTTCTTTTCTTTTTTCTTTTGTTAATCTTTTTCTTTTGAACGATAACAAAATCACTCTCAATGTGCAATAAAAGTTTTTTTGAAATCCATACAATGAGATCAAAGGTTAAGTGCAGAACTAGGTTCTTAATAATGCTCAACCTAACATCCACTGCTTCAAACATATAGTCAAAAATTTGTTGAAAAGAAGCAAAACAATTAGTACTTATCTGCACATAAAGGCAGTTGTAAATGCTCATTTATAACTTGCTCGACAGAGCTCCGTTTCAGGGAATTAATCCCCTTCTTCAGGAGCAAACACTGGATACTGGCAGAGAAATCGTTGGGGGAGAGCAAACGTAAGTATCTCAAGGCTGAAGCGCTGAAGGCTAAAGCTTCCATCTCTGTACCTTCCCTTCCATTGCTATATTCAACATTTCTTTCTTTCCCACTGTCTACCATCTCTCTTTCTCTCTCCATGCCTTGTGTCCTGGTCAAACCTCTCTATTCCCCTCCATGCAGCATCTCTCCCTACCTCCTCTCCATAAGCATGTGCAACATTCCTTTCTCTCTCCGCATGCACTATCTCTCCCTGTCCTCCACCCTATGTCTACTATTTCTCCCTCTCTCTTCTCCATGCATGTCTCCCTCCCCTCCACCAAATACAGGGGTTCTCTCTCTCATCCCTTTCTATCTCTGTTACATCTCTCCCTTCCTCTCCTCTACCCCATGTGCAACAATTCTTCCTCTCTTCTCCCATGTACAGCAGCTTTTCATCCCTTCTATCCCCCTGTTTAACAGCTTTTCATCCCTCCCTCTCCATCCCCTTGTGCAGCATCTCCTGTCCTACTCTCCCACCATGAGATCTGACATACCTTCAAGCCTTCCAAAGTAGCAACAGCGTTGATGATGGCTGGCAGGCAGAGGCAGCGTGGTGAATAAGCTACTTCTAGCCTGTCCCACCAGCAGGGCTGGTTGTAGTCATAAAGAGGCCCAGGGCAGAAATTAAGGAGGGGGGCCCCTCCTCTACCTATCCATCTCCCAATTTCCCCACCCATCTTTAAATGACTTCACACACAAAACACAGACAGACTTTCACCAAATACAGAACAATGGATCACAAATTAGAAATAGAAATATGAATACCAAAACTGGCATAACCATGAGAAGGGGCAGGGCCTCTCATTGTGAGCTTAGGCCTCCTCAAAATGCACATCTCCCTTGATGTAGCTAGTGGAGATCCCCAAACCTCATCAGCTCATGATCACATCCCTCCCCTCCTCAGGTCCAGAACTTTCAAAGTTCTGTAGCTAGCAAGTATTACAGAGCCACTGCCTTCCCTCCCCCCCTTCCGTTTGGCTCTCATGTATACATCCAAAGTTTGGAGGCTTCTGGTGGCCAGACTTGAGGAAGAGCTCTTCAGTTGCCAGGGCTTGGGGATCTCCACCAGCTCAAGTATTTATATTTTGCATTCAAGCAAGGAGAAAAATTGATGCCCGTCCACCCATTTGGGCTCCAGCCCCTCCCCACAAACCAGCTGCATGGCTATGCCACTGACTACAATAAAAAAATATTTGTGATGCACATCTCCCAAAGATAACATATTCCAGTTAATACATTCAGAATAAAACACTTTTTTCTACCTTGGTGTCTGACATTTTGGTTTTCTATCATCTTAGTCACAGTTTCTCTTTCTGCCTATCTTTTACTAATTCTCCTTCCAGTGTCTGTTCTCTCTTACTCCATTTCCCTCACTATGCCTGTCTCCAACATATTGATTTTTCCCTTTCCAATGAGTTCAACTCTCTTCCTCTTTCCCCAGGGTCCAACATTATGCTCTCTCTCTTTTCTATTGCTGTGTTCTTCCCTTCCCCCTTAATGCTGAACAATGGGTTGGAGGGAAAGAACCCTTCCATCCCTAGACCTAACATTTCTCCCTCTCTCCTTTCTTTCCATCCCCAGGTCCACCATCTCTCCCTTTCTCTTCCCAACTAGCCTCCCCCATCTTTCCCTCCTCCCCAGGTTAACAATCTCTCCCTTTCTCTTCCCAACAGTCCTCTATTTAAGTATCTTTCCCCTTCCTTCACTCCATCCCACCCCACATCCAACTTCTCTATTTCTCTTCTCTCCTTTCAGATCACTGCCCACCATCTCTCTCTCTCAGGGCTTCCTCTTTCCTTCCTTCCTCCCTCCTCTGTTTCCAGTCCCATAAACTCTTCCCCTTTACATACTCCCACACTCAGTCTGGCACTTCTTTTAACTCCCTCCCCAGTCTCCCTTTCTACTTTTAAAAAATTACAGCTTGTAACGGGGATTTCCTCACCTGTATGTCTTCCTCCTTCTATCCACGCCGGTCTGATATTGCTCTTACCTTCCATTGCTGAAAAATTCATTTTTGCTGCAGAGGACTTTCAGCCACAGCAGCCAAGCAGAAGCGCTGCTTACAGCTCCCCTCCCTGCTTTCCTTCTGCCACGGTCCATCACCAATGATGCAACTTCCGGTTTCCGCCTGGGAGGACCAGGGCAAAGGAAAGCAGGGAAGGGAGCTGTAGGCGGCTGTTCAGATTGGCTGCCATGGCTGGAGACCTCCTGCAGCAAAAATGGATTTCTCGGCGACAGAAGGTAAGGACAGCATCAGACCAGTGCGGATAGAAGTGGGAAGCCATGCTGGTTCACAAGGGGCCCTCCCAAGCCATGGGGCCAAGGGCAGCTGCCCTGTTTGCTCCCCCCTAACGCCGGCCCTGCCCACCAGTGGCGTGGCAGAGGGCCAGCCACCATCGTGATGAGAGTATTGATGTCTCTGAGAAAGAGGGATGTGTGCGACACCCTTTGTTTGAAACCCCTTGGAGAATTAGGAGGGCAATAGAAGATCTTTGGCACAATACTAAAATGCTTTATTTTAGAGATTGGAAATTACTTACTCAGTACAATTTTATTTGTATCAGTGAAGCAAGACCTCAGTGTCTTAGGAAAACAGACAAGACATAACATGCAAGTCATATACAGAGTTGCAGTACAATAATATTGCTTGATTACCATGATTTTTAGCAAGTGTCCAAGTTTAGATAGCTGTTTGCAATAGAATAAAATACATGTAATAAGGTCAGCATGTCCTCAGTACATGTTTGTTAACCTCTTCTAGTGCTGACAAAGGGGAACTTATGGCAAGTTATAAGTGCTCATCCTCATTTCTAGGGAAACAGACTGAAACATAAGCTGGGAGGGGGGAGGGGGAGGGAGGGGGCTAGGCTGACCTAATCAGGTATCATAGAAACATGATGGCAGATAAGGGCCAAAAGGCCCATCCGCAATAATCATTATCTCTTTCTTTCTCTGAGAGATCCCACGTGCCTATCCCAGGCCCTCTTGAATTCAGACAGTCACCACCTCTTCCTGGAGACTATTCCATGCATCTGCCAACCTTTCTGTAAAAAGGTATTTCCTTAGATCAACTTCATCCTATGCCCTCTTGTTGCAGAGTTTCCTTTCAAATGAAAGAAACTCGACACATGCGTATTTACATTTCATAGGTATTTAAACACAAGCACTGGCAAGTCAGATGCAAAGCATTGATAAAGACAGCTAAGAAAGAATATGAAGAGAAACTTGCAAAAGAGGCAAAACTCATAGGTACATCAGAAGCAGAAAACCTGTGAGGGAATCTGTGGGACCGTTGGATGATCAAGGAACAAAAGGGGTGCTCAGGGAGAATAAGGCCATAGCGAAAAGACTGAATGAATTCTTTGCTTGGATCTTTACAGAAGAAGATGTACGAGATCTACCTGAACCAGAAATGGTTTTCAAGGGTGATGATGGGGAGGAACTGAAAGAAATCTCGGTGAATCTGGAAGATGTACTAAGCCAAATCGACAAGTTAAAAAGTGATAAATCGCCAGGACCGGATGGTCTACATCCCAGGGTACTAAAAGAACTCAAACATGAAATTGCTGACCTGCTGTTAGTGATCTGTAATCTGTTGCTAAGATTGGAGGGTGGCCAATGTTACGCTGATTTTTAAAAAGAGCTTCAGGGGAGATCCGGGAAATTACAGACCGGTAAGCCTCACTTCAGTACCGGGCAAAATGGTGGAAACATTTATAAAAACTAAAATTGTGGAACATGTAGGCATGATTTAATGAGACAGAGTCAGCATGGGTTCAGCCGAGGGAAATCTTACCTCACAAATTTGCTTGACTTCTTTGAAGGTGTGAATAAACATGAGCCGGTTGATATAGTGTATCTAGATTTTCAGAAAGCTTTTCATAAAGTTCCTCATGAGAGGCTCCTGAGAAAATTAAAGTGTCATGGGATAGGTGGCAAAGTTTAGTTGTGGATTAGGAATTGGTTATCGGATAGAAAACATAAGGTAGGGTTAAATGGTCATTTTTCTCAATGGAGGAGAGTAAACAGTGGAGTGCCACAGGAGTCTGTACTGGGACCAGTGCTATTTAACTTATAAATGATCTGGAAATTGGAACGACGAGAGAGATGATTAAATTTGTAGATGACACTAAACTGTTCAAAGTTGTTAAAACGCATGCGGATTGTGAAAAATTGCAGGCAGACTTTAGGAAATTGGAAGACTGGGCATCCAAATGGCAGATGAAATTTAATGTGGACAAATGCAAAGTGATGCACATTGGGAAGAATAACCTGAATCACAGTTACCAGATGCTAGGGTCCACCTTGGGGATTAGCACCCAAGAAAAGAATCTGGGTATCATCATAGACAATACGCAGTAGTGGCCAAAAAAGCAAATAGGATGCTAGGAATTATTAAAAATGGGATGATTAACAAGAATAAGAATGTTAACATGCCCCTGTATCGCTCCAGGGTGCGTTCAAATCTGATCTCCTTATCTCAAGAAAGATATAGTGGCGCTAGAAAAGGTTCAAAGAAGAGCGGCAAAAGATGGTAAAGGGGATGGAACCCCTCTCGTAAGAAGAAAGACTAAAATGGTTAGGGATCTTCAACTTGGGTTCAGGTGAAAGAGGCAATTATAGGACTTCAAATAGCTCAGAGGAGGAGCAAAGAGAGAGAGATAAAGAGAACAAAATGTATTTTGGAGGGAGAGGGCAAGGGAGAAATAATTGAGGGGAACAGATATCTGTTACGGAAAATGCTTGAGTACCTGATTGTAAAACCACTTAGATAACCTAGATAACCTGGGTCCCAGGAGGTTCCGGACCCAGCCGGCTGTGCACCCCACTAGGGTGTGCACCTGGGGCTGTCCGCCCCCTCCCCCCCCTTGGTACACCACTGCCTAGATAGGCGGTATATAAAAACCTAATAAAACTTGAATTCTAATAAGTAAAAGCATTCCTTTTATAGCATATAATCTTCAGTCAGTATAAAATAATGGGAGTCCATTGTAGCATGTCACTGATATGCATGACTGTTATAACTGTGGCTAATATATGTAGAAAAAGAAACAGTTTTGTGAAGAAAAAATGCATGTTTCTTTTCAAATCACCACTTACAGCACTGCAGCAAAAGTACAGTGAAGAATGCCTAAATAAACAGATAGATTTCTGCTGATTATATTATGTCCTTGAGAGCGATATTGTCAAAAGGTTAGAAAGAAAAGTTTGACTTTTTACAGATAATAAGAAGATTTGCAACAGAGTTAGTGGCGCACCAAGGGGGGGGAGGTCCGGGTCCTCCTGCCCTACTGTGCAACTGGACCTGCACCTCCTTCCTTTTCCCCAGTCTGCGCCGCTGCAGTCTTACCTTCTCCGCTACAGCTGCTAATCGCCGACAAGAAGTCTTCTTTCCGACATCAATTCTGACGTTGGAGAGGACGTTCCGGGCCAGCCAATCACTGCCTGGCTGGCCCGGAATGTCCTCTCAGACATCAGAATTTACGTCGGAAAGAAGACTTCTTATCGGCGATTAGCAGCAGCAGCGGGGAGGTAAGAGTGCAGCGGCATGGACCGGGGGAAAGGAAGGAGAGAGGCTTTTTTTTTTTTTTCTGCGATAGGGAGGGAAAGATGTAGGCAGGCAAGCTGGCTGGCTTTAGGGGTGGACAAAATCTGGAAGGGAGTGGGGGACATAAGGAGGCACTGGGGGCACTAAGGACACAGGATGGAGGCACTGGGGGCACTAAGGACACGGGAAGGAGGCACTGGGGGCACTAAGGACATAGGATGGAGGCAGGGACACTAAGGACACAGGACGGAGGCACTAGGGGCACTAAGAACACGGGAAGGAGGCATTGGGGGCACTAAGGACGGAGGCAATGGGGGCACTAAGGACACAGGACGGAGGCACTGGGGGCACTAAGAACACAGGACGGAGGCACTGGGGGCACTAAGGAGAGAGAAGGAAGGAGAGAGGGAATAGAAAGGGACAATTGTTGGGTCTGAGTGCAGAAAAAAAGAAATGAAAGAAAGGATGCACAGATGTCCCCTTTTGATGAAAAAAAATAAATGGTCACCCTACCTCTGACTTACTTTCTCTGCAGCAGAGTCGGCAGCCACGCTGAGGTGCAGGAAGGTCCCGCAACTCCCTGCGTCTGCCGGGTCCACCCCCTCCGACGTAACTTACTTCTTCCGGAGCAGAGCCAGCAGACGAGTCATCGCGGGACCTTCCAGCATGCGGCTGCCAAGTCCGCTCCAGAGCAAGTACGTCGGAGTGGGGTGGACTGGCAGCCAGCAGCTACAGTCATCGTGGGACCTTGCTGCATGAAGGGAGAGAAAGGAGCAGGACTGCTGGAATGGAAGAGTGGTGGAGGGAAAGAAAGGGGGCAGGGTGGTATGGAAGGGTGGCGCTGATTGAATTGATGTACAGAGAAAGGGGAGAGACATAAGGGGGAAGGATATTGGAGGGAAAGATAGGGGGCAGATGCTGATTGAAGAGGGGTGGATGGAGAGAGAAAGAGGGGAGCAGATGCTGGATGGAAGTGGACAGAAAGAGGAGAAGGTACTAGATGGAAGGGTTAGAGAAAGAGGGTATATGATGGAAGGAGGGGATAAATAAAAGGAGGGCACATGATGGAGAGAAAAGGATTGAGTTAGGGAAACACTGGAGGGGTGAGGGAAAGGGGTGACAAGCTTTAGGTAGACAGTAAAAAAGGAAATTGATGAGAGGGTAGTAAGAACATAATCTAGACAGATGCAGAAAATAAATTGAAAAGGAAAATGAGGGAAAAAAGGGAAAGGGATTGCAGAAGGGGGAGGCATACAGTTTCTGGAGGGGACATAGATGGAGAGAAGATGCCTTATAGGGGAAGAGAGACGGCAGACAGTAGATGGAAGGAAGAGAATATCAAGAAGATGAGGAAAGCAGAAACCAGAGAAGGCAAAGGTAGAACAAAAATTTTCTATTTATTTATTGCTTTAGGAGACTGTTTCTGTGGTGTTGCATTGTATGCAGAGTCCAGCTTCTTGCTGGTTCAATTTAACCTTTGTCTATGTATTTCTATTTTATCCCCCCTTTTGTGGAGCGTTTTTAGCGCTAGCCATGGTGGTAGCAGCTCTGATGCTCAGAATTCTATGAATGTCAGAGCTGTTACCACCATGGCTAAAATCCACACTACAGTTTTGTAAAAGGGGGAGGGGTTAGTTTGTGATGACATATTCCATACTAGGCGAAGGTGTTTTGTGTGTTCAAAAGACATGGTTTTTTGTTAGGATTGACTGCAGGATTGATCTGCCTAAAGTTTTGTGCGTATGTTGGTGTACATAGCCAGTGCATGAGGTACATAACCGGATTATGAGGTGTTGTCACTTATTGGTGCTAGTTGGCACCAATAATTGACAACACCTCATAATCGATGTTAATTAATAGCTACACACACTACTTGGTAGACACATTGCCCAAAATGTTATGTGTCAGATCAAGTGGGCCACCCTGGAAAGGGACAGATCGTGGGTGTTCTTTTAAGTTATGTGCACGTTTTTAGCTTGTGCACTGATGTGCACAAAACTTAGGGATAAGCATTTAAGCCAGGCTTTCCTTGGCCTACGTGGGTGCACCTACAAAAAGTTATGATGCATAACTGACAATAAGCATGATTCTAGAAGTTGCATAAAACTTTTATAGAACTTTTATAGTTGGCACTGATTTTTTAGGTGGCTTATATGCAATCAGGCCCTATGCTTTTAAAAGAGGTGATGAATATTGGATGTGGCCCATTACTACGTATACTATAAGGAGGTGAATTTTCAACCAGAAGAGTGACTGTGTTAAATCCTAGCATTTAACTTCACCTGTATATTTCACATATGGTGCCGCAAGTTAGGTGGCGGTAGATGCATCATATATCCATTTTGACGAACCAAATAATAATAATACAAAAACTATCTTATCACATTTAAAGCAATTGGATCTCCACCCTGTAATATCCCAACCCACTCATCAGGCTGGTCATACATTAGATATGGCCCTAATATCAACAACTTCAAAAAATAAACTTTTCTTGAATAATTGTGCTCCTGTTCCATGGTCTGATCACTACTTACTCTCGTTAACATATAGTTCTGTTCATTGTACAAATCAATCAAAACAACAGACAATAAACTTTAGAAACTATAATAAAATTTCTGGTGATTTAATTCTTTCCTCTTTTGAGCTTGATTTTTCACAATCCAACACTAACTCTCCAGAAGAATTAACCAATTTATGGAATATAGCTCTTTCTACATTCTTAGAAGAGGTGGTTCCACTTCAAACAAAGATAATTTCGGCACGTAAAATTCAGAACCCTTGGTTTTCAACAGAACTGACTCTTATTAAGCAACAGGTCCGATCTTTAGAGCGCGCATGGAGAAAAAATAAAACCTCAATAAATCTACAATTATTTAAAGAGCAAATTGCATACTATAAAACAAAGATAAATCAAGCAAAAATGAAATATTATTCTGAGAAAATAATTAAGGCTAAAAATCCATCGATACTATATAAAATATTAAAAAGAATAACATTCTCAACCAATAAGGAGAAATTAAATGAAACCAATAATACTCTCACAGCCCAAAAATTGGCAGATCACTTTTCAGATAAAATTAAAACAATCAGAAAAACTTTTACACAAAATCAACAAGGTTCATCTGATCCTGAGCAGCTTAAATTGGACTCTTTGACTTCCAAATGCTCTAAATTCAAACTTCCGAGTCAAAAAGATATTGAGATGACCTTTAAATCCATTAATATTAAAAGTTCAAAAGCAGATCTTATTCCTCCTTTTATTTTGAAGCAATACTTTCATATTTTTGGACCATTTATTCATACTCTAATTATCGAAAGTTTGACCCAAAGTATAGTACCAAGAGAATGGAAAAAATCAATTGTACGCCCAATTATTAAAGATCAAAATGCAAGTTATACAGATCCAAGTAATTACAGACCCATATCCAATATTCCCTTTTTGGCTAAACTAACGGAAAAGATTGTCTTTAACCAAATTTCTGATTTTGTAGAAAAGACTAATGTTCTCCATCCCAATCAAACGGGCTTTAGAGAACACCATAGTACTGAATTAGCATTAATAGGTTTGACCACTACCATTCATTATTTCCTTGACCACCATCAAACTACTTTATTAATCTCACTTGATCTTTCGGCCGCTTTTGACACAATTGATCATCGACTTCTCATAAACAGACTTCAATCTATTGGGATCACTGATCAAATTCTTTCTTGGTTTATTTCTTATTTTACAGATCGTTCTTCCTCTGTTTTTTTCAAAGATTCTAATTCTAAAGTCACATCAACTACTTTCGGTGTTCCCCAAGGGTCTATTCTCTCTCCATTATTATTCAATATCTTTCTATCACCATTAATTACATTGTGTCAATCTATAGGTTTCCATGTCTTCTCATATGCAGATGATATTCAGCTTCTACACCCTATAGACACTAACAATATATCTGCCATTCAGGAGATCAGTAAGAAACTAGACCAGGTCTACCAATGGCTAAACACAAATAAACTGGCCCTTAATATAAAAAAAACAAACCTAATGATCTTTCCATGGAAAGAAAATCCGACGTTAATTGCTCCTATTACTATAGATAATGTTCCATTACAGATAGTTAATAACATAAAAATTTTAGGAGTAATTTTTGATCCTAAATTGAATTTCCACGATCATATTAGTTATATTGTTAAAACGTCCTTCTATAGATTACGACGGATTAGATCTATCTCAAAATTTCTCTGCTCAAAATCATTAAATATTCTCATCCATTCCTTAGTGATAGCCAAACTTGATTACTGTAATGCTCTCTTTAAAGGTATAACACTAACTGAACTTAAACGTTTGCAAATTATCCAGAATGTCTCCATAAAACTCATAACTAAATCTAAAAAATTCGATCACGTTACCCCTCTGCTAAAAAACGCTCATTGGCTTCCTGTCATCCATCGAATATCGTATAAACTTTGTCTACTTACATTCAAGACATTACTATATAAGACACCTGCTTTCATTTATAAATTACTAATACCGTACCAACCAATTAGAACATTAAGATCTATTGATCAAAATTTACTGACGGTTCCCTCATTAAAATTTATAAACACCAGACGACAATTTATATTTTCTGTAACAGCCCCACAAACCTGGAATGCTCTTCCAATTTTTTTACGTAATGAACAAGACTTGGTAAAATTTAAAATACAATTAAAAACATTTTTATTTAATGATGCTTTTAATACTTAATTTAATAATATTCAGACCAATAATTCCAATATTTTTGTACCATTCGTTTTAATGTTTCCCCTTTTGTGTTTTTCCTATGTATCTCTTTTATTCGACAAATGTATTTCATAAACCCCTCTTACCCAATGTAATGTAGTTTTTATTATTCATTGTAAGTATTTAAAGTTTGTATTGTATGTTTTCTTTTAATTATATTTTACTATGTACATCGCTTTGAATTAGATAAAGCGATTAATCAAGAAAAATAATAAACTTTGAAACTTTGAATATATCTGGGCTCCTTCAAGAAAACCATCAGGAAGCTGAGGCTGGTTCAGAATACAGCCGTCCGCCTCATCTTCGGCTTGAACAAATGGGAACACGTTACCCCTTTCTATCATAAATTGCACTGGTTACCATTTGAATCCAGAGTCTTGTTCAAATTCTCATGCTTCTGCTACAAAACAGTATTTGGTATGTTATCTTAACCCCCACTTCAATTTAAATTACAACAATAAGACCTCCCGCAGAATACACCTGTTTGCTTTTCCCTCATTAAAATTACCATTTCAAAAGGTTCCTTGAAAAAAACTTTTCTTTTCAGGTGGTTAAACTAAATTCTTGGCTCGCCCAAACTGGGCTTGATGCCTCTTCCTATCTGGATTTCAGAAAGCAGCTCAAAACGCAATTATTCCACAGACTGAATTCTTAATGCATTTTATTATTACCATCTTTTTACTACTTTTTTTCCCCTCATTACCACTTCCTTTAGATTGTTACAACCATCCACTTATGGCCTGTAATTACTTCCTTTTCCTTTTCTTATATTGTATGCTTACAACCTGTTAACTTCAATGATTACATTGTTTGTACTTCAATTTTAACTATTGTGAACTGCCTAGAACTCTCTGGGTACGGCGGTATACAAAAAAAAATTATTATTATTAACTTAATAGTTTTAATAGGTTCAATTAGCGCAGTAATTGACTGTGCCAATTAAAATGCTGTTAAAACGAGAGGCGCCCACAAGCACCTCCAAAAATGGTGGTTAATTCCTACAGTGGACCTTAGGTATCTCTGTAGATGCAATTTTCGTGAAAGGTAGGTGCCAGAAATGTAGGCCATGAAAATCCTAGCCTAGCCTACCTTTCACAAAGCCATGATTCTCCAAACAGCGCTTTTGCATGATTGACATGTGATTGGTGCTGCTTTTGTAAGCAGTTCCTGATGTAGGTGCTGTTTGAAGAATCTGGCCCTAGATGTCTAGTTTAGTTTAGGCCTGTTGCTCCATAGATCTAGTTTAAATGTATAAGTGATCCAGCAGCAGCTTAATATTGCTTCACATCAAATCACTTTTGGCCTGCCCTCATTCCGCCCCAAACTTGGTCTCTTATCATATGGATTGTGTTGCGCCATTTACTCCGAGTCTTGGCTCATATCAGTATAAAAATACACAGATAGAGAAGTTATATGTTCAATGGCCACCAGTGAATGTATAGCTTTGTTTAAATATTGGCCAAAGGTTATACATAAAGAAGGGAAACTGAAGAATGAGAGTGCATCAAATGTAAGTCATAATTTCTCAGAAATAACGATGAGGTAAAAATCCTGGCAAAGCACCTTGGAGAATTAACCACTTGATGGCTGGGATCATCTGCAAATATCAGACTGGCTTCATTAAAAGCAGACAAATTTCAGATAATGTTAGGAGGATGATAAATGTGACTCACGCAGTTCAAAGGGAGAAAAGAGCGGCCATGCAGACCTCCCTAGTTACAGAAAAGGATTTTGACAGGCTCTGCTGGAAAACATCAATATCAGTAACAGGTTTGTGGCCTAGATAAAAGCTTTATATCATCAACCAATTGGCTAATGGATATAAGTTGGAATCTTTTGAATTATTTAGGGGTGCTAGCCAGGATTCTTGCCCTCCTCACTATTATTTGCAATTGCCCTTGAATCCTTTGCTTGCATATAGTCTGCCATAACAACGACAAAGCCAATTAGGTAGGCAAAATTGAATGCAAAATGTCAATGTATGTTGATGATACTTTGATTTTTCTGGGAGAATCTCAGACTTCAGTTCCTCTGTTCTTCAAGGAGATTTAAAACCTCAAAATATCAAGGTTCAGAATTAAGGTAGAAAATTCTACAACACTAGCAGTGGAGATGAAGGAATAAGTAACTGAAAATATAGCTTCCTTAAAATGACATAAAACAAAATGGGAACCCGAAACCTAATCTCAGGAGTACCCCGGAGCCCTTTATGCTTGCTCACCCCTTATACTTCATAACAGTATACATTTATATATGAGAGCTTGTACACTACCAGGGATATTTCTTTGGGACTATTTTCTAAAGGCAAATAGGTATCTTTGTTACCTTTATATAACTTGCAAATATATAGTAACAGTGTACCTAAGAAATCAATGTAAAATAAATAACCAACAAACTAGGACATAACTAAAATGAGGGGAAGGGGATGTGATTTGATCTACCACTTTTCTGTGGTTACATATCAAAGTGATTTACATATTTTATACAGGGGACAATAAAGGGTTAGGTGGTTGCCTAAAGTCAGAAGGAGCTGCAGTGGGAATCATACTCAGTTCCCCTGGTTCTCAGGACACTGCACTAAACATTGGGCTAATCCTCTAACAATATTTCATATGTGATTAATTGAACTTAAAACCCATCAAAGTATCTTCAAGACCCTATCATTGAACACTGTGGGTCTGATTCTGTATAGGACACTGGTCTCAACGACTGCCTAAAAAGCGGCAGAGAATCACATGCCAATCTTGCAATGGCATCCCATACAGAATCGGGTCTACCTTAAGGCGCAGACGCCTTTCACCTCCTCTACCCCCGATTCTCTAACCAGCGCCAGTTAGAGAATCGTGCCTGCCTGATTACAAAGATAGGCAGCTCAGCCTTGTCATCGGCTGATCACAACATGGGAATCCCTGATCAGCTGAACTGGCAGGCCTCCCCAAAACTGTGGCTTCAGGGAGTCCTGCTAGCTCAGCTGATTGGGGGGAAGTTCCTCTGCTGCGGTGAATCACTGACACCCCCTTTGGGAGTGGCCTTTGCTATTTAGGCTCCTCCCACTGTATCCCATTTTGAAGAGGCAGGCCTGCTGGCAGGAGGGACTGGGCATTCTTCTTGCTGGTCTTCCTCTAGAGCAGGGGTGTCATTCCAGGGCCACAATCCAGGGCCACAATCCAGTTGGGTTTTCAGTATTTCCCCAATGAATATGCATAAGATCTATTAGCATACAATGAAAGCAGTGCATGCAAATAGATCTCATGCATATTGTGACCAGCCAGGTATTCTCCCTGCCAAGGTCCCAGTTAGGGCAGGGGAAAATGTAAAAAGGAAAGCCCGGGGTGGAATCAGGAAGGGGCATATGGTTCCTGAGAATGCTAATTTACCCTGTGACCACCAGAGGGAGCCTGAGGTGTTTGAGGAAGAGGTAGGTGATCTATCCCCGAGTCACCACCGGGGGAGCCCAAGAGGTCCCAGGAACATTGCTGACTCGATTAAAGTAGGGCGTGGCCCCAGAGTACTTAAACCAGCAGTGGAAAACAGACAGGGAGGCCAGTTTAAACCTTTTCTCCCTAGGGAGTCCCCTGGGCCAAGCAGGAGCAACCAACCTACACCCATGGAGCTGTTAGAGGCTGGACAAGCTGAGGAGCTACTGATTCCAGAAGGAGAACAACCCATGGAATGTGAGGAAAGTCTGACCGAAGATGCTCCTGTTTTTCCTGAAGCCATGCAGGTGGACTGGGCCTCAACCTGCAAACAGTGAGTTGAGTTTGCGCTTTACTGTTTGGGACTATTTTTGGTTTTTTTTTAAGCTAGGAGTGTGAATTGTTTGGGAGAGGTTTTGCTAACACCCTGGGAGGGAATTTTTGAAAGCCTGTTTGAGGCCTTTATTTTGCAAAACCTGACACTCTCCTGTCCTGGCAGTGAATTGAACTGGCCAGAGGCTTTAATGAACTTTGAGCACTAGTGCTACTGAATAAATGCCATGAACTGTTTTTTTGTTGATTCCGGTTTGGAATCCAGTCCTGCAGGGACACACGTCAGAGTGCTTTATTGTGGTTACCACTGTGAGTGATATTGAAAGATGAGAAGAAACACATTCAGAACCGAGCGGACATTCAGGACCGAGCGGAAGCCCGCAAATAGCAGATCTGGGTCGGAGGGAGAAGGTTAATATAGGCCCAGAGCTCTCCACAACACAGACACAGCAAGTGCAGGTGATGATCGAAAAATTTTCTGATGTTTTCTCCTCCATTCCAGGCCGTACGAAGGGAATTGCTCATGACATTGTGACTAACCCAGGTAGGATAGTCAGGGTACACCCTTATCGGTTGTCTGAAGAAAAAAAAAAATTAGTTAATGAACTAGTACAGGAAATGTTAAACCTAGGTGTCATTGAACCTTCACAAAGTCCCTGGTGCAGCCCAATCGTGATAGTCCCTAAGGGGGATGGGTCTTCCCGTTTTTGTATTGATTTTCGGCAAGTCAATGAGGTATCACAGTTTGATGCATTCCCCATGCCTCGCGTGGATGAACTGTTGGACCGCCTTGGTCAGGCTCGGTATTTGCCAACCATTGATCTGACCAAAGGGTACTGGCAGATTCCTCTAACAGCTGCTGCCAGACCCAAAACAGCATTTAGTACCCCCTATGGGCTGTACCAGTTCACCCGAATGCCTTTCGGACTTCACGGGGCAGCTGCAACTTGCCAACGCGCAGTGAACGAGGTCCTAAGGGGACACCATGCCTACGCAGAGGCCTACCTTGACGACATTGTCATATATTCTGCATCTTGGGCTCAACACCTAGAGCACGTTTCATCGGTACTAGAGTCACTCAGGAAAGCCGGGTTCACTGTGAACCCAAAGAACAGAGAGAGGTTAAGTACACTGTGGGTAGAGACCAAATTAGACCCCTAGTGGATAAAGTTCAATGTATCAGGGACTTTCCACGCCCGATCTCGAAAAAACAGTTACGGGGGTTCCTGGGGCTCATGGGATATTATAGGAGGTTTATCCCGAATTTCGCCACTAGAGCTACCCCTCTAACCAACATGTTAAAAAAGGATAGCCCCAACAATTTACTATGGGAATCCAGCAGTGTGGAGGCTTTTCAAGAAAGTCTCTGTAAGCAACCAGTTCTGACAGCTGTTGATTTCAATAAGCCTTTCACTCTTCAGACAGATGCTTCCGGGTGTGGTTTAGGTGCCATTCTCAGTCAGGAGAAACAGGGTATAGAACATCCAATCCTATATTTAAGCAGGAAGTTACACCCTAATGAAAGAAACTATGCCGTGGTGGAGTTGGAGTGTTTGGCCGCTAAGTGGGCAATGCAGACCTTAGTGCCCACCTGGAAGAGCGCCCATTCACCTTAGTTACCGATCATGCTGCTTTGAAATGGTTGGGCACTATGAGAAATAACAATGCGCGCCTCACCCGTTGGTATTTAGCATTGCAAACTTTCAGATTCACAGTAGTCCACCGCCCAGGTAGCTTGAATACTAATGTCGACATTCTTTCCCGTATTCCGGAAAACACTTCACCTACTGATGCTTATCAGAATAAGCACCGTTTAAGGGTGGGGGTATGTGACCAGCCAGGTATTCTCCCTGCCAAGGTTCCAGTTAGGGCAGGGGAAAATGTAAAAAGGAAAGCCCGGGGTGGAATCAGGAAGGGGCATATGGTTCCTGAGAATGCTAATTTACCCTGTGACCACCAGAGGGAGCCTGAGGTGTTTGAGGAAGAGGTAGGTGATCTATCCCTGAGTCACCACCGGGGGAGCCCAAGAGGTCCCAGGAACACTGCTGACTCGATTAGAGTAGGGCGTGGCCCCAGAGTACTTAAACCAGCAGTGGAAAACAGACAGGGAGGCCAGCTAGGGCCAGCTAGGGTTTAAACCTTTTCTCCCTAGGGAGTCCCCTGGGCCAAGCAGGAGCAACCAACCTACACCCATGGAGCTGTTAGAGGCTGGACAAGCTGAGGAGCTACTGATTCCAGAAGGAGAACAACCCATGGAATGTGAGGAAAGTCTGATCGAAGGTGCTCCTGTTTTTCCTGAAGCCATGCAGGGCCTCAACCTGCAAACAGTGAGTTGAGTTTGCGCTTTACTGTTTGGGACTATTTTTGGTTTTTTTTAAGCTAGGAGTGTGAATTGTTTGGGAGAGGTTTTGCTAACACCCTGGGAGGGAATTTTTGAAAGCCTGTTTGAGGCCTTTATTTTGCAAAACCTGACACTCTCCTGTCCTGGCAGTGAATTGAACTGGCCAGAGGCTTTAATGAACTTTGAGCACTAGTGCTATTGAATAAGTGCCATGAACTGTTTTTTTGTTGATTCCGGTTTGGAATCCGGTCCTGCAGGGTGGCTCCATTTTGGGTCACACGTCAGAGTGCTTTATTGTGGTTACCACTGTGAGTGATATTGAGCCCTCTCCTGGGCTACAGTGGGCTACAATATTCATTGGGGAAATCCTGAAAACTCAACTGGATCGCTTAGAATTTGGAATAAGCGATTAATCAAATACTTAATAAACTTGGAACTTGGAAACTTGGAACCCCTGCTCTAGATGGGGGGGTGTCGAGGAGGTATTGGGGTTTCTGGGTGGGGTGTCAGGGGTTCGAGGTGGCCTGGCAGCAGGAAGGAGTGGGTATCCCTCCTGCTGATCTCGGGGATGGGTGTTGCGGGGTCCTCTGCCTGCCACAGCTGACTCAGCTGATTGTAGCAGGGGAATTTCCCCCTGATCAGCTGAGTGGCAGGACTCCCTGAATCTGCAACTTCAGTGAGTTCTGCCAGCTCAGTTGATAAGGGATTCCTGTGCCGCGATCAGCTCAGCCAGCTTCAGGCGTCTACTTTTACATGAGGAAATGAAGGCCAGCATTTTGTAGGCCTACATTTCAGGCATCTGTCATAGCTCTATGTAGATGCGTGGGGATATTTAAACACACCCAAGGCTTCTTCTGGGCAAAATCATACCCATGTCCTGCCTTGGGCATGCTTAAGTGCCCCAATATGTCTCTGTAGACCAACAACAGTCGCCTACAATGTCCATATCAACAGAATTCTTTTTTAGCAAACATACATCCCGATTGGCTTCCAGATGGCGGTAGGATACCTACTGCCGCCTAAAATCAGAATGTACAGTGAGGGTAATTTTATAACATCACCTAGGTTGAGAGGGGAAGAAGGCACCTATTTTTTGCTTATTTTATTAAGACACATAGAGGGCCATTTTCGAAAAGGACGTTTAAGTCTGATTTGGATGTTTCCTGCTAAACATTCAAAGTTGGAAGCACAGAAACATCCATTTTCGAAAGCCATACCACTAGATGTCCAAAAACTTAAAAAAAAAAAATCATCTACTTGGACGTCTAGGCCAGCAGGACATCCAACCCTTAGGATGCTTAACTTTATACCCAATTTTCGACCAAAGTAACATCCAGGGTGGGTCAAAATCAAGATGGCATCGAGGACGGATGCTGAAGCAGGCGCAGCGTCTTGTATCACTTGTTTCCAGCACTGAGCAGTGACTCTATCCCGACGGAATGGGAAAGAGGAAAGGGATCTCTCGCCCTAACCCTCCGGCGCTTGGGATCCCCCAGCACTTGGTTCAAACTACTATTACAAGCGCTTTTGCCTGTCCAGCTGAGGGAACCCTTCCTACCTTGGGGCTGAGCCCAGAGCAGAGGTCGGTCCCTCCCCAACCCGAAAGTGGCCTGGTGCAGGGAGACGCAGGAGTTCAGCTACCCGGTAAGGGAAAGCTACATTCCAGCAGAGGAGGGATGCCAGCACTGGACCTCAGGAGGAAGGTGCTGGTGATTTTTGCCTGCTATCTCCCAGCACCATGGAAGGAAAGGTGAGAGGTGCTTCGGGAGGGAATTCCATCAGTTTTGGGTAATTAAAAAGACCGGAGAAAATAGATATGGAAGCAGGCCATATCTATTATGGACGCAACCTTAAATTGAGCCTTTCAGCTATTAAAACTGATTATGGGACTCTAAAGTAGAGCAACATGGAATGCGACTGTCTAATTTAACTGAAAAATTGGAGAAACAAGAGGAAAACTTAAAGGAAATAAAGACTGTCCAAATGAAAATGGTTAAAGAAAAATCATTTATTTCCCGCAAGTTGGAGAATTTTGAAAACTCTCTGAGAAAGAACAACTTAAGGAATTTTCCTAAATTCCCCGTCATCTCACCAGTAGAGATGGCAAGAAAATATTTTCAAGAGGTTCTTGCCGTTCCACTGGAAAATCTACCTCCAATTTTATCTTATTATCTGGGTATTAAGACACCTCAAGGGGAATCTACTCCTACTGAAAAACCAATGGATAATGTGGACATGAATTTGTCTTTATTTTTGGAAAGTTCCCTTGAGGTGATAACGGATAGAACTTTGCTGACACTGGCTTTGGAAAGTGATAGGGAATATATTCTCTGTTTATATTTTCGACATATTAATGATAAGTTTTTGGGCTCTAATGTTAGAATTTTCCCAGATTTGGCTCAGAAAACCCAGAAGTGAAGGAAGGAGTTCTTGGCCCTGACGCCAAAAGTCCTCACTCTTGGGGCTACTTTTTGGGTTAAATTTCCAGCAAAATGTTATGTTTCTTATCAAAGTAAGAAATTTCTTTTTTTGAGCCCAAACAGCTTTTAGACTTTATAGGGCCAAAAGAAGGGTTGGTATCTCAGTCTAATGATAAATGATCTGCTGTAGGTTGGGTCATTCTAATATAAAAAAAATTTTCCAACTTGTTGAAAATTTCCTTTCTTGATTTTTGTAATTGTGGACTAAATATTAGCAAAATGTTTCCAAATACATCTGTTTGTTTAATTCTTTGATTTTCCTTATGAACATTTCTGATCTGTTTCGAGTTGTGTATGCTTGATTTAAAATTGAAATAAAAAACAAAGGGCTCCTTTTACTAAGGTGCGCTAGCAGTTTTAGCACGTTAGTATTTTTGGTTTAGCATGTGGTTTGCATGCGCTAATCTTTAGCGCGCGCTAAAAACGCGCCCAAAAGGAGCCCAAAGTAACATCCAAGTTCAGTGTTCTCCCCAGAAATTTTTTCCAGCCGGGTGGTTTGTAAAAGTAGCCGGGTGAGGCGGGATGGGGAAATTTGGTGGTGGGGAAAATTAACCCCCCTTTTACTAAGGTGCGCTAACATTTTTAGCATGCACAAACTCCCGCACTACGTGGGAAAACTAACGCCAACTCAATGCTAGCATTAGCGTCTAGTGCGCGTAGTAATTCTGCGTGCGCTAAGTACACGCTAAAACCATTTTCGCAATTTAGTAAAAGGAACCCTAAATGTGTACTATTTTTATTAGTTAATTATTATTATTTTCCAATGCTCAATATGACTTCCTTTTTTAAGGTTTGACACTTGTGCCAGAATATTTTTACTAAATTTAAGAAGCATCCAATGCTAGAAGGGAATAATTAGATATTTGCCCTCTTTCAAATGGTATAGAGCAGTGTTCTTCAACCTTTTTACACCCGTGGACCGGCAGAAATAAAAGAATTATTTTGTGGACCGGCAAACTACTAGGACCAAAATTTAAAAACCCCGTTTATGCCCCATCTCCGCGAGCTCGGTCCCCACAAACCATCTGATCCCATCTGCACAAGCCGCAATTATGATTTTATATTGAACGTATTTTATTAAAAGTATAAAAAGAAACAATATTCTGAACAATTGTGATTTTATAAATACAAATATACAGAGCACGGACCAACAAAACCCCTGTCTCCCCTCCCCTTCACATATATCCCCTCTACTATCAAGAAAACTGAACAAGCCAAGTTATTATAGAATGCTACATAGAAATATCATGCTAACAGAATACTGCAGTCCCCAGTTATGTCTCTAGCAGGATATATAATTCAAATCTGATATATTCTAATGACAAAATAGAAATAAAATTATTTTTTTCTACCTTTTGTTGTCTCTGGTTTCTGCTTTCATCTTCTTTTCACTCTTTTCCTTCCAGCATCTGCCTGTTCCATCCAATGTCTGCCCTCTCCCCCTTCCATATGTATCTGACTTCTTTCTATACCCCTCTTCCTTGTCCATCCTCCTCTCTCCTTTTTACATCATTCATTCCAGCTTCACTGCCTTCTTCATTTTTATCTCTCCTACACCAGATCTAGCATCTTTATCCCTCTCTCATTTCTCTGCTGACCCCTTTTCCAGCATCATTCTCTCTCTACATTCTCATTCCTCTCTCTCCCCTTTCTCTCATCTGATCTCTCCATTCCACCCTGACCCCCTTCCCCTCCTGTAATCTCCCTGCCAGCTGTTTCCTTCCTTTTTTTCTTTCTCCCTACCCTCCTTCCTTTTTTTTCCTTCTCCCTTCCCTCCTTCCTTTTTTTCCTTCTCCCTTCCCTTCTCCCTTTATCCAACATTAACTTTCTTCCCATCTCTTTCCCTCCTCCCTCCCAGCAGCATCTCTCCTTCTAACTCCCTTCAAGTCCAGTAACAGCTCTCCCTTTTCCAGTACCTTCCCAGCCTCCTACAGTGGCTTCCTCCCCTTCCAGCAGCTCTCTGTACTTGCCTGCAGGAAGTTGCCGGTAAATTGGAGAGCTGGTGGGAGGGGAGACAGCCACTGTGAAGGCTCCCCAGGATCTTGTTTGCACACGCTGACCATCTCCCTCCACCTGCACCTGAATCTGCAGCTCTCTCCGGTCTAATCACAACTTCCCCGCGGCCCTCTTCAGCAACTCGGCAGGGGTGGCGATCAAGACACGCTGCCGACGTCGGGACCTTCACTCTCTGAGTCCCGCCTATTTTGTTTCAACTTCCTGTTTCTGAACAGGCGAGACTCACAGAGGGAAGGCCCCGATGTTGGCAGCCTATCTTGATCGCCTGAGGCTGGGAGGAACATTAATCAGCAGGAACCGCAGTTGGGAAGAACCACAGTCGGCAGGAAATTTAACTGCCGACTTGATCTCGCCGGCCCTGCACGGACCGGCAGAAATTTTCTGCGGACCGGCACCGGTCTGCGGACCGGCGGTTGAAGAACTGTGGTATAGAGGTTTAAATAAGGGAAAGGCATTAATGAAGTTATTAGGTTCAATCTAGCCATTTATTTCTGCATGAATTTAAACAACTAAAAAAAAAAAAGATAAATATAGCTCATCCAGTCATACAAGAATGGCTCTACAGCAGGAGTGCCCACTAGTGCTGCCCAATTCAGGAAAATTTTTTTGATTCGATTCAGCCTATTGAATTTGTTTTTCGATTCGATTTTCCTTCCCAATTGGGTGTTTTTTTTAAACATCCTGGTGGGTTTATTTTATAGCCTCTTAACCACCTTTGCCTTCTCCTAACCACACTGGCACTGTGGTGTAAACAAAATCAACAAACAAAAAATACTTTTCCTCTCTCTGTTAAATCCTAGCTCACGTTTGCAGTCTGGCAGGATACACATTTCAAATCTGACAATTGTAATCATAAAACAGAAAATAAAATTATTTTTCCTACCTTTTGTTGTCTGGTCATTATTCAAATCTTGTTGGTCCCAGGCTCTGGTTGTCTTCTGATAACTTGCTTGCCAGGGTCTCCTTCTTTCTTCTTTCTCCATGCTAACCATCCACCTGCCATCTCTGTCCTCTGGCATCTTTCCTTTTTTTCGTCTCCCTCCATAGATCCACCTTTTCTTAACTACCTTTTCATCCAGCATCTCTCCCTCCTTCCCTACCACCCCAGGGTCCACCATCTCTCCCTTTCTTTTCTCAACTACCCTCCTATCCAGTATCTCTATCCCCCCTCCACACCATCCCTTGTGTCCAACTTCTCTCCCTTTCTGTTCCTTCCCTCCCTAAATCCCATTGTCCATCATTTCACTTCTTCTCCTCTATTTTTAGACCCATTATTTCTTCCCCCCTTCCCTCCCTCCCTCCATCAGAGAAGGGGCAGGACCACGGCAGAGGAAACAGCTCCAAAGCTGTTTGCAAACATCGCTAACGCCGTGATCTTCTGTGCAGGATGTTCTTCAAAGGCAAACGGGTGCGGGGAAGCCAGACGCCAAGGGGAGGGTGAAGCGGACACCAGGGGGGGAATTGGATGCCAAGGGGGTGGGTACCGGACAGCAGCACTTCACGACTGACCCTCCCAGGTGGATAAAGGGGAATCCATAGATATCATTTACCTCGACTTCCAAAAAGCCTTCGACAAGGTACCACACGAGAGACTGCTCAAGAAGATATGGAACCATGGGGTGCAAGGGGAGGTCCACCGATGGATCAAAAACTGGCTGGCAAACAGGAAACAGATGGTTGGCGTAAAGGGCCATTACTCGGACTGGAAAGGGGTCACGAGCGGAGTTCCACAGGGGTCAGTGCTGGGACCGCTCCTGTTCAATATCTACATAAACGACCTAGAAGCGGGAACCAAGTGTGAGGTCATAAAATTTGCAGATGACACCAAACTATACAGCAGGGCTCAAACGAGGGAAGACTGCGAAGATCTCCAAAAGGACCTAACGAAGCTGGAAAAGTGGGCCGAAAAATGGCAAATGAGCTTCAACATAGGGAAATGCAAGGTCATGCACGTGGGGAAAAAGAACCCGATGTTCACTTACAAAATGGGGGGAACACCACTAGGGGTCAGTAACCTGGAGAGAGACCTGGGAGTGATGGTAGACGCAACAATGAAAGCATCGGCGCAGTGCGCCACGGCCTCAAGGAAAGCAAACAGAATGTTGGGTATCATTAAGAAGGGTATCACGACCAGGACGAGGGAAGTCATCATGCCGCTGTATCGTGCAATGGTGCGGCCGCACTTGGAGTACTGTGTCCAGTACTGGTCGCCGTACCTCAAGAAGGACATGGCGGTACTTGAGGGAGTACAGAGAAGAGCAACTAAACTGATAAAGAGAATGGAAAATCTCTCATATACCGACAGATTAAAGCAGCTGGGACTTTTCTCCCTGGAAAAGCGGAGACTTAGAGGAGACATGATAGAAACCTTCAAGATCCTGAAGGGCATAGAAAAAGTAGACAGGGACAGATTTTTCAAATTATGGGGCAACACAAGGGGGCACTCGGCGAAATTGAAAGGGGACAGGTTTAGAACAAATGCTAGGAAGTTCTTTTTCACTCAGAGGGTGGTGGATACATGGAACGCACTTCTGGAGGCTGTGGTAGACAGGAACACATTAAATGGTTTCAAAGAAGGTTTGGATAGATTCCTAGAAGAAAAAGGGATTGAAGGGTATAGATAGATATAGACCACTACTCAGGCAATGGGCTTGAAGGGCCGCCGCGGGAGCGGACCGCTGAGCAGGATGGACCTATGGTCTGCCTCAGCGGAGGCAACTTCTTATGTTCTTATGTTCTTATGTTCCCTCCTTGCCCTCTAAAGCAGGTGTGGCAGCGGCCAGCCAACAAGAGCATCACTGCCGCTCCTGCTTTAGGGGGCGAGGGGGGAGGGTCAGCCGAATCGGGAAGCCGATTTTTTGTGATTTTAAATCGATTCGAATCAATTCATCCAAAGTGAATCGGTGAACCGATTTGAATCGTGAATCAGGCAGCACTACTGAGCACTCCCAATATTTTTTCCCTGTTAAGTCTTTTATGACAGCAAGCTCCATGCTGCAGAGATACAAGAAAACTAGAAACTGCTCCCACCTCCCCCTGCAGCTTGTCCAATAGAATACAGGGGAGGAAGGAGTTGCTGTAGTAGCCTAGCTGCTGCCAATGAGGAAGGCAAGTGTAGCAGATTGACATAAGGAACAGATTCACATAACTTTATTGGCATGACAGTTTTATCTATGCTGCCATAGAAATATTTGTAGTAGTTAAAAAGACAAGAGAAGAATGAAGGGAGCAAGAAAAGGGTGAAGGTAAAAAATGAAAGGTAGCGGGAAGAGGGGAAGGAAAGGGGGTAGGTTTAGTATACATATGGCTCCACCCTGTTCTGCCTCTAACCAGACCATTTTGCCCAGTTCTGTCTCCAGCCCTGCCCAATTCCGCCCCTGCCCCTCCCCCACAAAGCCTCCTCTCTTCTTCCCCGATGAGCTCTGGCCTGTACTCGGAGCATGCGCGGATATATGTGACATCATCCGCGTATGCTCAGAGGCCCTCCAGATGCGGTCGGGGCTTTCCAAAACCTAGACAAACTGCTGGGTTATGGAAAGTCTGTTCGGGCACTTGGACAGTCCTCTAAAAAGAAGACATATCCGGGTTTTCCCAGATGTCTGGTAAACCTAGAAAGGGGTACTGGTTAGAAGAGACAGTGCTGCTCTGAAATACTGCAAGAAGCAGAAAAGAGTTGTAAAGAGAGGTTGGATGAGGGGGACAGGGATTGATAGTGGGGCTGTGGGGGAGGACTGCGAGCGTGAGAAGAATTTAGGAAGAGAATGGGCTGTGTAGGGGAAGGTTGCTGGCAGGAGACTTGATCTGGGAGAGAGGAAGGAGAGCAGGCAGAGGAGAAACAAACTACTGAATGAAGAGATGGAGTATGGCTGTGTGGCAGTGGGAAAAGAGGGACTGAGGGAAGAGGGGCATGGTGGAAAGACATGAAGGTGAAAAAAGGGTGAGAAATGGACGAGGGAGTAAGACTAGAAGAAAGAGATGAGAGAAACCGTGGAGAGACAAATCTACATGGAGGAAAGAGAAATGATGAGGACACGGAAGAGAATCAGAAGAGAATCCTTAAAAGATGAACTTGAAAACAAAGAGAAAACCAAGATCAAGCACAGACACTGAATTTAAACTACAGACACAAAGGCTGGAAAATTGTTTGTTTTCAGTAATGATTTCTGTGCCAGCTGGGCTGGATAAAGGATAGGGAATAGTCATATTTTGTCCTTCTCTGTAGTCACCAGAATTAATGTCATTTTACTGGAAAGACATGGGGGAGCAGGAGGGGATTATGCCAGTATTTGATGCCATAGTCTGAAAAATATCTTTCAAATTACTTCTGTTTGGCAGCTCTCAAATGCAGAGACCTCAAATTGAGTCTCAAATTAAAAGGAGGATAGAGAGTAACACCATCTCCCATTTTTCACAATAAGAGTCATTATCTTGTCACATCTTATGGGAGACAGTAGTATTGGACTAAGTGGCCTCATTATGCCATATCATCCCAAAGAAATAGCATGGCAGCATTAGGAACAGGTTACAGGAGAGATGGGTGGGGTTTGGAAGGGGGTAAGGGGTTCTTGGTTTGGTTTTAATCTTGGCTCAGCTACTAAACCCTGGCTTTCCCTTTTCACTCCCAGACAGTTTGGGGTCCTTTGTGGCTGTGCAGGGCCCTATGAATGAGGGGATATTGCTATAGTATTGTGCCACCTTCGACATAAGTGGGCTAGGAAAAGAGGGGACTAGGGGTATAATGGAGGAGAAAGAAGAGGGTGTTTGCTAAGAGGGATGTTGTGCTGGAGTGACCACTAATAAAGGAGGGGTCATTGTGCCAAAACTGTTATCACCAAATAAGATGCCAATTTCCATTTTTGCAGAAGGCATTAGAGTCAGTGCTAACTCAGCTCCTCAGTGAGTGATAGAGCCTTAGCAGGCTGATAGAGCCTGGGTTGATATGAATGCATGCCTTTGACTTCACTGATTTCCTGCTCAGAATGTGATCTTTGGCATTTTCAGTCTAAGGGCACAACCCACTAAGCTTTAGTTTCTTTTACATGGATTTGGTAATTTTGGCAGAGATTGACATAGTCAGGAGTCATTAGGGGTGACCAATCTGTACAGAAGAGACCACTGAAATGTTTGATCATCATAACATGTCCATGCTGGGTTGATTTTCTGTTCATTTTTGTATTCATAGTTTGTTAGGAGATTTTCTTTTTGTAATGAATAATCTTTTAAAAAAATATTATCACTTTTAAGATCCCCCCTCCCTATTTTTTAAATAAATTGAAGTGGTTTAACACTTCCATAGCACTGAAGGGCATATGCAGTGCTGTACATTTTGACTTTAAACAGTCCCTGCTCAGAAGAGCTTACAATCTAACTTGGACAGACAGACGTGCAAAACCCAAGGTGAGAAGAGTTAGGAGTTGAAAGCAGTCTCAAAGAGGTGGGCTTTTAACTTGGACTTGAACACTGCCAGAGACGGAGCCTGCCTTAAAGATTCAGGCAGTTTCAGGCATATGGCACAGCAAGACAGAAAGGACGGAGTCTGGAGTTGACAGAGAAAGAGAAGGGCACAGATAGGAGGGACTTACCCTTTGAGCAGAGCTCAAGGGAGTGAACATAGGGGGAGAAAAGTGAAGAGAGATAATGAGGGGCAACTGAGTGAATGCATTTGTAGGACAGTAAGAGCAGTTCGAATTGTATTCGGAAACAGATAGGAACCCATTGAAGTGACTTTAGGAAAGGGGTAACATGAGTATAGCATCACTCATGGAATATGAGTGGTGCAGCCAAATTCTGGATGGATTAGAGGGGAGATAGATTGCAGAGAGGAAGACCTGAGAGTAGCGAGTTGCAGTAATCTAAGCATGAGGTGATAATGAGGAAAGGTCAGATTTTGGTAATATTTTAGACGAAGAAGCGTCAAATTTTAACGATATGTTATATCTGGGCGGAGGAGAGAGAGGAGTCAAAGATGACCCCAAGATCGCGGCCAAACAAGACAGAAAGGATAAGAGTGTTGTCCACAGAGAACAGGAGAATCAGAGAGGTGGGTTTAGGCGGGAAGATGAGCAGCTCTGTTTTAGCCATATTCAGTGTTAGACGGCAGTGAGACATGGACAGCAGCAATGTTGGACAGCAGCAATGTTGGACAGACAGGCTGAGACTTGGGTCTTGGTTGCAGTAGAGATGTCCGGTGTGGAGAGGTAGATCTGGGAGTCATCAGCATATAAGTGATATTAGAAACCATGGGAAGAGATCAAAACTCCAAGTGAGCAGGTGTAGATTGAGAAAAGGAGTGGTCCCTGGAAAGATCCTTGAGGTACACCAATTTTTTTTTTTTTTAATTTTTTATTCATATTTACACTTTCAATAAGTGAAAACAGTAAATAATACATTTTATACGTAAAACAACATTTAATATCCTTACATGACTTATAAAGAGTTATAACCTCCCCCCTACCCCACATTATCCATCAAGTTATCCATTAGTTATAGTTTATGATAAGTGCTCTATATCAAATATATCCTATCCACATATTAAACATTTATAAACCTTAAGAAACTGTTTCATAATCCTTCCCCCCTCTCAATCTCACAAGGAAGATAAGAATTCATGTAAAAACTTTATTCCCACCCTCCCCTTTCCCTGGATATGCAAATTAATACATCAATAAAAATCAAACTATAATGATTCTACAAAAGACATCAATGGGCCCCATATTAATTTGAAATTTTTTGTGTTTCCTGACAGATCAGCATTCCTTTTCTCTAATTTATAAATTAAACATAAATTTGCCCACCAAAATGTAAAGTTAAGTCGATCCCAATTTTTCCAATTTCGTGTGATTAATTATAGCTGTACCCGTCATAATTAAAAAATGTCATCTTTTATATTTATCTAAGGGATCCTTAACATACAATAGTGTACCACAAATCACAACTTCATAAGTCAAAGGTATCACAACTTCTAAAATATTATTAATATGTCCCCAAATCGACTTCCAAAAAATCTGAATCATAGGGCAATAAAACAGTAAGTGATCCAATGTCCCCATGTCTAGATGACAATGCCAGCATCTATTAGACTTTGAATTATCTAATTTATTCAATATAACCGGGGTCCAAAAGGAACGATGTAACAAAAAAAAAAAAAAAGTTTGCTTCATAGATGCCGACGCTGTACATTTCATCCTCCAAGACCAAATCCGTGGCCATCGACATACAGAAATGTACTGTTTAATCTTGATGCTCCAAATGTCTCTAAGAGCATTTTTGGGTTTCTTATGTACAAGTTCCGATATTAATTTATACCATCTGGCAGCTTGATGCCCAAGTATATCTGTCTGAAAGCAGAGGAATTGAGGTACACCAATTGATAGCGGGTTGGCTGTGAAGGAAGTTGCGATGGGAAAGATAGAAAGAAAACTAAGAGAGTAAAACCCTGGAATCCCAGCGAGCTACTAATGAATCCTTACCACCACTGTTTTCTGTCTGTCCAACAGGGATTTGAACCTGCTTTTTCTGCTAGTATTTTTCTCTTAGAAAGCTGTGCCTGTTTTTGCCTTCCCTGACCTAAGCTCAGCTTCAAGCCTTCCTCCTTTCCTATGAGTACATAAGAACATAAGAACATAAGAAGTTGCCTCCGCTGAGGCAGACCAGAGGTCCATCTCACCCAGCGGTCCGCTCCCACGGCGGCCCATCAGGCCCATTGCCTGAGCAATGGTCCCAGACTATCCCTATAACCTACCGCTACTCTTATCTGTACCCTTCAATTCCTTTATCCTCTAGGAACCTATCCAAACCTTCTTTGAAGCCTTGTAACGTGCTCCGGCCTATCACAGCCTTCGGGAGCGCGTTCCATGTGTCCACCACCCTCTGGGTGAAAAAGAACTTTCTGGCATTTGTTTTAAACCTGTCTCCTTTTAATTTTTCCGAGTGCCCCCTTGTACTTGTGGTTCCCCGTAATCTGAAAAATCTGTCCCTGTCTACTTTTTCTATACCCTTCAGGATCTTGAAGGTTTCTATCATGTCTCCTCTAAGTCTCCGCTTTTCCAGGGAGAACAGCCCCAGCTTTTTCAGTCTGTCAGTATATGAGAGGTTTTCCATACCTCTTATCAGTTTAGTTGCTCTTCTCTGGACTCCCTCAAGTACCGCCATGTCCTTTTTGAGGTATGGCGACCAATATTGGACACAGTACTCCAGATGCGGTCGCACCATTGCACGATACAGTGGCAGGATGACCTCCTTTGTCCTGGTCGTGATACCCTTCTTAATGATACCCAACATTTTGTTTGCTTTTCTTGAGGCTGTGGCGCACTGTGCCGACGCCTTTAAAGACGTGTCCACCATCACTCCCAGGTCTCTTTCAAGGTTACTTACCCCTAGCAGTGATCCTCCCATTTTGTAGCTGAACATCGGGTTCTTTTTCCCTACATGCATGACCTTGCATTTCCCTACATTAAAGTTCATTTGCCATTTTTTGGCCCATTCTTCTAGCGTCGTTAGGTCCCTTTGCAGATCTTCGCAGTCTTCCATGGTTTCAACCCTGCGGTAGAGTTTGGTGTCATCCGCAAATTTAATAACTTCGCAATTTGTTCCCGCCTCCAGGTCATTAATAAGTATATTGAACAGGAGCGGTCCCAGCACCGACCCCTGCGGAACTCCGCTCGTGACCCCATGCCAGTCTGAGTAATGGCCCTTCACTCCAACCCTCTGTTTCCTGTCTGCCAGCCAGTTTTTGATCCATCGGTGGACCTCCCCTTGCACCCCGTGTCTCCACAGTTTTTTAAGCAATCTTTCATGCGGTACCTTTTTTATTTTCTAATTTTTTCTAATTATTTCTAATCTTAATGTATATTTTCTGTAAACCGCTTAGAACCTAACGGATGTAGCGGTATATAAGAAATAAATTACATTACATTACATTACATTACCTTGTCAAAGGCTTTTTGAAAGTCAAGGTAAATGATGTCAATGGATTCCCCCCTATCCACCTGTCTATTTACTCCCTCAAAGAAGTACAATAAGTTTGTGAGGCATGACCTACCCTTGCAGAAGCTGTGCTGGCTCGACTTTAGCTGTCCATTGTTTTCTATGTGTTCACAGATACTGTCCTTAATCAGTGCTTCCATCATTTTTCCCGGGACCGAGGTCAAGCTCACCGGCCTGTAGTTCCCCGGGTCCCCCCTTGAACCCTTCTTGAAGATGGGTGTGACATTCGCAATTTTCCAATCCTCCGGGATCTCTCCAGTTTTTAAGGATAGGTTACATATTTGGCGAAGTGGCTCTGCTATTACGTTCCTTAGTTCCTTGAGTACCCTTGGGTGAATGCCGTCCGGACCTGGCGATTTGTCGCTCTTTAGTCTGTCTATCTGCCTGAGGACATCCTTTTGGCTTACCTCTAGTTGGACCAGCTTTTCATCCTGATCCCCATTTACAATGTCCTCCGGTTCCGGAATATTGGATGTGTCCTCCCTCGTGAAGACTGACGTGAAGAACTTATTTAACCTGTCTGCTATCTCTTTTTCCTCTTTTACCACTCCTTTTTTGTCTCCATCATCCAATGGCCCCACTTCTTCCCTTGCCGGTTGCTTCCCCTTCACATATCTGAAGAACGATTTGAAGTTTGTTGTTTCCCCCGCCAGTCTCTCCTCATATTCCCTTTTAGCTTTTTTAACCACACGGTGACACTTCCTTTGGTGTTCTTTGTGTTCCATTTGGTTGTCCTTTGTTTGGTCCTTTTTCCATTTTTTGAACGATGTTTTCTTGTCACTTATCGCCTTTTTCACTGCAGTTGTTATCCACGCTGGGTTTTTTGTTCGGTTTTTTTTGCACCCCTTCCTGAATCTGGGGATGTACAGGTTCTGTGCCTCTTGCACCGTGCCCTTGAGTAGGGACCAGGCTTTTTCTACAGACTCCATCTTCCTTTCGCTACCGTTGAGTTTCTTTCCCACCAGTTTCCTCATGCCATCATAATTCCCTTTTTTGAAGTTGAGTGCTGTCGCTGTGGATCTTTTCACCTTTGTTGGTCCAATTTCCAGCTTGCACTGGATCATGTTGTGATCGCTGTTTCCTAGGGGTTCTAGCACCGCCAAGAAGTATGTGAGTTGTTTTGTTTCTATGTGAATTTTATCAAGGGAAAAAGTGAGCAATTTTCAGTCAGCCAATATACATGGATAAAATCTTGTTTTTAAAAATGTGTCTTATAACATTTATGGTAGAGCTGTCTGGCTTTCATGTTTTATATTGCAACAATATGTCAAACCACTGACTCAATATACGCACTTCTGTGCATATACTTTAATGCTTTAGAAAAATGCAGTGGTCAGTATCTTTTGCAGAGCTTCTACATCGTCACAATATCCTTAAGCTGTTTTCTTATTCTTTTTACGTTTTCAATTTTTATTTACATTATTTTATGTTTTTAAATATATAGTAATAAGTTAGATACAAAATTTAGCATCCTATATAATAAAATGCTAGCCGCGCATGCGCACTCAGACCTGCGTGATCTGTAATCCCTGATCCGTGATCTGTAGGTCCGTGGCCAGAGTGCGTATGCGGCGGCTAGACAAAGCAAGAAACAGACTCGAGCGCTGTGGCCGACTCAGGATGGGAGGATGTGCCGCAAAGTGCTGCACAGATACTGGAGGGGGAGAGACATATCGCTTCTGCACATACCGGTACAAACCTCCCTCCAGCGTTGGCAGTCGCTGCACGTTAAACAGCCTGCTTCGCGACTTTCTCCTGCAGTTGAGTCCCTCTGCCGCGTCACTAATGATGTCATCAATGACACGACATAGAGACTCAACGGCAGAAGAAAGCCGCAAACCAGCCTGTTTAGCGTGCTCTGCCCCCGAGGACAGCAGCCCTTCATTGACTGCCAGTGACCTGATCAGCTATTCTCTAGAAACCTTCCCGTGGTCCCGACTCCAGCAGCACTGTACACACGCTGCTTCGGGGCCTTCTACTGCCCTGATTTACTCTGGCACAGAAGCAGAGCGAATCAGGGCAGTAGAAGGCCCCGAAGCAGCGTGTGTACAATGCTGCAGACACTGCTGGTGTAGCAGGTTTGTCGGGACCGCGGGAAGGGAAGGGGGGGCCGGAAAGGGACTAAGGGAGCCAACCAGACTGCGGGAAGGGAAAGGGGGGGTTAGGGGAAATGCTGCTGCTGCACAGGATAGTAGTGTAGGGGGAGGGAAATGGAGAGGGAAGAAATGCTGGTAATATACATTAAAAAAAACTTACTCTGTGAAGCTTCAGTTATTACAAAAAAAAAATAGGTGACATATGACACCTCCATATACAAACATAGAGCGACACACACAGGAAAAAAAAACCCTTAAAGACAAGGAGCAATAGAGAAAGATTGAAAGAAAGAAAAAAATAAAAGGAGAGAGAGAGACAGAAAAAAAAAAATCCACATACATCAGCCAAAGAGACAAACACCCAAACAAACACAGGGCAGGGAAGCGCCAACAAAAAAGACTTCAGCCGCTCGCCGCTCAATGGGACCAGGCAGGCAGCCATGCGAGGAAGAGCAACAGAATTAAAAAAGGTAACGTGCAGGGAGAAGCTGGGCCTGCCTGCTGGGAACACAATAAGGGAAGGGGGGGGCCCTTGGAGCAGGCTAGACCGCGGGAATGGAAGGCGGAGGGGCCAAAAGGAGCAGGCCACTTTGTGGTAAGAGTAGGGAAGAGGGTGGGGGAAAATGATGCTACTGCTGCACAGGGACCTGGAGGGGGAGGGAAATGCGAGCAGGAAGAGGTGATGATGGACAGGGGGGAAAAAAAAGGAAGGGAGGCTTATTGCTGGACAGGGGGAGCAGGAAGAGGTGATGATGGACAGGGGGGGGGTAAAACAAAGAGAGAAGGGCTGCTGCTGGATAAGGGGAGCAGTGAAGGGGTGGTGGTGAACACAGGGGAGGTAAAAAGAAGGGAAAATGGACAGGAAAAAGTGGCTAAGGAGACAGAGAGAGAAAGAAATAAACACAGACACACACATATATTCTAGCACCCGTTAATGTAACGGGCTATAAAGCTAGTCTTTAAATAATTTCCACTGAAGCACTTACGGTATTATTTTTTGGCTTCAGCTTCAACTTCTTATGTTCTTATAAAGACTAGGGACACTCGATGAAGTTACAGGGAAATACTCTTAAAACCAATAGGAAGAATTTATTTTTTCACTCAGAGAATAGTTAAGCTCTGGAATGCATTGCCAGAGGATGTGGTAAGAACGGGTTTAAGAAAGGTTTGGACAAATTCCTGGAGGAAAAGTCCATAGTCTGTTATTGAGAAAGACATGGGGGACGCCACTTCTTGGTAACATGTAATATTGGGTTTTGGCCAGGTACTAGTGACCTAGATTGGCCACCGTGAGAACATGCTACTGGGCTTGATGGACCATTGGTCTGACCCAGTAAGGCTATTCTTATGTTCAACTTTGTCGACTGGTGACATCTGCCGAATGTTTCACTGTACCGGCTTTTTCAAGGCAGTCCCTGTTTGCATTATCGCCTGCACATCTACACCTAAGTAAGATTGGGTGTAGATGTGCAGGCGATAACACAAACGGGATACTGCCTTGAAAAAGCTGGTACGGCGAAACATGTTGGCAGATATCCCCAGCCGACAAAGTTAAAGCCAAGAAAAGATAAGTGCTTTGGTGGAAATTGTATCTAACTTATTACTATATATTTAAAAACATAAAATAACGTAAATGAGAAGGAAAACGTAAAAAGAATAAGTAAGGATTTTATGATGATTTAGCAGCTCTTCAAAAGATACTGACCACTGCATTTTTCCAAATATACTTAAAGCATTTAAAGTATATGCACAGAAGTGGGTAATATTGCATATATTGAGTATCAGTGTTATAACATTCATCACGAGTCTTGAACATCATAATTTCTCTTTATTACTTTCAAGTGAGTAATATCATTCCTTTTACACATAAAAACCAAAGCAAAACAAAAGCAAAGCCATAAATCAAGCTGGAACCTCTAAGTTTCCTCTTGTCAGGGATGTTCACCAGACATTCATCTTTCGTTTTCCATTGCTTCTTCCTAACATATCCATAAAAAGGACTTCATCCTTCCACCAAGATCTCAAATTTCCCTCTTAGGGAGTGAAGTCATTTTTTTTCACATGTCATCAGTTTTTTGGCTTGAGCTATCTGCTCCTTGTAAATTGGATTGCAAGAGGATTTTCAGTTTTTTGACTATACAGATTTGGAAGTCAATACTAGCTATAGTGTTAGTCTCCTGTAACTACTCAGGCCTCGTTTTCCTCTCCTCTACTAACTCCAATCAAACAAACAGAGCTTGGGGGTCTCGTTCCAAAACTTTTCCATTCTTTGGTGAACCTTTTCTCACAATCTCTTAATTTCTTCACAAACCACACCACATTTGATTAAAGTCTTCCTCCATTTCTCACCATCTACAGCAAGGTGATGAGGTAGTAACCATTTTAAGGAGCTCATATATCTATAGACTAATATACATTTTAGTTGTTTATTAGCTGTAGATAAAGAACACTGGCATGTACATTTATAATTTCTTTTCCATTTGCATGCGATCAAACAAAATTGTTAGCCATCTATTCTGAGCATCTTCAAGTGGATGCCTCTTATATCCATATTTATCTAGCAGGAATTTGTATCTCAGTTTTGGTTTTTTAAAAATAATGACTTATTTAAAATGGCAAAACTCTAGCTGGCAAGTCTCCATAATGTGGAGGAAATTTGATAACAAAACACCTAGGTGACATGACAAGAATGTGCCTATTCTGTGTCAGAATGACCCACCTATCTACTGGAAAAGATATTATCAAGGTAAGAATATAATCTCTTCCAGTGAAATAGGTGTGTCATTCTTGACAAGCGGGACGTACATAAGCAGTCCCAGAAATCTAGGGTGGGCTGACTGTGCTGGCCCGTAACACTTAGGACCCAAAAGCAGAGTCCTCACTTGCAGCCACGTCTACCCTGTAAAACTTTGCAAATCTATATAGAGTGGACCAAGTCGCAGCTCTACAAATCTCTGCTGAAGAGACAGCCCTAGCATGACAAAGCTACACTTCTGTTCAAATACACCTGAACAGAAACAGGAGACTGCTTCGCACAGATAATGTAAGTTGATGAAATGGCCATATGGATCCTTCTGGAAATCATGGCCTTGGAAGCGGGCGTGCCTCACTTAGTTGAATAAGTCAGCATAAACAGATGGTCAGATAGTCTAAACTCAAAGACTTCCAGATAACAAATAAGCACTCTTCTCACGCCCTTCAAAATGCAGTCCTGTTTCTTAGAAACTGTGGACTGGAATAAAGGTAAGTAGACTTCCTGATTAACATGAAATGCCGAAACCATCTTCGGCAGAAAAGAAGGAAACTTTAGTTACCAAAATTTTAAGGAAAGGCTCTCTACAAGAAAGAGCCTGGAGCTCAGAGACTCATCGCACTGAGGTCACCGCTACCAGAAAAACCACCTTTAATGTTATGCTCAAGAGGGACGCTAGTTCCAGCAGCTCGACAGAGCTTTGGTGAGATCTCACAGAACCACGTTAAGGTCCCACGAATGTAATGGTGGTTTGATTGGTGGTCTGATGCAGAGAGCATCCTTCAGAAATCTGGTTATGTCTGGATGAGCCGCCAGCATAGGTTTGTAATCCTGAGCCCTGATATAAGAGATCCCTGCTACCTGGACCTGAAAGGAAGCCACAATGAGGCCCTTGTCAAGGATGGCTTGAAGAAAAGCCAACACCGCCAAAACCGGAGCTGAAAAAGGCTCCACAGGTTCTTGGGCACACCAATGCTGGAAAGTCTTTCACGCCTTTGCATAGGCAGAGACTGTGGTCGATATTTTAGACCTGAGAAGTGTGGCAATGATACTTGGATCTCCAGTCTAGGCTGTCAAAATAATCTTCGTGTGTTAACAGTTCTTTTCTTAGCTTGATTATACTTTTTATTCTGAGTCTCTAGTTGAGGTAAGATGAGCCTTCGATATATGGGGAACTGCTACCCTGTTATCATTTAAAGATTGTAGTAAATGCCTCGGTGCATAAAATAACACCAAGTTAGAAAGATATAATGGTTGTAACTCAACCAATGCTCTGTGTGCCAACATCAAGATCTTAAATTTGATCCTAAATTCCATTGGCAACAAGTGGAATTTCAGATACAAAGGCGTCACATGATCCTGAATATATGCATGGCTTAACAGCCAAATTGCAGCATTTTGAACTGTTTGAAGATACGCCTTAGCGAGAGCGCCTTTGCGAAGGGCCTCAAGAAGGGCCAAGTTACTACACCCAGGAACACCAGGGAAAGACTGAAAGGTACGGAAGAAGCAGGCGCAGAAGGAACGACACACACAAACAACGGTAAGGTAAGGTAGAGCAAAGGCGTGCGCTAGATGTAATTTACTTAGATATCAACAAAGCCTTTGATACGATTCCTCATAGGAGACTCTTAAACAAACTCTGTGGGCTGGTTAGGGCCCAAAGTGGTGAACTGGATTAAAAACTGAGGGTAGTGGTAAATGGAATTCACTCAGAGGAGGGTCAGGTGAGTAGTGGAGTGCCTCAAGGATTGATGTTGGGACCGATTCTGTTTAATATGTTAGTGAGCGACATTGCAGGAGGTTAGCCTTTTTGCAGATGATACCAAGATTTGTAACAGAGTAGACACCCCAGAGGGAGTGGCAAACATGAAAAAGGATCTGCAAAAGTTAGAAGAATGGTCTAGCATCTGGCAACTAAAATTAAATGCAAAGAAATGCAGAGTGATGAATTTGGGAGGTAGAAATCCGAGGGTTGTATGTGCTGGGAGATGAGAGGCTGATAAGCAGAGATGGAGAGAGGGACCTTGGGTGATTGCATCTGAGGATCTAAAGGCATCTAAACAGTGTGATAAGGCGGTGGCTATAGCCAGAAGGATGCTAGAGGCTGTATAGAAAGAGGAGTAACTAGCAGACGAAGGGAGGTGTTGATGCCCCTGTATAGGTCATTGGTGAGGCCACACTTGGAGTAATGTGTTCAGTTTTGGAGGCTGTATCTGGCGAAGGATATAAAAAGACTTAAGAACATAAGAACATAAGAACATAAGAACTGCCATCTCCGGATCAGACCCATGGTCCATCAAGTCCGGCGATCCGCACACGCGGAGGCCCAGTCAGGTATACACCTCTTCAGGTATACACTTGAAGAGGTCCAGAGGAAGGTGACAAAAATGGTAAGAGGTTTGAACCAAAAGAAGTATGAGAAGAGACTGGAAGTCCTAAATATGTATATTCTGTATCATATCTCCCCTAGGAGATACTTGAAAGGCTTTAATATAGAACCAAATCTTTTCCAGAGAAGAAAAAATGGTAAAACTAGAGGGCATAATTTGAGGTTACAGGAAGGAAGACTTAGGAGCAATGTTAGGAAATTCTTCTTCACAGAGAGGGTGGTAGATGCCTGGAATGCCGTCCCGAGGGAAGTGGTGGAGAGGAAAACAGTGATGGAATTCAAAAAAGCATAGGATAAAAATAAAGGATCTTTAATTCGAAAACGAAGGATGTAAATTAAAGAACTAAGGCTGGTATTGGACAGATCTGCATGGTCTGTGTCACATATATGGTGATTCAGTTTAGGAAGGGCTGGGTGGGCATCAATGTGAACTCCACTAATATGGAACATGAGGATGATAGTGGCCAGACTTTACGGTAGATATCCTGCAAACAACGGGATGGTTGGATAGGCTGGAGTGAGCTTGGATGGCAACTCAGCATTTGGAACCTAGGACAATATCAGACTTTACAGTCTACGGCCCAGAAATATCAAATTAGAGACAAGTTAATCTAATCATGTATTTTCAAAATGGGTATAACTTATAGGCAGATTGGATGGTCCGTTCAGGTCTTTATCTGCCATCATTTACTATATTACTATGAGAATATTGACTACTAGCTTTATAGCCCGTTACATTAACGGGTGCTAGAATATATGTGTGTGTCTGTCTTTATTTCTTTCTCTCTCTGTCTCCTTAGCTGCTTTTTCCTGTCCATTCTCCCTTCTTTTTACCTCCCCTGTGTTCACCACCACCCCTTCACTGCTCCCCTTATCCAGCAGCAGCCCTTCTCTCTTTGTTTTACCTCCCCCCTGTCCATCAGCACTTTTTCCTGCTCCCCCTGTCCAGCAGTAGGCCTCCCTTCATTTCCCCCCCGCCCGTGTCCATCATCACCTCTTCCTGTTCCCCCTGTCCAGCAATAAGCCTCCCTTCCTTTTTTTTCCCCCCTGTCCATCATCACCTCTTCCTGCTCGCATTTCCCTCCCCCTCCAGGTCCCTGTGCAGCAGTAGCAGCATTTTCCCCCACCCTCTTCCCTACTCTTACCACAAAGTGGCCTGCTCCTTTTGGCCCCCCCCGCCTTCCATTCCCGCGGTCTAGCCTGCTCCAAGGGCCCCCCCCCCCTTCCCTTATTGTGTTCCCCGCAGGCAGGCCCAGCTTCTCCCTGCACGTTACCTTTTTTAATTCTGTTGCTCTTCCTCGCATGGCTGCCTGCCTGGTCCCATTGAGCGGCGAGCGGCTGAAGTCTTTTTTGTTGGCGCTTCCCTGCCCTGTGTTTGTTTGGGTGTTTGTCTCTTTGGCTGATGTATGTGGATTTTTTTTTTTTCTGTCTCTCTCTCTCCTTTTATTTTTTTCTTTCTTTCAATCTTTCTCTATTGCTCCTTGTCTTTAAGGGTTTTTTTTTTCCTGTGTGTGTCGCTCTATGTTTGTATATGGAGGTGTCATATGTCACCTATTTTTTTTTTGTAATAACTGAAGCTTCACAGAGTAAGTTTTTTTTAATGTATATTACCAGCATTTCTTCCCTCTCCATTTCCCTCCCCCTACACTACTATCCTGTGCAGCAGCAGCATTTCCCCTAACCCCCCATTTCCCTTCCCGCGGTCTGGTTGGCTCCCTTAGTCCCTTTCCGGCCCCCCCTTCCCTTCCCGCGGTCCCGACAAACCTGCTACACCAGCAGTGTCTGCAGCATTGTACACACGCTGCTTCGGGGCCTTCTACTGCCCTGATTCGCTCTGCTTCTGTGCCAGAGTAAATCAGGGCAGTAGAAGGCCCCGAAGCAGCGTGTGTACAGTGCTGCTGGAGTCGGGACCACGGGAAGGTTTCTAGAGAATAGCTGATCAGGTCACTGGCAGTCAATGAAGGGCTGCTGTCCTCGGGGGCAGAGCACGCTAAACAGGCTGGTTTGCGGCTTTCTTCTGCCGTTGAGTCTCTATGTCGTGTCATTGATGACATCATTAGTGACGCGGCAGAGGGACTCAACTGCAGGAGAAAGTCGCGAAGCAGGCTGTTTAACGTGCAGCGACTGCCAACGCTGGAGGGAGGTTTGTACCGGTATGTGCAGAAGCGATATGTCTCTCCCCCTCCAGTATCTGTGCAGCACTTTGCGGCACATCCTCCCATCCTGAGTCGGCCACAGCGCTCGAGTCTGTTTCTTGCTTTGTCTAGCCGCCGCATACGCACTCTGGCCACGGACCTACAGATCACGGATCAGGGATTACAGATCACACAGGTCTGAGTGCGCATGCGCGGCTAGCATTTTATTATATAGGATAGTGGTCAATGCTTAAAATATCTCTAACACCATAGGCTGAATATTACCCCAATGCCAATATGACATCTAAATATGATTTTGGATATTTTGGGGAAAACATCTAAAAATCCAGTAAAGAAAATGACCATTTTCAATCCAGAAAAGCATCTTTTTGTTTCAAAAATGACCATTTGATAGATGTTTTTGAGCTCAGTGCATCTATCTTTTAAGACCATCTTTGAAAGAAAAAAAAAAGTCCAAAAGAAAAATGCACACAAACAATCCATTGGGATGTAGGAGCAGCCAGCATTCTTAGTAGACTGGCCACACTAGTTCTGCCCGATTCACAATTCAAATCGGTTCACCGATTCACTTCGGGTGAATCGATTCGAATCGATTCCCTTTTTAAAAAAATCGGCCTCCCCGATGCAGTGCCCACGGATTGGCTGCTGTTGCTTCAGGGTGGGGTTATGTGTGGCATGGATTGTATCTGAAGTGTGTGAGTGGGTGTTGCTCTCACCTTCTTCCTTCCCCCTTCCCCTTCAGGGAGAGAGCTGGTAGGTGATTGGTGGTTGGTCATGCAGGCGGGTTAGTTCCCCCACTTCCTATGGTGGCTCGCAGCTGGTGAGGGAAACGATGGGTGAGTGAAGGTTAGGCCCCCCCTTTAACTAAACCGCACTAGTGGTTTGTATTGCCGGGAGCTGCGCTGAATGCTGCGCATTGCTTCCAACTCTCATAGAGTTCCTATGAGTGTTGGGAGCTGCGCGCAGCGTTCAGCACAGCTCCCAGCGATAAAAACCACTAGCGAGGTTTAGTGGAAGGGGGCCCAGTCTAGAAATGGTTCCGCATCCCTCCCCCCCTCATTGTCTGTCACTGCTGTTATGGTGAAGAAGCCCATGAAGGAGCAGGATGAGGTCTGGGGTTTGCAAGTACAGGAGCTGGGTTCCAGCCTGCCCAACCGCCACTGCTTTGAGTGTGAGCAGCACAGGGTGACGTAAATTGACATCATCGTCGGAAGCTTCATGTGCACCTCCTGCTCCGGCCTCTTGTGAGTATCATCTAATAGGAGTCCAAGGGTATTAATAATCATCTTATGCTGTTCCTATGTGTATTCCCTCTTTCCCTATCATAGTAATGCAACTGTCTGTTCTGTGCCTTTTCTGTGAATACTAACAGTATTGCTAACACCATAAATGTCTGCGGAAAAAACATTATTGGCCCTGTACTTTGTTATTCCTGCCCATACTTCTTACATGGATTGATTGCTTCCCTACATCAGCTTTAAAAAATGAGCAGAAAGAACAAACTTTTTTGTTTATTTTGTTTCCACCACAGCGCCTGTGTGGGTAGGAGAGGGCAAATGGGATGAAGAGGCTATAAAATAAACCCACTAGGATGTTTGAAAAAAACACCCAATTGGGAAGGAAAATCGAATAGAATTGTTCCTGAATCGGGCAGCACTAGGCCACACAGACATCCTAGCAGATCAGTGGAACACCCTAGGGGCCACTGCAGTGAACTTCACATAAAAGGTCCCACGTACATATCTCACTACACTTCTCCCTCTGTTAGGGGCAGAGCCAGCCCGCGAATATAAAAAAAACCGCGAATAATATTCGGACCAGTTCTGCCTCTAACCCCCACTTCCCTCCAGCTATTTTAAGCCCTGTAAGCCCCCCCGCCCCCTTAAGCCTTACCTGGTAGTCTAGTGGGTTTTCGGGGCAGGAGCGATCTTCTCACGCTCCTGCCCCGTGCAGATCGCTCGAGAGACTACGGGAGCTCAAGGCAGCCATTTCCTATGAGCAATCTGCATGGGGCAGGAGCGTGGGAAGATCGCTCCTGCCCCGAAAACCCGCTAGATCACCAGGTAAGGCTTAAGGGGGCGCTTACAGGGCTTAAAATAGCCCGAAAAATTAAAATGTTTTTTTTGTTTAAAAATCGCGAATAACCGAATCCACAGTTGCTGAAACCATGGATTTGTAGGGGGATGTATATAACCCCCTTATATTGTATGGTGAGACCCCCAAACCTACCTAAAACTTACAGTACTGTACCCACCTGTACACCACAACAATAGCTTTTATGTCTGCAGGTGTCATCTTTATGTAGGTACAGCAGGTTTTGGAGGGCTCACACATTTCACCACGTGTACCAGTTAGAGTGAGATATGGGCCTGGGTCACCATATTTATAGTCCATTGCACTGACCACTAAGCTATTCTAGGAGGCTGGTATGTACTGTTTCTTTCACATCTTTGGGTGGTGAGAGAGAGTCGGTGACCACTGGGGGATAAGGAGGGGTCATGCCTTAATTCCTCCAGTGGTCATCTGGTCAGTTTGGGCACCTTTTTGGTACTAAAAGTCCAATTCATGCCCTGGATATTTTCTACAATGTTTCATTATTGCAGAAAGAACAAAAAAGGAAAAACTGCAGAAATGATGTACTGAAAACATCTAATTCTTAAAAACACGCAGTCAGTAGCAGAAAAACATCCAAATCATAAGTCCTCCTCCCTCCTCCCACCCAAACCATACCCTCATATGCTGAGATTTAGACACACTGCAGATGAACTGTATAGAAAAGCATGTAAAATATAGGTTTCTGAAATATTGATTTGGATGTTTTAGCAAGAAAAGTGTCCAGATGCCACATTATGCCATTTTTGGACTTTTTTCGCTTTTGAAAATGAGCCCCTATATCAAATTAGAGTAGTGAAGATGTGTAAATCATTTTGCTGTAAGATCTCCCTCTAGTAATATGTATATAAACCAGTGATACCTGGGCGGATTTTCTTTGGATTTAATTCTGGACTTTCTTTGGATTATCCCTTGGATTATCCTTTTTTTAGTTCAAAGATTTTATTGATTTTAATGTAGTATTTCTGGTGACATGCATTTATGAAGACAGTGGGGTAATATTCAGTCTATAGTGTTAGAAATATTTTAAACATTGACCACTATGGCCTTTTATAGCTGGGCATTCAGTGTCAAGCTGTACATGGATAATGGTACAGAATATTTGCGTATAGAGTGACTACCAACACCTATCTGGTTATTTGAGATATTCAGACTGATAACTCCTCGAATAAAAGCTAGGAAAACCTTTATTCTGGATAGTTACCCAGTTAACAGACTGAATATCGCTGCTAATCAGGTAACTCTCATCTACACATTAGGTCCATCCCTGGATCTTCACAGCACTATCTGGACCACACCATAGCTGTTGGTGATAATTTTCAGATAATGCTGCTGAATTTTAGCCCCCAAAATATTACTTAACATCAAATCCAAAGGTTTTAATCACTCTCTGTACTAACTTCACTGCAGAGGATGAGCTGTGAAGCTGAGGAAATTCTGGCTTATCTGTACACAGAGGAATGAAAGAAAAGTAAGAGGCCCTACCTGAGCTGAGATGCTGTTTGTGGAAACTCTTCTGTGTAGAAGAGAATTCCAGCTTGGAAGGGGAAACAGTCCCAGGATATATTTATATTTATTATGTTTATTAAAATTTGATATCCCGCAGAAGCTTATAACAGGTCTCTGCAGCTAACAACTAAAACTATAGAAATAATTAATAGTAGTAGTAGATAAAGGAAAAGGAACTCCATAACTAAGATCTGTCCTAAACTATCATTCAAAAAAGAAAGAAAGAAAAAAAAAAAAGTGCCATAAGCCTTCTAAAGTACTCTATATAAAGTGCATTGATGTTTTAAGATGGAAACTCAGTTCAAGGAATTAGATTTACCCATCAGTTGGGGAACCTTATCCTAGAAGCATGGAATAGTCTCCTGGTAGAGGTGGTGTCTGAATTGAAGAAAGCAAGGGAGAGGCACATGGGATCTCTTAGGGAGAGGAGGAGATAGTGGATGTTGTGGAAGGGCAGGCTGGTGCCTTTATCTGCCATGTTTCTATGTTTGCTAATGAAATGTGGTAAGTAGAATGGTCAGAGACAGATGTGGGAGTAGCATGGTTTGTTTGTTTGGTTTTTGTTTTTTTTTGGGGGGGGGGGTTAACAGGAAGAGACAGTGTTCAGTACAACTATGAAAAAAAACTGTTCACAGTAACTGTCTGGTGCAAGTTTGGAGTAAAGTTGGATCACCTCCAAAAACCATTTTGTGTTATTGATGAGTGTGAGACTAGACACCTTGAGCCTTAAAAAGAAAATTGCCCCCCCCCAACTTCCTGTTAAAGGTCATCCCTGGAGGTGATAGTGCTGCTTACTGCTGAGTGCATTGGAGACAGAACTAGGGAAAAGCAATATTTTATGTGTATACATATTGCCTGAACCTCTTCTGACTTTACGTCCCTACAATTGTAAGAGATGAATACAAAGAGGAATCTATATAATAAAACCGTAGGCGGCGCATGCGCAGTCTTATCGGCGTGCTTCCGTGATCCGTATGTCCGTGGCCGCCAAGACTGCAGCATGCCCCGCGCTTACTACGGCCCCACGCGCAGCTCAGTTCGGCACGGCGGTTTCCCCAGATAGGGGAAGCCGAAAAACTCAATCCCGCCTCATGCTCCTGCCGCCGCTCACGAATTCCCCCCCCCCCCCCAATCCTCCTGCAACAGCCGCTACCGCTCCTGTTCAAAGCGGCCTGCTGAGGTTCGCGGCCGCTGTAACGAACCTCGCAGGCCGCTCTCCACATGGTAGCACGTTCCCTCTGACGCAATCGCGTCAGAGGGAACATGCTACCGAGTTGGAGAGCGGCCTGCGAGGTTCGTTACAGCGGCCGCGAACCTCAGCAGGCCGCTTTGAACAGGAGCGGTTGCGGGAGGGGGGGGAGTTTTAACAGGAGGAGTCGCCGAAAAAAAACCTTCAGCCGCAGCAGGCCAGCACACGGGAAGGGAAGGGGGAGGGGCCGAACGGAGCAGGGCAGCTCAAGGTAAGAAGGGAATGGGGGGTGGGGGAAAATGTTTCTACTACTCAGCAGGGACCTGGAGGGGAAGGGAAAACCGCCGCTGCTTCTGCAAAGGAAAGTGGTGGTAGGGGAGAGAAGGGAATGGGGGGTGGGTGGGGAAAAATGCTGCTACTACTTCTCAGAGATCTGGAGGGGAAGGGAAATATCACAGCTGCTTCTGCAAAATAAAGTGGGGGGGGGGGAGAGAAGGGAATGGGGGTGGGGGAAAATGCTGCTACTGCTTCAGCAAGGACCTGGAGGGAAAGAGAAATACCGCTGCTGCTTCTGCAAAGGAAAGTGGGGGGGGGAGAGAAGGGAATGGGGGGGTGGGTGGGGGGAAATGCTGCTACTACTTCACAGGGATCTGGAGGGGAAGGGAAATAGCACTGCTGCTTCTGCAAAGGAAAGTGGGGGGGGGGAGAGAAGGGAATGGGGGGTGGGTGGGGGGAAATGCTGCTACTACTTCACAGGGATCTGGAGGGGAAGGGAAATAGCACTGCTGCTTCTGCAAAGGAAAGTGGGGGGGGGGAGACACAGAAAGAAATACAGACAGACAAAGGAGGCTAGGGAGAGAGACAGACAGAAATAAAGACAGACAGGGGACCAGAGAGACACAGAAATAAAGACAGACAGGCAAAGGGTGCCAGGGAGAGAGAGAAAAAAATTACAGGAGGGAGAAAGACAGAAAGAAAGGAAGAAAGAAACAGGAGCAGGGAGAGAGACATAAAGAAAGAAAGACAGAGAGCCATATATTCTAGCACCCGTTAATGTAACGGGCTTAAACACTAGTCTATAAAGAAAGTTTCAAGTTTATTAGGATTTTATATACCACCTATCAAGGTTATCTAAGCGGTTTTTACAATCAGGTACTCAAGCATTTTTCCCTCTCTGTCCCGGTGGGCTCACAATCTATCTAACGTACTTGGGTTGCAGAATCTTTGCGACAGGGATTTTTTACAGTTCAGAAATGTTGTAAATCACTTTCTGCTACAATTGGAAAAGGTATTCTAGAAATCCAAATTGCTATTATTCAACCAGTAGTTTAAAACATCATTCATAAGAAAGAAAAACATTCATGAGCATTCATATTAACTATTCTATAGACAAAAAGGCTCCAACTTTTGTACCTCGCTAGGGAATGTCAACTTGGTTATCAACGAGATAGCAATCTTGATTCTCAATGGGAAATGAGAGAAATGCCATTATAAGCACATTTCTGCCCTGAATAACGATCTGTCATCAGTACACAGAGTACCTGCAGGGTTACGAGTTGCATTTCACTGACAGTTGAAGTGGCCTGCTCCTAATAGGCATTTTGACCAGGTATTTCGATGACAGCTTGCAACAGGTGAACATATCTATATTCTTGCATGTTTACTACAAATTAAAGATACTAGTTCAGAGACTGCCTTCATTCATCAGAATGACATCAGAATTTCACTAGAAGGAGCCAGGTTAAACTACCAACATCTGAAGTCATTGAACACTGCAGAGATTTTGGGTGTTTTGCTAAATACTGCCACTGTGGATTTTTAGATATCTGGAATATCTAGTACTTGGCAGTCACTAGAAGTTATCTGGAGTCCAGTGATATTAAGCACTGGTACCTGGCTAACCACCCAAGCAAGTTCAGCCATTAGGACAGCTATTTCTCTGACTTAACTTCCATTCAGGTACTGGCACTAAAAATCAGCGGAACCTGGATAACTTCTGGTTCTATCTTAGCTCTGCTGCTAGACCAGGGGTAGACGATTCCGACCGGAATTGCCTATCCCTGTCCTAGACCATTCTGTCACCATCTATAGTGTCAAGGCATTCAGACATGCACTGAATCACACTGGTGGGGTCCAGTGAGTACTTATTATCTGTGGCCATTAATTCAAAAATAGAAAAAAAAGGCCATTTTACCCATGCAGAAAAATGGCCTTAGCAAGCAGGAAGTGACCCGCATAAGCAAGCACAAGGACACTTTTTAATCACATTTTGGTAAAAGGGCCCCTTAGTGGCTAAGAGGAGAATCCTCTTAAATCATTTCATTTGTGTGTAGGAGATTTAAAAAAATAAAATCATCGAGACTTGGTTTATCCACAAAAAAAGTGGATACCATTTTACTACTGTGTTCATTCTTCATTAACTTTACTGATAATGGTTATTTTTCTGTGTCTATGGGTCATATAGCCCTTATTTGCTGAAAGGCACTGAACTGAACCCAACTGTTCCATTAAATTACCATCTGATTGTTAGTATTCCATTATTAACCAAGATGATTGAGGCCATTATCTCTAAACAACTTTCCAATTATATAGATACATTTTCCATTCTTCTACCATCTCAACATGGCTTTCGTCCCAATTTTAGTACAGAAACTTCACTGATCTCTAAGATTCAAAGTTTACTATCTCAGAACCGATTTGCCATCTTATTACAATTTGACCTTTCTGTGGCTTTTGATGTAGTTAATCATAACATCTTGATTTGATTACTCTCAGATATAGGATTAGAGGAAAAGTCCTAAAATGGTTTATAGGATTTCTTACACTACGCTCATATATAAACTTTGAGGGCAAAACATCTGCTGCATGGACGCCAGACTGTGGTGTCCCACAGGGTTCTCCGTTGTCTCTGATTCTTTTCAATATTTATATGACCACACTAAAAAATTACAAACTCAGTCCTATTGAGACAATGTTCACTTACGTCGATGATATTTTCATCTTATTAGAAGTCGATTCCAATCTTAGTAATTTCACAGCCAATAAAACCTTTTGTATTTCTAAACTACAATCCTGGTCATTTCAGGTATAAATGAAACTCAATGCAGCAAAAACAAAATTACTATGGTTTGGCCCGGAAATTTGCAGTCTTCAATCACTCTTAATTCTGGTGATATTTTGCATATTGAATCATCTTCTAGAATTTTGGGTGTTGTTTTAGACTCTTCTCTCTCCTTCCAATGTCAGGTAAGCCATCTTATTAAAAAAATGTTTCTTTAGTCTTCGTATGCTGAGAAAAGTTTGTCATTTGTTCCATCAAAATCATTTTGCAGTATTGGTTCAATCTTTCATTTTGGCGCAGCTGGATTATTATAATTCTATGTGTGATTAAGTAAAGGCAACGAGGAACGACTACAGTTAGTTCAAAACACAGCTTCCAGACTGATCTTTGGAAAGAAAAAGTTTGATCATGTGTCACCACTGTTAAGGAAGCTACATTGGCTTCCTCTTCGATTGAGTTCAGTTTAAATGTGCCTGCATAGTTTTTTTAAATCTTACATGGACTCTTTGTTCATTTGATTTCTTTAACTTTAAACACTCACGAGTAATTCAGGCAGCAGAACAATTCATATGTATAAGCTCTCTTTCCTTTCTATAAAAAGAATAAAGTCCGCCAGAAAAATCTCTCATTCTTTTCCATATTTACTAACTGCGATAGGGAATGAACTATCTCTTCATATATGATCTTGTCTATCTCTTCATATTTTTTGTAAAATCTTAAAAACTACATTGTTCCATCGCTTTTTAGGTATTTATTTATTCAATAGTCTATACTGTTCTCCCAAGGGAGCTCAGAATGATTCCTTTTTATAATTTAATTATGTAAACCGAATTGAGCCCTTAATTTTAAGAGATGATTCGGTATATAAATCTAAGGTTTAGATTAGATTAGATTGAAGTTGCTAGTTCCCTATCTTGTGGGGGGTGGTAAGGAAGAATCATCAAAGAATTGATACTCAAATGCTTTCTAACCTCATTAGATGAGGTCATCATTATCCTGTTCCCCTTCTAGAGAATCCCCAGCATGGGGATTCTCTAGAAGGGAAACAGCAGTGAATAATAAAGGGTAAAAGGATGGGACAAGTTACTACTTCTTTTAGTTTACATGAGGCACTGAAGTGTTAAGTGACCTGGCCAGAGTCACAAAGAGCTGCAGTGGGAATTGAACTCATAACCTCAGGGTATGAGGCAGCTGCTCTAACCACTAGGCTATGCCTGCACTCTGCTAGCACAGTGCTTAAGAGTCTGGAAAAACCTTCAGCTTATGCTCCCAGTGTCTTGTACAGTCAACTTGCTGTGCCAGTCTCAGTGTTCGTTCTTTGTGTTTGAAGCAGTTTAACAGTTTTCTCAAAAGAAGACTGATGTGTCTGCTCTATCCTGAGGTCTCCTTGTGCACCTCACGCAACATCTATTCAATGTACTTGATTATTAGCAGAGACCTGATTTAACTAGGAATCCCTGTTATAAACTTTCCTGGAGGAAACAGCATTATTTATATGCTATTGTTAAAATCCTCCTTGCCCCTTCCCTTCCAGTCCTAGATGAATCTCTGGGTCATCCTGGTAGGACTGCAGAAATTGCCTGGATATGTCTTTCTCAGGTCACCAGTTTCAATCTCACTGCTTTATTCAAGTGGGGACCTGTAGTCTCTCCAGAGAACATGGTTGAAACCACAAAGTAAAAGAAGGCAACCACTGCTCTGCATTTTCCACTAGGAGGCGCTGAGGACTGGTATTTTCCAAAGAAAAGATACTAGGTCTGGACTAGCTGGGAGTGCGAACATGTCACCATCAACTTCCCATTGCAGCTGTAACGGGGTAAAGGAAGCAAGATCAAAATTGTTTCAGGTCAGTCATCTGGCAACACCAGATAGAAAATCACCCCTAGGTATAGGATTATCAGGCTGGATGGAGAGAAAAGAAAGAAAGGCCTGAGGAAGAGATCAGTAGCAGTACTGATGCCTCATGGGCAATTTTATACCAGAGTGTATCCATTCAGGCAGCCAGTGCTGCACAGGGAGCACTTGTTCTATAGCAGCATAAATCTGTACTGGTATGCTCTAATTCAAATGTAACAATTATGCCAGGTTCAATGGCAGGCGGAAATGTGCCATGTAATAATATACTATATGTTGCATGCATAAGGTGAAGATATACTGTACTGATGCTTCTTCCTTGCTCTACCTATGTCCTTGCCCCCTTGCAGACATATTGTTATAATTAACATGTAATGCAATTTTTTCTGCACTTTTACACATTAAGGGCATTTACCCAATTATAGAATTGCCTTTTTAGATTGTTAAGTCTTCTAGGGACATGTAAATACCAAATGTGCTAGAATGTAATTCACCTTCAACAACTGAAAAGAAAAAAGTGTGACTACAATCCAAAATGTCTTCCCTTCAATTTTAGGTGCCAGATCATTGGGTGCTTCTGTGGGCCCTACACCTGTTAAGACAGAAATGGCTTCATACAAAGCACCATAGACTTTCTAAATAAATTAAACATCAAACCTTCCCTCCTGCATGTTCAGAATATCATTTGGAGGGACTTAATTAATATTTTTGCGCTTTTTTTAATTTATTGATTTGGATTTCCCTTTTAATATCTCATTACAACAGCTGCAATCTGAAAAACCCTCCCAGATTCCATGGTGTGCATTATCCTGAGGCCCAACATGGTTCAGAAGAACAAAGCCCAGAGAAAATCAATCATTTTGGCAGTTTAGCTTAATTATTTGCCTTTCCAAATTTCAGATTTCAGATTATCTTTCAGGTAATGTAGATATTTCTCTGCCCTGCAGGATTTGCAATCTATGGGGGAAATGGTGTGGTGGCCTTGTTAGTCTACTTTTCAAGGTAAACATAAAACAAAAAAACAAAGGAAATAAGGTTAAAAAAAAAAAAGATTATGTTCTTACATTGATAATATCTTTTCCAGTAGATAGGCGTGTCATAAGAACATAAGAATTGCCGCTGCTGGGTCAGACCAGTGGTCCATCGTGTCCAGCAGTCCGCTCCTGCAGTGGCCCCCAGTGCCCTAACTGAGACCAGCCTTACCTGCGTACTTTCCGGTTCAGCAGGAACTTGTCCAACCTTGTCCTGAATCCCTGGAGGGTATTGAACAAGTTGGTTATCTCCCCATGGATTTTTTTTCTGTGACCCTCCTACTTCACCAGGAGCTCTACTGCCACCTGCAGTTAGTACCCAAGCATGCGAGAGCGCCAATGAAATTATGTGAAGTAAAATAACATGGGAAACTTCTCAAACCAATATCTGCTCGAGCATAATAACACTTGATCAATGAGCAACTAACAGCCAACAGAAAGCCATACCCCTATGTCTGTCTCAATAACGGACTATGGAATTTTCCTCCAGAAAATTGTCCAAACCTTTCTTAAAACCAGCTACACTATCTGCTCTTACTAAAATCTCTGGCAATGCATTCCAGGGATTAACTATTCTCTGAGTGAAAAAATATTTCCTCCTATTGGCCGGGTTGGGCCCATGTGCCTCAGGCCCCGCCCCCAGGAGGGACCTAAGGCTCCCGGGCCTATTCTGATTGGCCCAGGCGCCTTAGGCCCCACCAGTAGGCGGAGCTTTGGGACGGATGGGCCAATCCAGCCTCATTCCGTCGTTGGCTGCCTGCCGGACAGGCGGGTTTGGCTCCCATCTGTCCGGCCAACTACACAAAGGTACGGGGAAGGGGGGTGGGTGTGTTGTGGGGGTCGGCTAGGGGGGTCACGGGTCGGCTGGGGGGGCGGTCGGAGGTTCTTGGGGGGGCGGTCGTTGGGGAGAGGGGGGTTTGCGTCGAGGGCAGGAGGGCCTGGGATCCCTCCTGCCCGTAATGTGGTGCGGGTAGGGGGTCGCCGTGGCCAGGAGGGTTTGGGCTCCCTCCTGGCCCGATATTGTTGGGGAGTTGGGAAGTCGGCGGGGCAAGAGGGCTTGGGCTCCCTTTTGCCCCGATCGTGTCGGGGCAAGAGGGGCTTGAGCTCCCTCTTGCCCCGATCATATCGGGGGTGCTGTGGTTGGCTGGGGCAAGAGGGCTTGAGCTCCCTCTTGCCCCGATCGTGTTGGGGAGTCGGCGGGGCGAACCGCTGGAAGCAGCGCAGGTGCAGGGCTCACGGAAGGGCCGGGACCGCCAAGAGAAAGCAGCAGGACACCGGTAGGAGCTTCTACATGATGGGGGGGGGGGTCGGGAGGCTGTTGGGGTGTGAGCGGTCCTTCAGGGTGGGGGTGCGGGTGGAAGTGCGTGCGAGAGGTCCTTCGGGGTGGGGGTGCGAGCGGTCCTGCAGGGGGTGAATCGGACGTCGGGGGGGGGGGGGCATCAGGCTTTCAGGGTGGGGACAGGACTTCAAGGGGGAGAGGAGAGTCGGGGTGGGTGAAAGGAGAGTCGGGGTGGCCAGAAGAGAGTCGGGGCGGCCAGAAGAGAGTCGGGGCGGGCGAAAGGAGAGTCAGGCGGCGACGGGAGAGTCGGGCAGCATGCGCGGTATACGGGTGTGCGCGGTATATAAAAATTTCTGTACATAAATTTGTGTTTTCCACGCGCTATACCCGTGTGCACGTTTTACACGGGTGCGCGTTATCTACGTGAAAATACGGTACTGTAAGTTAAATAGCACCAGTCTATTTATCTGCCATGGTCTATTAAGAAAAATGACTATTTAACCCTACCCTGTTTTCTATCCGATAACCAATTCCTAATCCACAGCTAAACTTTGCCATCTATTCTATGAGTTTTTAATTTTTTCAGGAGCCTCTCATAAGGAACTTTGACAAAAGCTTTCTGAAAATCTAGATACACTACATCAACTGTCTCACCTTTATCCACATGTTTATTCACACCTTCAAAGAAGTCAAGAAAATTGGTGAGGTAAGATCTCTCTCGGCTGAAAGCATGCTGACTCTGTCTCATTAAATCATGTTTGTCTATATGTTCCACAATTTTATTTTTTTATAATTGTTTCCACCATTTTGCCTGGCACTGTACAGGGAGATTCTGGATTCGCTACAGCAGTTGGTAACAGAACCCACATGGAATGGGGTCATACTGGACTTAGTGCTTTTGCAAGTTGTCCACCCGGGTATGCTCCGTCAGAACCTCATCCTCCCTGTCAGAAACTCTCTGTTCTACTGGCTATTTGGCTGGCCTGAGCTTCAAAGCGTCCATTAATGCCATCCATGGCAGATTGAAGTTTGTTTGGGTGATCTTCTAAGGCTGTGGTCACCAGCGGGATATTTCTTGCGCCCATTCGCTCAGGTTCGAGGGCGCCAGATCTGATAGCGCCACCATCTTGGTTGCAGGTGAAGCGATTTTACTATTCAGTGTTTTGGCTGATTTAGTAGGCATACCGGATTGCAAATGCTGGAAAAAATGGTTTACCGCTGACAGCTCTTCAACCACCAATTACGCAGGCAGAAATCAGTCTGGAGGGTAATTTAGCAGATTTAGAGGACGTGGGTCCCAGAGCCCAGCAGCATGTCTGCTTAGAGTAGACGCATCATGTGATCTCCCGCGATGATGGTTCTAATTGAGATTTTAGAGTTGACGGGCACAGTATCTCCTTTAAATTTCTACATCTTGAATGTGCTATCCTTAATCTTGTGTTATTGAAAACCTCATGTGTCTGGATAATATGCCAATGTCTTCTTGCTATCTTTTCTAGTTTAAGACTAGCATTGGTATACTTAGTAATAAAAGTTTGTATATTTTCATCCGGTGGGCTTTTCAGTCGGCTAGATAATAAGTATTCTCTATGGTTGTATTTAGCTCGTGTGTATGCCAATTTCAGATCTTTGGTGCTGTAACCTCTTGAACTAAGCTTATACCATAAAGTTTTGGATTGCTGTTTGAAGTCTCTGACCTAACTACAAATACGCCGATAGTGAAAAAATTGTGAGTATGGAAGACTCTGTTTACATTGTCTTGAATGGCTGCTAAATGAATGTAGAAAAGTTTTTCTGTCTGTGCTTTTCCAATGCACCATGGTTTTAAAACCTTCTTGAGACTATTCAGTGTTTACATTCAAAAAAGAGATGTGATGATATGAATAACTAAATGTAAACTGGATGTTGTTACATGAATTTAACCAAAATGCAATGAACTTCAGGGCCGGATTTTCCTATAGGCTAACTAGGCTTCAGCCTAGGGCCTCAAGATCCTTTATTTTAACAACTCCCTATTATTGTAACTTTTCCCCCTTTTCCTTAATTCATGTATGTATCGTTTATATCCTGTATTTTTGAACTATTTTGTAAGTTTCTTATATTAAAATTGTATCATGTACATCGCCTAGAATTTATAATAGGCGATTCATCAAAAACTGAATAAACTTGAAACTTAAACTTGAAGAGGGGCCTACATTCAAATTGTTAGCAAAATTAAAATTACACTATTCTAAAAACAGTGAACACTAAAACACTGAACCGAAAATAAGGAGAAATTCTACACTTCAGGATCGGAACCGGCTCCGGCCACAACGGGGCGCCGACTCGGCTTCTCCCTTTCTTTTTCTCACCCTGGGAGGAGGATCGGGGAGGGAAAGACATCAGTCCGGAAACAGCTGGGCAAAGCCCAGCCCTGCGGGGAGAGAGGCAAAACGTGGATCCGTCAGGACAGGGCGGCCCAGACTAGCATCGGGGTGGGGGGGGGGTTTCAATGGAAGGGGGATGGGAGGCAAGCGGGCATCGGAGGGGGGGTGAGGTGAGGAAGGACGCACTGGGGGCACTATGGACATAGGAAGGGGCAATGTTGTGTGTTATGTTTGATTAGTTATTGTTACAAGTACTATATATGGTGCTGAGAATAAATGTCCAAATAAGTGTTCTCGACTTTTTTTTATTTATTATCCGTGTCACATTTTTTATAAAGGTTAGTACCAATAACAACATGTTTCATTTAACATAATGATATATATCACAGTAATGATGTATTTTATTATCTCTCATGTAATTTACAAACTTAAAAATGGGAGGTGAAAGGTGGAATAGCCTAGGGCCTCTCTTAATCTAAATCCGGCCCTGGATATACGCTGCCACTCCACAGTAAAAGACATCATCAATAAACCTATGCCATGAATGGATCTTGTCCAAAAAGGGTAAACAAAACACCCAATCTCTCTCAATTTTATTCATGTAAAGACCCGTAGTGATTGCTAGAAAGTTGGACATATAGATTATCTGAAAAGTGAAAAAAAAATTTCATTCATGGCTCTCCGGGCCAGTTGCATTAAAAAATCTGTAGGTCCTTGTGCCTCCAAAACTTCTCTGATTACTGTCAAAGCCTCCTCTTGAGGAATTTAGTGTTATGTCCAATGTGACCGTCTAAAACTTGGGTAGTGTTTAAAAAAAATGAATGTATCAGCACTAAATCCGTTGCGATTTTGCATCTGTAGCCAAAGTCCATTTCAGATGTTGGTGTACCCCTAATGCAGGCAGAGACGCAAAAACATGACCTGTGTCAGGTCTTTTTGGATGTAATATACATGTTTCATTGTGAGAGGAAAGTGTGACATAGTGGTTAGAGCTATAGTCTCAGCACCATGAGGTTGTGGGTTCAAACCTCGCACTGCTTCTTGTGACCCTGGATATGCCACTTAGTCCTTCACGACCCTGGGTACATTAGATAGACTGTGAGCCTGCTGGGACAGATAGGGACAACACTTGGGTACCTACTTGTAACCTGTTCTGAGCTCCTTTGGGAGGATGGGCTAAAAAAATCAAATAAATAAAAATAAAACTTTTCAAGAAAATTCTGTAGAATATTCAAAAAATGGGTGGTGTCCTTGATGTAAGATGGATGTGATTCAACGGGTTCCCTCAAGAAAGCATCAATATAAATGGTGAGAGGTTCTAAAAGAGAATCTCTAGCAGATATAATTGGACAACCAGGAGATTTATTTATGTTTTTGTGTACTTTAGGTAACAAGTTGTAACTTTAGGTAACAGGATGTAAAACATTCAAAAATTGATGGTCACATTTAGTAAGAAATCCACTAACTAAACTCTATTTGGTGATCTTTGAAATCAGTGATTTCAATCTACAAAATCTATAGCAATGTGCCATAATAGAATAAGATGTTTTCTGAAGGTCTGGAATCCCTACATTAAATGGTGTACACACTTGGGATAAGACTATAGAGCATAAGATATAGAGTATGCCCTGGAGGACAGATCCAAGATGGCCGATGGGACAGCCAGCTGAGCGTCCTGGCTAGATTCTCGATTAAATCTTTTTGGGTTTTTTTTTCTTCCTGAGACGCGTTCTTACTGGAGAAATGCTGAAAAGAAGGGGCCGAAGTGCTGCTGCAGCCTCACGGCGCCCCGACCCTGCTAGAATCAGCAATATCGAGGATCTAATCCGCCGGATGCAGGAAGTGTCAGCGGTGGTGTCGACTTCCCCGTTGGAGGCTCTCGTTGGCGAGCAGGAGGTGGTCTCCCCAGGACTGGAGATCTCGCTGAGTCCTGATGCCAGAGCACCTCCCCCTCTTCCTCAGACCGCCAGCTCCCCTTGGGTGGAGGAGCCATCGGAGGGCGGTGAGCTCCTGTCCCTTGAGGCTTTGGACACCAGACAGGGGAGACTGGATTTGGACTCCTGTTTGGAGAGTCCTGTGTTGGCTGAGGGCTCTAATAGCAGGAGGGAGCACATCTTTCATGGGAACAGCTTCCAGGAGGACAGGTCATTTGTATCAAATCCTCTAACTTTGCCTGAAAAATCTTTTACAATAGAGAAACCCCGAGAAATAACTCTTGAGGCAATATGGGATCTAGTGGCGGACCTGGCAAAATCTATTAAACCTCAAATTTGTCAAGTTGAACAGAAATTAAACACCAATGAAACATATATTAAAAGTTTACAAACTGATATGCAGGACCTCAAAGTCTCAAAAGATGCCACTAAACAAATTACTGAAACACTAATGAGAGATAATATAAATATAAGAAGAAAATTGGAAGCTTTGGATAACCTCTCTCGTAATAATAATCTAAGACTAATTAGTTTTCCTAGAGTGGCAACAATACCTCCGAGAGACATGATAAAAAGGTATATGATTGAAATATTGGGCATATCAGAAGATTTGCTTCCACCGTTTACTCAGGTCTATTATTTGCCCATATGAAGGGATGAAGGACAATATCAAAAACTAAGATATCACAAGAGGTTCAACAGGACTTAAATGTTTTGTTGATGTTGGAACAGTCGGATAAGGAAATAGCGACTTTACTTCTTACTGTTGCCTTGGCACCAGATAAAAACTGGTTGCTGAGACTTTACTTTAAAAATAAGTTAAAAGAATTCTTGGGATTTAGAATACAAATGTTCCCGGACCTGGCACGAGATACCCAGAAGCGTCGACGTGAATTCTTGATTTTGAAACTGGGAGTTATTGCTCTTGGAGCTTCCTTCTTTCTATGTCATCCATGTAAATGTGTGATATTATATCAAAAGCAAAAATATGTTTTCTTTGATCCTACACAACTGACAAACTTTTTGTCAGCTGCACACCTGAAAGCTGGGACAACAACATGAGTGCTCAATGTTTAATTTGGTCACTTCCTTCAGTTTGATTGTATCCCTGTTTTCCTTTCTTTATTTTTCTATGATCTATTTCAGTAGGCTCACTGCTCTACTTCTTGGATTTATGATTTGAGGACTTGAGGTGACGATTAATGTCTATTTTGTTTTGTTTGTGGTTAATCTAAATAGGGAAATTTATATTCTTTGATTAGCTCCGCCTTTCTGTACAAGTGTATACTTGATATGTTTATGAAAATGACTAATAAATAAATAATAATAAAAAAAGAGTATGCCCTGTTATTTCTTATTATTGTGCGGCAGAGGAAAGTGTGTGTGTGTGTGTGTATGAGGGGGGATAGAGTTGGCCAGCTATGTTGAGTATGTTATAGCCCTGTACCAAAGAATTAGTGTATGGATTTATACTGTGTTAAACCACTGGATGTTTCATAGAAATGTTTCTGCTGTGCTAGATATTTTTGCTATAATAAAAATTTCAAAAATAAAAATGATCCTAAATGTAAGGATTCCAAATCTTCAAAAAAGAGCAGAGCAGTAAGTTTAGACATTTGATACACATAGTCTACCTTGGCTCTCATTTGCTGTCTTGTGGAAGCCCTAGGTTGCTTCCAAGCTGCTGCCAACGTCAATTGAGCAGACTGTGACCTAAATTGAGCAAACTATTGCAAGGAGCTATCAGGGAGCATAGTACTGTTTCTGTGCTATATCCTCTATGAAACCCTGACTGAGATTCATGTAAAATTCCAAATCTTTCCAAAAAATCATCAAGCAGGTCAGTTACCCAACCAAGAGTTACCTTAGTAAGAGAAGGAGTAGAGGTTTATAACTTTTTAACTCTTCTTTTCTTTCAATGTGGGAGGAAACACTATCTCACCATTAGAGACCAGATTCCAATTGTGAATTCAACCAAATTAAATGGAGCCTTCATCAATTATACTGGGCAGGAGTCTATTATACAGTTTAATTTAGCATATTTGTGTAATCAGCTCTTAATATCACTAAGAGGAGGAATCATCAAGGTGTGGTAAAGGTTCATCTTATAGGAATAACACGGTCTGTCAGCCTTATTCCTGTGGCCTAGGAGCACTGGTTTGCGCAAAAACACAGCCCAATACTCATGGACTGCAGGGATGAATTCCACCCCCCAGGGACCAAATCCTTCCACATAATGACCCCCAACTCCTTCATAGCTACCTCAAAATGCCATGGTGGTTCAGAGGGTCCTCCGGTGGGGTCTAGGGAGGGTCTGGTGGGGTACTACTATTACTCCAGTACTATTATTTCTATAGCACTACTAGACACTACAGTGCTTCACAGAGGGTAGTTGGCCAAGAGCAATATCCAAACACTTCTGTCCACTCTGGCACTGCAGTCAAAATGGCACTCCTAGCGGCGGTCTAATGTGACTACCACTAGGGGTCATAGTTCCATTTGGGAAAACAGGAGAAATATGACACCTAGCAGTGCTCAGAAGAGACTGCAACTAGGGGTGCCATTTTTACTATGGCACCGGAGTAGTGGGATTTGAAATTGAGTTTTATAGAATATTAAACGATGTATTTAAGAACAAATTGATGTTATATACTGTTTCATTTTTTGTAAGTGTTAAAAATGGACAAAGAAGTTTTAAAAAAAAAAGAACTGGTTTGCATTTTAATATTTCTCGAGGAACTTGCCAGTGCTGTCCTTTATCCCCATTACTTTTTATTATTTGGGTAGAAAATTGAACATTTTGGCTTTTGCAGACAATCTCATGGTCATATTATCTAATCTGGAGCGCTCTTTATCATGTTTGCTGGACACTTTAGCTGAATTTGGTTTTCATTCGGGTTTTCAGTTAAATTTTCAAAGGTCGATGGTTCTTCCCTTTCATTCGATGTTACCCTCTCAATGGAATGGTACTTTTCCTTTAACCTGGGCACCTGGTAAAGTATACTAAACTAATCATTAATACCACTTCCAGACAGAATGTATCCAATATATATTAATACTCATTCAGGAAAAAGGCCTCAGAATAGGAGCATACGTACAGTCCTATCACAGACTGAAACTTCAACGTAGCAGCTCCTTGCTCTAATCATTGGCCAAAAAACCTGAAAATTTCTTTAATTCACTTAAATTATTTTTAATTATTTTTAAATAAATATGTGTACTTTTTTTAAATATTTTAAATATTTTCTTCAAACTATTCTAAATCTTATGGATACACCTCTCTGATGGTTTGGGAGAGAATATTTGACAACTGGATATTGAATACTTATCTCAGCGTTGTCATTGCTGGTTCAGATATAGCCTGTTCACTGCCAATATGTTGCCGACGTGGCCAGCGTTTCGTGGACATAACATTTGGTCCACTGCTTCAGGGCCAGAGGCAGAAACATTAAGGCATCTAGAATATACAATCAAATCATACCATAAGAGTATTATCATTCATAATTTCCTTATAATCAAAAGCTGCTACGTTGAAGTTTCAGTCTGTGATAGGACTGTACGTATGCTCCTATTCTGAGGCCTTTTTCCTGAATGAGTATTAATATATATTGGATACATTCTGTCTGGAAGTGGTATTAATGATTAGTTTAGTATAGTGTGTTTTGAACTAGAGAATGACACGGGGAAAAAATCTGTCCCCGTCACCGCCCCGTCACCGGCCCACCATCCTCTGCACCGCCCCGTCACCGCCGTTTCCTTCACCGCCCCGTCACCGTCACCGCCATCCCTTTCACCGCCCCGTCACCGCCACTGCCATCCCATTCACCGCCCTGTCACCGTCCCCGCTGCATCCATATAAGCCTTAGTACTGTAATATTTAGCTTATTCCTTTCTTATAAATCAAAGTTCCTGCTGCTGAACTAGAGAAATAGATGTTCAGCTGGCAGGGCTTTGTTTATAAATTTTTATCAACACAACTAATATACTATTTTATCCTAAAGCAAAAAATAAATAAATAAATATAATTTTTTTTTCTACCTTTGTTGTCTGGTTTCTGCTTTCCACATCTTCTCATTGAATTCCTTCCATCCACTGTGTGTCTTCTCTCTGCATCTTCCATTTGCTGTTACTGTGCCTCTCCCTTATCCCCCCCCCCAATTGGTCTAGCACAGTGTTTTTCAACCGCTGTTCCGCGGCACACTAGTGTGCCGCGAGATGTTGCCTGGTGTGCCGTAGGGCCGCCGGGCCCGGAGCTGACAGAGGGCCCGAGGCAGGGGCGCCAGTAGCTCGCCAAGGCAAAGTGAGTTGATCACCCAGGACTCACTTTGTCTTGGCGATCTAATCTATCGAGCCGATAAGTCTTCTTCTCCCCGACGTCAATTCTACAGTCGGAGAGGAAGTTCGGGCCAGCCAATCGCTGCCTGGCTGGGCGGAACTTCCTTTCCGATTGTAGAATTGACGTCAGGGAGAGCATGCGTCGGCGTCGGCTTTGGGGCCTGTTATCCATTGGTGGGTCCTGTTCCCCGATGGCAGCGGCAGTGGCAGTGGCTTGGGGAACGGCAGGGAGAAAGAAAGAAAGGGGGCAGGCAGGGAAACAGAAGGAAAGAAGAGAAACAGAAAAAAAGAAAGAAAGGTCAGGGAGAGAGGAAGAAAAAGTTGGGGGAGGGAATGAGGTGTGGAGGAGAGAAAGCATACAGGCTGATAGAAGGGAAGAAAGATTGGATGCACAGTCAGAAGAAGAAAGTGCAACCAGAAATCACCAGACAAGGTAGGAAAAATGATTTTATTTTAAATTTAGCAAAGTGGAGGCAGTATTACCACAGTTTTCAAAGGAATTTGCCCAAATAACTTAATAGTTAACTGGGTAAATTCCCAGAGATGAAAACTTCCCTTCACTTACTATGCACAGTTCTGAATTTATATCTGCTGTCTATATTTTACAATATGGTCCCCTTTTACTAAACCGCAATAGTGGTTTTTAGCGCAGGGAGCCTATGAGCGTCAAGAGCAGTGCTGGGCATTCAGCGCAGCTCCCTGCGCTAAAAACTGCTATTGTGGTTTAATAAAAAGGATGGAGGGTATATTTGTCTATTTTTGTATGCTATAAAATCCAAATACAGAGAGAGACTGAGAGCTGTTGACGAAGAGCTACGTGTGTGTCTTTCTTCGATTCCAGCCAGAATATCAGCTTTGTGTTCAGCCAAACAGGCCCAGGTTTCGCACTGAATAAAGTATTTTATAATTTTTATTTCGTAATAAAGTAATTATAAAATACTTTCTTTGTGTTTATTTGATTCCTATTCAAGAGAATTACTTTATATATAGTCAATATAGGCAGAGAGTTAAATTTTTTAACATTTTCTAATGGTGGTGTGCCTCGTGATTTTTTTCATGAAACAAGTGTGCCTTTGCCCAAAAAAGGTTGAAAAACACTGGTCTAGCACCCATCTTCTTCCCTCCGTTCCCCCATAGTCTGGCATCTGTCTTCTTCCCATTCTGTCTTCCACATTTCCCTTCGGGGTCTGTTCCTCTCCACCCTCCTTCAATGTCTGTCCTATTCCTTTCCACCACCACCTTTCCCTCCCTCCTTTACCATCTGTTCCTTTCTACCACCCTTCAGCTTCTCGCGCGTGGCCTATCTATCTACCTTCCTCCCTCTTATTTTCATGGCACGTTACAATATAATTTGTGCAAGCCACTGGAGCCTGCGAGCTCGGTCCCTGTCCCATCCCCACAAACCATCTCGCTTCTGTGCTCCTATTTTCCCCATTTCTAATATCTCCCATATGTATCTGCCATTGCCCCCCCCTGTGTCCATATACCATCCCCATGGCATGTCCCCTTTATGTCTCTGTCCCTATGCACATAATTTCCCCTCTTTCTGTTACCTTCCTGTGTCCAGATTTCCCCTATCTTCCTCTTCCATACCAGTGTGTCTCTTCTTTTCAACCCCATCTAGCTTTTTTCCCTCTTTCTTCCCCCCCCCCTGCTTCTAGCATCTGGCTCACCTGCCAGTCCTTCCCTTTCTTTCCTGCTGTGGGTTTTTCTTTCTGACTTCATCCCCTTGGCCCAGAATCCTTTTCCCTTTCACTCCCTCCTTCCAATTTGAGCCGGGAACACTAGCGATCGCACGGTCCCCGCAGCTCACACCCGCCTGCCCAATCGATTCTAGTGTTTAGCCAGCTCTCTCCCTTCTCCTCACCTTAGTTTGTAGATTTTCTTTTTCGGCGACCCGCACACTATCAGAGCCGCGCACTCGCGGCTGCTCAGTGTTCAATCTTCTGCTCTGCTGCAACTTCCTGTTTCCGGTTGCGTCAGAGCAGAAGATTGAACACTGAGCAGCCGCGCGTGCGCGGCTCTCTGATAGCGTGCGGGTCGCCGAAAAAGAAAATCTACAAACTAAGGTGAGGAGAAGGGAGAGAGCTGGCTAAACATTAGAATCGATTGGGCAGGCGGGTGTGAGCTGCGGGGACCGCGCGATCCTTCATACCTCACTGCGGGGACAAGACCATTCACCGCCCCGCGGGCGGTGAATGGCCTTGTCCCCGTCGCCGCAGCGACTGCTAGTTTTCTTCCCCGTTTTCGGCGGGTGACCTGCGGCTAAAATGCGGTGGCCGCGGGTAAACCGCCACCGTGTCATTCTCTATTTTGAACCACTTCGGGTAATTATATCTTGGCACCTGGTAAAGTAAACATAGAAACATAGTAGTATATCTTGGAATAGTGATCCCACAAGATCTTACTCAGCTTCATGAGGTAAATATACAACCATTACTGGATAAGACTAACCCCCTCTTTTACTAAGCTGCGATAGCGTTTTTAGCACGTGCAGAAAATTAGCGCGCTCTAACTCCGCTTAGTAAAAGGAGTCCTAAATCACGTTTTTTGTTATGGCGTCATTTTCCAATTTCATTGATGGGGCGTATTGCTCTACGTAATATGATTATTTCTTCGTTGCTTTGCCACATCCGCTTGACACCAAATCAGCACTATGTATCAATCATCTTAATTACCCTATCCAACCTACCATAAAGATACTAGGCCTAACCATGAGAGACCAGGTGGACTCCTTGATCAGAAAGGGATTTTTCACCCTCTGGAAACTCAGATCCATTAAAGCTTATTTCGATACAGCGGCATTCAGAACCCTAGTCCAATCCCTCGTACTGAGTCTACTTGACTACTGTAACATCGCCTATTTAGCAATTTCCCAAAAGAACATGCAGCGTTTACAATTGATGCAAAATGCAGCGGTCAAACTAATCTTTGGGCTGAGGAAGTTTGACCACGTGACACCCTACTACCGGCAGCTGAATTGGCTGCCAATGGAGGCGCGCGTAAAGTTTAAATTTACCTGCTTCTGCTTCAAAGCACTACACGGACTTGCCCCTAAATATATATAACTGACCTTTTCGTCTTCTCAGCCAACAGACACAAGAGAAGTTCACATTCCAACTTCGTTTCCCCCCCAGTGAGAGGTTGTAAACTGAAAAAACACCATGAACATCTTCTCTGGCACCAAGCAGCATCATGGGGTAAAGACCTAGAACAATTGCTTTCGCCCACTACTTATGAGGAATTTAGGAAACGTCTGAAAACACACCTGTTCCTAAAGTATCTAGACAACTGATCCTCTCTTCTCTCTCCCCTCTATAGCGATTAACTTGTTCTATTGATCACTCTGTCCTATTAACCCTCTTTCTTCCTCCCTTCTTAAAGTCAATCAATTTGTACCTTTGCTTAATCTTTGTAAACCGCATAGAACTTCACGGTATTGTGGTATATAAGCTGTTATTATTATTATTATTATATTGCCTCAATGATTGTATGTTTACCAGATGCTCCCTCTTATTTTTTTTATCGAAGAATTGAGATACAATTGAATAAATGTATTTATGGATTTATTTGGCAAGGAGGTCGGTCTCGTCTTCCTTTGAATATGGTAGCTCTATCAATAAATAAGGGTGGCCTTGGTTTATTATTATTAAGCCAATTTGTGGAGTCTTGTCATTTAAGGCATATACATGATTGGTTTCTCACTACATCTTATTTTTCTTGGACTCCAGTGGAACTTTGTTTTTGGAAGCCTTTCATTTTAGTTACCTTTTACATTCTTCTAGATTAGAATCTGCTGTCCTGAAAAATCCTTATTATTTTTTTGCTGGCCCCTTTAAGAGTTACTTGGCGTCAAATTTGTAATAAATTGTCAATTAATTTTCAAATCACTCCCTTGCAGCAGAGGGAAGGACTCGGCAGGAGAAGATCGCGAAGCAGCCTGTTTAGAGTGCTGCTGATGCTGCTATTTGGAATGAGATATGCCAGTCTCGTGGTGGGAGGGTCACTGGGATTCTGCTGCGTGGGGGGATGGGAGGGAGGGAGAGAGGGATAGAAAGATGCTGCTCAAGGGTTCTGCTGGGAGGGAGAGATAGAAAGATGCTGCACAGGGGGAAAGGTAGGAGGAGGGGAGCGCTGCTGCCGGCGAATCCAGGGGTGGAGTCAGGGAGTGTCGGGGACATTTGGGAGGGGCTTTGGGGTTGATCTAACTAGGGCTTATTTTTGGAGTAGGGCTTATATTAAGACCTACCCCAAAAATCATGCTAAGGCTTATTTTCGGGGAAACACAGTAGTTGAATTGAAGGGGGACAGAGGGTCGTGGTCAATGGAGATTGCTCTGAAGAAAGGGATGTTACCACTGGAATGCCTCAAGGTTCGTTTCTTAGGTCTGTTCTTTTGAACATTTTTGTAAGCAATGTTGCTGAAGGGCTGTCAGATAAGATTTGCCTGTTTGTGGATGATACCAAAATCTGCAATAGACACCCCTGATGAGGAAGGACCTAGCAAAGCTTGAAGAATGATCTGAAATTTGGCAGCTAAAATTTAATGCTAAGAAATGCAAGGTCATGCATTTGGGCTGCAAAAACTGACGGGAACAATACAGGGAACATCAAAGAATCATGATCTACAAGCCCTGATGTTAGAGGCAGACTTGGATATTATAGCAATCACAGAAACATGGTTCAGTGATTCCCATGGATGGGACGCAAACATACTAGACTATAATCTTTTCAGGAAAGACAAAGATGATCAAAAAGGTGGAATAGCTCTCTATGTAAGGACCAATATCCAAGCAACTGAAATGCAGGGGGTCTGGGGAAAGGAAAAAGTGATACGAAAAGCTTTGAAAAAAGAAGATACCAGTCAGGTTTTCAGGATATCTACAATGAATACACATGAGATAGTTCGGTATACCAAGGAGGCCTCCCGATTCAGTGACCGACTCTCCTCCCCGTGCCTTCCTAAAGCAGGAGCGACAGCGCTGCCTCTTGCTGGCCATCCACTGCTGCTCCTGCTTTAGGGGGCGAGGGGGAAGGATCAGTCAGGAAGGCCTGCATGTTCCCGCAGCTTCCCCTGAAGGCCTGCATGTTTGCCCAGCTTCCCTGCTCTTACCTTAAGATAATACGGCAGCCTGCAGGACCGCCGGTGTTGTAACAATCCTTGCAGCTGCCGTCTAAAAACAGAGGAGAGGGAGAGAGATAGTGGACAATGGGATTTAGGGAGGGAAGAAACAGAAAGGGAGAGAAGAACACAAGGGATGGTGTGGAGGGGGGCGTGGTGGGGGATAGAGATACTGGATAGGAGGGGAGTTGGGAAGAGAAAGGGAGAACTGGTGGACCTGGGGTGGTGGGGAAGGAGGGAGAGATGCTGGATGGAAGGTAGTTGAGAAAAGGAGAGATGGTGGATCTGGGGATGGTGGGGTCCATTGCTGCAGCTGCGGGGATAGAGATGAAAAAAGGGAAAGATGCCAGACCTCTGGGGGAGGGAAGGGAAATGGAAGGGGAGGACAGAGATGGAAGATGGATGGTTACCACAGAGAAAGAAGAAAGAAGGAGACCCTTATCAGAAGACAACCAGAGCCTGGGACCAACATGATTTGAATAATGACCAGACAACAAAAGGTAGAAAAAATTATTTTATTTTCTGTTTTGTGAGTACAATATGTCAGATTTGAAACGTGTATCCTGCCAGAGCTGGTGTTAGACCGCAAACGTGAGCTAGGATTTAACAGAGAGGAAAAGTCTTTTTTATTTGTTTACACCACAGCGCCAGTATGGGTAGGAGAGGAGGAGTGAAGAGGCTATAAAATAAACCCACCAGGATGTTTAAAAAAAACACCCAATTAGGCAGGAAAATCGAATCGATTCAATAGGCTGAATCGAATTGAAATGTTTTTCCCTGAATCGGGCTGCACTAATGCAGATCTCTTTCATGCTTATTCATTGTGGATATCCTGAAATCCTGACTGATCTACCAAATGTGAATACCCTACTAATCCTGAACTGTCATTTTTCAAAAAGGCCAGCCATTTTGCAAAATAAGGGAAAGGAAATAGGACTTGTATACTGCCTTTTTGTAGTTATACAATCACACTCAAAGCAGTTTATATACAGGTACTTCAAGCATTTTCCCTATCTGTCCTGGTGGGCTCACAATCTATCTAATGTACCTAGGGCAGTGGAGGATTAAATGACTTGCCCAGGGCCACAGGGAGCAGTGCACACAAAACTCTGCAAAATATAGGAAATTTAACAAACCACCGATATACCTGCTACAGGGAAACTGGAACAAGATGGACTGTTACAGATTCCTACACAGACACAACATGCCAGCAGAATCTTTCACCTCATTTGCAGATTCAGAACACGACTCTCACCTAATACAAAATAGGAAACCATAAAAAAACATGTAAAAACTGAAATGCAGAAATACTGGACTCTGCATTTTATGAAACACCAGAGAAATAGAAAGAAATGTATGTCCTTCTGCAAAATAAAGCCAACAGATATAAATTCTCAGCAATAAATTGAAAATAAAATTATTTTTCTTATCTGTGTTCTCTGGTGGTTTTATTATTCTAATCATCTTGTTCCCAATCTCTGGTTTTGTTTTCCTTTTTCTGTGCACTTAACTGTTTCTACAGCCTCCTTTCCATTTGCTAAGTCTTTATCTGCCATCATGTTTCTTCAGTGCCAAACTGACATAACGCAAGAAAGCAATGTTACTTACCGTAACAGTTGTTATCCAGGGACAGCAGGCAGCTATTCTCACTAGTGGGTGATGTCATCCGACAGAGCCCCGATACGGACGTCTCACAAGCATACTTGCTTGCAGAAACTCAGAAGTTTTGAGATGCCCGCACCGCGCATGCGCCAGTGCCTTCCCGCCCGATGCTCCGGGTGTGTCTCCTCAGTTCAGGTAGCTAGTAGAGAAGCCAACCCAGGGGAGGTGGGTGGGACGTGAGAATAGCTGCCTGCTGTCCCTGGATAACAACTGTTACGGTAAGTAACATTGCTTTATCCCAGGACAAGCAGGCAGGTATTCTCACTAGTGGGTGACCTCCAAGCTAACCTCAATGGGATGGAGGGAGAGTTGGCAACTTAGGAGAACAAATTTTGTAACACAGTTTGGCCAAACTGTCCATCCCGTCTGGAGAAAGTATCCAGACAATAATGAGAGGTGAATGTATGAACCGAGGACCAAGTGGCAGCCTTACAAATCTCCTCAATCGGTGTCGATCTGAGGAAGGCTACAGAGGCTGCCATTGCTCTGACCCTATGGGCTGTGACCTTACAGGGAAGGGGTAATCCAGCCTGGGCATAGCAGAAAGAGATACAAGCCGCCATCCAATTGGAGATGGTGCGCTTCGATACAGGTCGTCCCAACTTGTTTGGATCAAAGGAGATGAAAAGTTGAGGAGCAGTTCTGTGTGGTTTGGTGCGATCCAAGTAGAAAGCCAAAGCACGTTTACAGTCCAGAGTGTGCAGAGCTGATTCTCCAGGATGAGAATGAGGCTTTGGAAAAAACACTGGAAGCACGATGGATTGGTTGAGATGAAATTCAGAGACCACCTTAGGTAGGAATTTCAGATGAGTGCGGAGGACCACCTTGTCATGATGGAAAACTGTGAAAGGTGGGTCCGCCACCAAGGCCTGAAGCTCACTGACCCTGCGAGCAGATGTGAGGGCCACCAGAAAAACCACTTTCCAAGTGAGAAACTTTCGGGGAGCCTTGCTCAGAGGCTCAAAAGGAGGTTTCATAAGCTGAGAAAGGACAACATTTAGATCCCAAACCACTGGAGGCGGTTTGAGAGGAGGATTAACATGAAAAAGTCCTTTCATAAATCTGGAAACCACAGGATGAGAAGAGAGAGGTTTCCCTTGTAGAGGCTGATGGAAAGCCGCAATAGCACTCAGGTGGACTCGTATAGATGTTGACTTGAGACCAGACTGAGACAGGTGTAGAAGATAGTCCAATACAGAGGAAAGAGAGGCTCGTTGAGGCTCCTTAGAATTGGAAACACACCAAGAAGAAAATCTAGACCACTTCTGGGAGTAGCATTGACGAGTAGCAGGCTTCCTAGAAGCTTCCAAGACCTCCCTCACCACCTGGGAAAACTGGTGAGGGGTTACGTTGAGAGGAACCAAGCTGTCAGGTGGAGAGACTGCAGGTTGGGATGAAGCAGTGAACCTTGATGTTGAGTAAGCAGTGAAGAAAACACTGGAAGAAGGACCGGCTCCCTGCTGCTGAGTTGAAGTAGAAGGGAGAACCAAGGTTGTCTGGGCCACCGAGGAGCAATCAGAATCATGGTGGCATGGTCCGATCTCAACTTGACCAGAGTCTTTTGAATGAGAGGAAATGGGGGGAACGCATACAGGAAGCGATTCCCCCAATCCAGTAGAAAGGCATCTGCCTCGAGACGATGAGGAGTGTAGATCCTGGAGCAAAAAAGAGGCAGTTTGAAGTTGTGGGGAGCCGCAAAGAGGTCTATCTGAGGCGTTCCCCACTGAGCAAAGATCTGATGAAGGGGCCTGGAATGGAGGGTCCATTCGTGAGGCTGGAGAAGCCGACTCAGCTTGTCCGCCAAGACATTGTCCTTCCCCTGAATGTAGAATTATTTTACGGGAGGAGAAAGACCTTGGAAAATTTAAAACTGAGTTAAAAACTTTCCTTTTTAAAGATGCCTTTTCTACATAATTTTATACTTCATGAATTATTTTTATTTGGTTAAACCTGTTTTAACTATATCCCTTTTGTATTTTCCCTCAATGTTTCTTCTTTACTTTAAAATTGTATTTCATCCCTCCTTTCCCCTTGTTTAACAATGTTCAAATTTAGAGTATTTTAGCCATTATTTAAAAATTGTATGTATTGTAATGTATTGCATTGTTATTGTTTTTCGTTTTTTATATTGTAAATTTTAAATGTACATCGCTTAGAATATCCGATTAAGCGATTTATCAAGTCCCATAATAAACTTGAAACTTGAAACAGCTTTGAGGAAGGTGTTGTGGCGAACCGCCCAATCCCAGACTCTGAGAGCTTCCTGGCAGAGTGAGGCCGAGCCCGTGCCCCCTTGCTTGTTTACATAATACATGGCGACCTGATTGTCGGTGCGAATGAGGACCACCATGTCGTGCAGCAGATGTTGAAAAGTTTGAAGAGCATTGAAGATGGCTCTGAGCTCCAGAAGATTGATTTGATGGAGTCGGTCCGCACAGGTCCAGAATCCCTGAGTGCGGAGCCCATCCAGATGCGCTCCCCAGGCATAGGTCGAGGAATCGGTTGTGAGAACCTTCTGGTGGGGAGGAGACTGAAACAGCAAACCTCTGGATAGATTCGAAGAGGTCATCCACCAGAGCAGAGACTGCCGAAGAGCAGGAGTGACTGTGATGTGTCGAGACAACGGATCCGACACCTGAGTCCACTGAGATGCCAGGGTCCACTGAGGAATCCTGAGGTGGAGTCTGGCAAACGGCGTCACATGAACTGTAGAGGCCATGTGGCCCAGGAGGACCATCATGTGTCTCGCCGAGATGGTCTGGCGAGAAGACACAGATTGGCAGAGATGAAGAAGAGCATCCATGCGCTGAGAAGGAAGGAATGCTCTGAGACGAATGGTATCCAGGACAGCCCCGATGAAGGGCAGAGACTGGGTCGGCTGTAGATGAGACTTGGGGAAGTTGATCTCGAATCCCAAACTCTGCAGAAACAGAACCGTGGACAAGGTCGCCGAGAGGACCCCCGAGGTCGAGGGAGCCTTGATCAGCCAGTCGTCGAGGTAGGGGAATACCTGAAGACCCTGGTTCCTGAGTGCTGCGGCCACCACCACCAGACACTTCGTGAAGACTCTGGGAGACGAAGACAGGCCGAATGGAAGCACTCGGTACTGCAGATGGAGATGTCCCACCCGAAATCTGAGGAACTTGCGAGAGGCCGGATGAATTGGGATATGAGTGTAGGCCTCCTTGAGATCCAGAGAGCATAACCAGTCGTTCTGCTCTAGGAGGGGGTAGAGAGAAGCAAGTGTCAGCATGCGAAACCTCTCTTTGACAAGGAATTTGTTGAGGACCCTGAGGTCCAGAATGGGTCGCAGGTCGCCCGTCTTCTTCGGGACAAGGAAGTACCGGGAGTAAAATCCCTGGTTCAGTTGGTCCGTTGGAACCGGCTCCACGGCACGAAGCTGGAGCAAAGCCTGAGCCTCCTGAGAAGAAGGGCGGTCTGAGTCAAGTTGGAAGGATACTCTCTTGGAGGGTGGTCCGGAGGGACCCGATGGAAATGAAGAGAGTATCCCTCCCTGATGATAGTAAGGACCCAGAGGTCGGTTGTTATGGCCTCCCAGCGATGATAAAAATGATGGAGGCGCCCTCCGATGGGAAAAACAGGGGGAGGCAGAACGAGGTTGTTTATGCCCTCGACGAGACAGTCAAAAAGGCTGTGTGGTCTTAGGGACAGCAGGCGACTGAGACTTAGGCTGACCCTTCTGGGGAGGCTGACGCTTCGCCGGTTGTCACAGGAGGAATTTGCCTCGGCTGATAACGCCTCTGATAAATCAACGGTGGACGAGAAGGTCGAGACTGCTGAGGCTTGGGCTTCGGCCGAAGGATAGATTGGAAGGACTTTTCGTGGTCAGACAACTTCTTCGTGACAGTCTCGATGAATTCGTCAAAAAGATCCGCCCCAGCACACGGGACGTTCGCCAGGCGGTCCTGAAGATTCGGGTCCATATCAATGGTCCGCAACCAGGCCAACCGGCGCATCGCCACCGAGCAAGCCGCCGCTCGGGCAGAGAGCTCGAACGCATCATAGGCAGATTGCATCAACTGAAGTCGGAGTTGGGACAACGAAGCAACCACTTCCTCAAACTCAAACCTTGCCTGGGACTCGATGTATGGAGTGAACTCTCGAAGCACAGGTAGAAAAAATTCCAAGTAGGTTGCAAAGTGGAAGTTGTAATTCAGGACTCTAGACGCCATCATCGAATTCTGATAGATGCGTCGCCCAAACTTATCCATGATTCTGCCCTCGCGGCCTGGAGGTACGGAAGCGTAGACCTGGCCAGGATGAGACCGCTTGAGCGAGGATTCGACCAGGAGGGATGGTGCGAAAGCTGAGGACCCTCGAAGCCTTTATGATGTACCGTGCGGTACTGCGAATCCAATTTGCCAGGGACCGCAGGGATAGAGTAAGGAGACTCGAAGCAGCGCATGAAGGTCTGGTCGAGGAGCTTGTGCAGGGGAAGCCGCAAGGACTCCGCCGGAGGCTGAGGCAAGTGCATGGTATCGAGATACTCTTTGGAATATCGAGACCCCGCATCTAGAGTAATGTCCAAGTCATCCGCCATCTGCCTGAGGAACGATGAAAAGGACAGTTGGTCCGCCGTCGCCGGTCCGCGAGACGGACTAGAAGAAGGCGAAGCCTCAGGCTCCAAAGAGGCCTGTGAGCAACAGGACGAGTAGAAAACTTTGGGGTCCTCGAACTCCGGCCCCGGAGGAGGAGACCCAGTCGAAGCAGCATACCCCAACCGAGGCAATTTCTTCTGAGGCGAGACGGTTGAGTGTCGAGAGGAATGCTTCGAAGAATGCCTGGACCGATGCCCCTCTCGATGCCTGGAAGGGGATCGAGTCCTTCTGTGCGAGACTGGGTCAGACGCTTCCAAGGAGCAGATCGGACTCGATGCCGTCGATCGCAAAGGTGGGAGAGTTGGTGCTTCTCTGGACGTCACCCATGCTTGATAGGGAGTTCGGAAGAACTCGTCCTGCTTCCTGCTATGCCCCGGACTGGATGGCCCCGAAGGTGGACGCCACACTGAATCATGGGGTGGAGTAATCGGTTCCAAGGGAGGCAGGTCACTAAACGAGGGTTTCCTCGAGGGAATGGGCTCCAAAGGAGGCATATCACTAAGAGAAGCCCTCCTCGAGGGAATCATTTCCAAAGGAGGCATAGTACTCTCGGAGGACCTCCTCGAGGACCCGGACACCACTCGCCGCTCCTCCTCGCCGAGCAACGAGGTCGTGCGGCGAGGAGGAGAAGGAGGGGGCGGTCCGCCCCTCGAAGCCGAAGCTGGGAGGTCACCCTGGATGGTGGCAATCAGACGAGGCCCCATGGTTTCCATGAGCTCAACGAACTGAGCCTCCAGAATGGACCGCAGCGAAGCCGATATGGAGGGATCCGCACCAAAAGGGGGCCCTTCCGCACGGACTCCGCGCTCCTTAGATGCAGTGTGCTTCTGCTTGCCAGCTTTCGGCACCTTGAGCACCACTGGTGGAACTGTAGGGGTCGATACCTGCTCCGAGGGAACGGAGGAAGGCACCAGCGCCGAAGCCTGGGCCGAAACCGGGGTGAATGATGCCGGTTTCAGGAGGCCCGAAGCAGCTGGGGAGGCAGCGGGCTTCGCTGAAGGAGTCGAAGCCCCCGTCGATGTCGATGTCGAAGCTGCAGGATCTGACGAAGCTTCCATCTTGAACATGGACTCCCAGAACAGACAGCGGCGCTTAAACGCTCTCGCCGTCAGAGTGGAGCAAGGCCGGCACGATTTCGGGAAGTGATCCGGTCCCAGACACTGTAAGCAGCGTCGATGAGGGTCCGTGAGCGAAATCGCGCGCTGGCACTTGCTACACTTTTTGAAACCGGTAATCGGCCAGGACATAGGCCGGAAAAGCTCCGCCGCAAGGTCGAAGGCGCGGGGCCTCAGCCACGCGGCCGACCCGGAGTCGGAAGGAAAAAATTTTTTTTTAAAAAGAAATCAAAGAAAGAAATAAACGCACAGGAGAGCCCAAAAGAACTCAACCCGCGGCAAAAAGAAGGCAAAAAAGATATTCAATGGGTGCAAATTGAAGATAGACTTTAGAGAATGACACGGGGAAAAAATCTGTCCCCATCACCGCCCCGTCACCGGCCCACCATCCTCTGCACCGCCCCGTCACCGCCGTTCCCTTCACCGCCCCGTCACCGTCACCGCCATCCCTTTCACCGCCCCGTCACCACCACTGCCATCCCATTCACCGCCCCGTCACCGTCCCCGCTGCATCCATATAAGCCTTAGTACTGTAATATTTAGCTTATTCCTTTCTTATAAATCAAAGTTCTGGCTGCTGAACTAGAGAAAGAGATGTTCAGCTGGCAGGGCTTTGTTTATAAATTTTTATCAACACAACTAATATACTATTTTATCCTAAAGCAAAAAATAAATAAATAAATATAATTTTTTTTTCTACCTTTGTTGTCTGGTTTCTACTTTCCACATCTTCTCATTGAATTCCTTCCATCCACTGTGTGTCTTCTCTCTGCGTCTTCCATTTGCTGTTACTGTGCCTCTCCCTTAACCCCCCCCCCCCCAATTGGTCTAGCACCCATCTTCTTCCCTCTGCTCCCGCATAGTCTGGCATCTGTCTTCTTCCCACTCTGTCTTCCACATTTCCCTTGGGGGTCTGTTCCTCTCCACCCTCCTTCAATGTCTGTTCTATTCCTTTCCACCACCACCCTTCCCTCCCTCCTTTACCATCTGTTCCTTTCTACTACCCTTCAGCTCCTCTCGCGTGGCCTATCTACCTTCCTTCCTCTTATTTTCATGGCACGTTACAATGTAATTTGTGCAAGCCACTGGAGCCTGCAAGCTCGGTCCCTGTCCCATCCCCACAAACCATCTCGCTTTTGTGCTCCTATTTTCTCCATTTCTAATATCTCCCCTATGTATCTGTCATTGCCCCCCCTGTGTCCATATACCATCCCCATGGCATGTCCCCTTTATGTCTCTGTCCCTATGCCCCATGCACATAATTTCCCCTCTTTCTGTTACCTTCCTGTGTCCAGATTTCCCCTATCTTCCTCTTCCATACCAGTGTGTCTCTTCTTTTCAACCCCATCTAGCTTTTTTCCCTCTTTCTTCCCCCCCCCCTGCTTCTAGCATCTGGCTCACCTGCCAGTCCTTCCCTTTCTTTCCTGCTGTGGGTTTTTCTTTCCGACTTCATCCCCTTGGCCCAGAATCCTTTTCCCTTTCACTCCCTCCTTCCAATTTGAGCCGGGAACACGAGCGATCGCACGGTCCCCGCAGCCACTACCTGCCTGCCCAATCGATCCTAGTGTTTAGCCAGCTCTCTCCCTTCTCCTCACCTTAGTTTATAGGTTTTCTTTTTCGGCGACCTGCACGCTTTCCCAAAGAGCCGCGCACGCGCGGCTGCTCATTGTTCAATCTTCTGCTCTGCTGCAACTTCCTGTTTCCGGTTGCGTCAGAGCAGAAGATCGAAACTGAGCAGCAGCGGGTGCGCGGCTCTCTGATAGCGTGCGGGTTGCCGAAAAAGAAAATCTACAAACTAAGGTGAGGAGAAGGGAGAGAGCTGGCTAAACACTAGAATCGATTGGGCAGGCGGGTGTGAGCTGTGGGGACCGCGCGATCCTTCATGCCTCACTGCGGGGACAAGACCATTCACCGCCCCGCGGGCGGTGAATGGCCTTGTCCCCGTCGCCGCAGCGACTGCTAGTTTTCTTCCCCGTTTTCGGTGGGTGACCCGCGGCTAAAATGCGGTGGCCGCGGGTAAACCGCCACCGTGTCATTCTCTAATAGACTTCTCAGCTCCGCGGAAGAAAAAGAACTGAGGAGACACGCCCGGAGCATCGGGCGGGAAGGCACTGACGCATGCGCGGTGCGGGCATCTCGAAACTTCTGAGTTTCTTCAAGCAAGACATGCTTGCAAGATGTCCGTATCGGGGCTCTGTCGGATGACATCACCCACTAGTGAGAATACCTGCCTGCTTGTCCTGGGATAAGTGATCTTTCATGCCGCCTTCTCAAATCTATCTAGTTTTCCTTCTCTTCCATTCATATGCATTTCTCTTCTATTCCCTTCCCTGTATGTGTAGCCCGTCTCCCCTCCTCCAATATCTGTCAAATCTTTTTTTTTTTTTTTATCTCTGGAAAAGAAAGTGATATAATTGCAGGTAGGGCCGATTTTAGACATTCTGGGGCCCAGGGCAGAAATTAAGGAGGGGGCCCCTCCGATTCCTTCACCTCCCTGCCCTCCTAATCTCCAATCACCATTAGTATCACAGGTAAAACAACTTAAAATACCCTACATTCTGTAAACTGACAAATTGGAACAGATTTCTTCAACAGTATAAAAGAGTGGTCTCAAACTCATGGCTCAGGGGCCACATGTGGCCCGCCAAGTACTATTTTGAGGCCCTCAGTATGTTAAGAACATAAGAAGTTGCCTCCGCTGAGGCAGACCAGAGGTCCATCTCGCCCAGGAAAGATTTATAAACTATAAAGAGTTTTACCTCATGCAAAATTGTCATTCCTTTAATAAGACATTAACTATTTTTTCTGAGGCCCTCCAAGCACCCTATTTTTTCTGCGTCCCTCACAGTTAAAATTCAATATCTTTCCTTTCTCAATACTGACACATTTCAATCACTATATTGAAAATAAAATAATTTTCCCTACCTTTGTTGTCTAGTGACTTTATTTTTCTTTGCTTTTAACTATGTTTCCAGGGCCTTCTTATCCTTTGACTGTTTTTTTCTCTGTCTTCACTTTCTGCCTTGCATCCATCTTTGGCAATAACTTAACATTCAATTTCCAAGTCTTACCTTCCCTTCCTATCTCTCTTTCCTTTCCTCCCTATTTCCATGGTCTGACATCTCTCTCCTTCCTTTCAAGTTTTATTTTGATTTGATAAATCGCTTATTCAAATTACTAAGCGAGATACTTTCCCCTGGTCTGGTATCTGTTTCCTTCCCTCTATGTCCTGCCATCTCCCCCTCCATGGTCTGATATCTCCTTTCCTTTCCCTCCCTCCCATGGACTTGTCATCTTTCGTTCCTCTCCTCTCCTTTGTCTTCCTTCTCTCTCCTTCCCTCTCTCCCCCCAATTGGGTGCAGCAGCAGCATTTCTCTTCCCCCATTCCCTCCCCCTCCCTTTCTCTGAACAGCAGCATTTCTCTTCATCCTTTCCTCCTCCTCCCCTGTGCAGCAGCAGCAGTATTTCTCTTCCCCTTCCCTCACCCCTCCCTTTCCCTGTGCAGCTGCAGGAACATTTCTCTTCCCCCTTCCCTCCTCCTCCCCTGTGCCACATCAGCATTACTCTTCCTTCCTTACCTTTCCCCTTTCTTACCTTTCCCCTGTGCAGCAGCATTTCTCTTCCCCTTCCCTCCTCCCTCCCTCCCTTTCCCTGTGCAGCAGCAGGAGCATTTCTCTTTCCCCTTCCCTCCCCCCTACTCTTCCCTGTGCAGCATCAGCATTTCTCTTCCCCTACCCTCCCCCTCCCCTTCCTTGTGCAACAGCATCAGCATTTCTCTTTCCCTTTCCATCCCCCCTCCCTATGCAGTGGCAGCATTTCTCTTCCCCCTTCCCTCCCCCTCCCCTGTGCAGCAGCATTTCTCTTCCCCCTTCTCTCCCCCTCCTTGTGGAGCAGCAGTATTTCTAGCCAGCTCCCTTGCTGCAGTCGATTGTTCCGTTCAAAGCAGCGGGTGGAGGCTCCTTGCGCGATCCATGCCTGTGTCAGAAGCCTTCTCTCTGACGTCCTGATGTCAGAGAGGCTTCCGATGCAGGTGTGGATGGTGTGAGGAGCCGCCACCTGCAGCTTTGAATGGAACAACTGACTGCAGCACAGGAGCCGGCCAGAAATGCTGCTGCTCCACAAGGAGGGGGAGGGAAGGGGAAATAGAAATGCTGCTGCTGCACAGGGAAGGGAAGGGGGAAGAGAAATGCTGCTACTGCACTTGATCATTGCGTCCAGATCGCAGGCCACAAAATAGCACCTAGAGAGCCGCATGTAGCCCTCGGGCTGCTAGTTTGAGACCGTTGATGTATACCTTTTCCGCCCTTTCTTCTTCCCTATTCCCATCTATCCATAAGAAACATTTCTTCTCTCTCTCTGCCCTGCCACAGCTATTGCTGTGCACCATCTCCTTCCTCTCTCTCCCCTTCCCCTCCATCCCTGTGCACCGTCTCCTCCGTCTCTTGTGGTCTGACATCTCTGCTTTCCTCCCCCTCCTATGGTCTGGGATTTTTCTCCTGTCCTTCCCACAGCCTGGCATCTCTCTCTCTCTTTCCCTCCCCCTTTCCATTGTCTAACATCTTCCTCCTTCTCTTCTCCCTTCCCACAGTCTGGCATCTTGCTCCTCTCCCTCCTGAAGTCTAGCATATCTCTCTAGCATATCTCCTGAAGTCTAGCATATCCTCTCCCTTCCTTAAGTCATCTCTTCTCCCTCCCAGTGCAATACTTTTCCCTCCCTTCCTCATTTCTGCTCCCTGCAGTCCAACATCCCTCTCCCTTCCTCTGTTTTGACCCCCTTCCTAATCCAACATTTCTCCCTTTCTCATCCCCTGTTTTCTAATCTATACAGCATCTTTGCCTCTCCCCACCAGCCCCATGCCCTACATTTTTCCTTCTAGCAACCCTCTTCAACACCATCCTGCATCTCTTCCTCCCTTCCCTCCACAAACATATTCAACATTCCTCCCTCTTGCATCCCTTTTCATCTATTCCACCCTTCCCTCTCCCACCGACAGCATTTCCCTTTGTATCCCATCCTTTCCCACCCCACCCATGCAACATTTCTCTTTCCCTCCATTCCTAACCCTCCAGCCCAAGCAGCATCTTTTCTTCCCAACCCACTCCCAGGCTGTGCAGCATGTCCTTCCCAACCCCCCTAGCCCCTGTAGGATATCCTCCCTCTCCAGCTCCTCATTCCCCCATCTACCTCCTCCCCAGCCGCTATAATTTTTAAACCTTTGGGCAGCAGGTGGCGGCAATGAGGTGTGCCTGCTGCCGTTGGCCTGTCCCAGAAGTCTTCATTCTGCAGCAACTTCCTGTTCCCTCAAAGGTGGGATGCTGTAGAGCAGGAGTGTCCAACCCAGTGGCGTACCTAGGGTATGTGGCACCCGGGGCCCATCATTTTTTTACACCCCCCCCCCATGTAAAAAAATATTTTTTGTAATGACCATGAAACGGAATAAATGGTCAGAATAGAAACAGGCAGTGAAAATTTTCTTATATTTCAAACATAACATAACATAAATTATGTCTGAATTGTCATGACATCAGAAGTACATATGGAGTAGTTGCAGGTGATGCTTGGGACAGTTCTGATTGTGTTAGTTCGGTTTTATGTGTTTTTTGAATAGAAGGGTTTTTATTTCTTTTTGAACATTTTGCAGTCTGTGGTCGATGTCAATTGGTTGTAGAGTTGGGGGTCGAGTGTTGCAGCTCGAATGAATAGGAGGTTGTCGAACAGTTTTTTTTCTTTTGACGTTTTTGGTTGGAGGGTGTGTGAATGGTGCGCGAGTTCTCCTATGTCTGTTTGAAGTGGATTGAATTATTTAGCTGAAGAAATTAGTTACCCCCTCATCCCACACACATTAATTCTCTTCCATTTTTGTTCCCATTATAAAAAACACTGATAAGTTCCCAGAAAAAAAATACATTAAAATAAGAAGTGAAAACAAAGGCCCCTACAGATGAGAACATAACATAAGAATAGCCTAACTGGGTCAGACCAATAGTCCATCATGCCCAGTAGCCCATCCTCATGGTAGCCAATCCAGGACACTAATACCTGGTCAAAACCCAAAGAGTAGCAACATTCCATGCTACCGATCCAGGGCAAGCAGACACTTCCCCCATGTCTTAATAACAGATTATGGACTTTTCCTCCAGGAATTTGTCCAAATCTTTCTTAAAACCAGCTACACTATCTGCTTTTACCATAACTTCTGGCCACTTCATTTTTAAGTTTAGATCTTTCCTTTCAAACAGAGACCTTGCTAGATGTCAAATACAGCATAACTTCACATGGACTTAGCTGTGCAGGAAATGTGAATCTCCTCATACACCCACTATATAGTGCAAAAATGTGCAAAGGTCTGTTTTTTTCTTTCGATCACTACATAGTCTAATGCCACACAAGCAGCGCTGTTACAAACATATTCTGTAGGTCAATGCTAAGGATAACAAAGTTTCCTTCCTTGGACCAGAAGGAGATACTGATAAACCACTGGAAGAGATCCCAAAACAACACCCAAAGACCCATTCAGTGTGTGAACCAGTTGAGTGGAGTGGACTAACTGGGAGGTGAAAATGGGCCCGGAGTTTGCTCAGCAGAATTTCCCAGACCACCTCTTCCTCTCAACACATTGACACGCTGCCACCACCACCACTAGGAACACCTCACTGGGTAGGCCAGCTATGCTATAAACTTTATAAAACACATTATTATATTTTCTTATAAAGCACATATTTTAACTGAACTCTCTGACTTCCTCAGCCTTTCCATTCACAAAAATAGAAGGAAAAAAAGTTCCCATTTCCTGCTGTCTCATGTCCCCGGCCTATACAATATTTTTTTTCTGCAGACCCTTCAAAAGTCTGACCAAATCCTCATTTCACTTGCATTATAAAGTACTGAGGATGCCATCTCTCCCCAATCCCAGGTCCTAAAGTCTAAGACAGTAGCACAAACTAATGCTGCCAGATTCAGGAAAATAAATTTCGATTCAATTCAGCCTATTGAATTGGTTTTTCAATTCGATTTTCCTGCCCAGTTGGGTGATTTTTTTCAAAACTCCTGGTGGGTTTTATAGCTTTTTCACCCCCTTTGGCTTCTCCTAACCACACTGGCGCTGTGGTGTAAATAAAATAAAGAAACAAAAAGGACTTTTCCTCTCTCTGTTAAATCCTAGCTCACGTTTGCAGTCCAACACCAGCTCTGGCAGGATACACATTTCAAATTTGACATATTATATTCACAAAACAGAAAATAAAATTAATTTTTCTACCTTTTGTTGTCTGGTTATATTTCAAATCTTGTTGGTCCAAGGCTCTGGTTTTCTTCTGATAACTTGCTTGCCAGGGTCTCCTTCTTTCTTCTTTCTGCATGCTAACCATACATCTGCCAACTCTGTCCTCCCTTTCCATTTCCCTTCCCTCCCCAGGAAGTCTGGTATCTTTCCTTTTTTTCATCTCCCTCCACAGATCCACCTTTTCTTAACTACCCTTTCATCCGGCATCTCTCCCTCCTTCCCCACCACCCCAGAGTCCACCATCTCTCCCTTTCTTTTCCTAATTACCCTTCTATCCAGTATCTCTATCCCTCCTCCACACCATTCCTTGTGTCCAATTTCTCTCCCTTTCTATTCCTTCCCTCCCTAAATCCCATGGTCCATCATCTCTCTCCCTCTCCTCTATTTTCAGACCCATTATTTCTTCCCCCCCCAAAGTTTGACATATGCACGTCTCTTTGAACACCCCCTTCCCTCCGTGTACTTCTAAACCAGGGTCCCCCCCAAAGGCCTGTCCCCCCTTAAAGGTCTGCCTGTCCCCCCTTGAAGGCCTGTCCCCCCCCTTGTAGGTCTGTCCCCCCCTTGAAGGCCTGCCTGCCTGTCCCTCCCTTGTAGGCCTGTTCCCCCTCTTGAAGGCCTGTTCCCCCCCTTGAAGGCCTGCCTGCCTGTTCCCTCCCTTGAAGGCCTGTCCCCCCCTTGAAGGCCTGCACCCCCCCCGAAGGCCTGAACCCCCCCCGAAGGCCTGCACCCCCCCCGAAGGCCTGTCCCCCCTTGAAGGCCTGCACCCCCTTGAAGGTCTGCACCCCCCCCCGAAGGCCTGTCCCACCCCCTTGTAGACCTGCACCCCCTTGAAGGTCTGCACCCCCCAAAAGCCTGCACCCTCCTTGAAGGCCTGTCCCACCCCCTTGTAGGCCTGTGCCCCCCTTGAAGGCCTGCCTGCCCCCCCTTGAAGGCCTGTCCCTCCCCCTTGAAGGTCTGCACACCCCCCCGAAGGCCTGTCCCCCCCCACTTGAAAGCCTGCCCGCCCGCCCCATCCTGAAGGCCTGATGCCCCGACCCACCCCGAAGGACCGCTCGCCCCCCAGGCCTCCCCGCACCACCTATGAAGCAGCCGCAGCAGGATCTCGACATCAGCGATCCCTGCGCTGCTTAGACGCTGCTTCCTGCGCCGCGATCCCGCCCCTCCTCTGATGTCAGAGGAGGGGTGGGACCGCGGTGCAGGAAGCAGCGCCCAAGCAGCTCAGGGATCGCTGACGTCGCGATCCTGCTGCAGGCTGCTTCACAGGTGGTGCAGGAAGGTCAGTGGGGCGAGCGGTCCTTCGGGGGTGGGGGGGGGGACTGAATGGCAAGGCCGGGAGCACCCCCTCAGGGCTGGCACCCGGGGCGGACCGCTCCTCCCCCCCCCCCCCCCCCCCTTGGTACGCCACTGGTCCAACCTTTTGGCTTCCCTGGGCCGCATTGGACAAAAAATTTTTTTTCAGGGGCTGCATAAATACTAGCCGATGGGGAAAGAGATGGAGAGGGGATACCAAGCAGGAGCTGCCTTGCCTTAATTACCAAATCAGAAAGTGTTGTGGGGAGCTGGTAAAAGGATGGTGGGCGTTATTTCTGAATAACAGTATGGCCCATATGCACTTAAATCTGGTCCCTGCACCGGTAGGAAGCTGTCCTGGTGAAATGTGTGCTAATTATTTCTGTCCTGTGGCATTATCGAGGATTTTTCTTACTTGCAGTTCACCATTCTAGGACCCTCAGGGATCCCTGAAGAAGACCCTTTGTCGAAACGCGGACCGTGTTGGGTCCTGCGTTCCTAGTGGACTAAGTCCTTTTCATTGTACCTTTTCATTGACATTTTTCAAATAAAGTCCATTCCACAGAGTTTCTTTTGGTTGTTCTCGAGGATTGTCAGGAGGATTCTCACACTGCTGCCGCCCCTCATTTCCTCCGTCTCTGCCGGGGGTGGCCCCAGAGCCCAGCATGGGGGCTGCCGAAGAGACATTCAGGTGAAGAGGGGCGGTAAGGTGAGGCCGAGCCCGGCGACAACAGTCCAGCCCTCCGGCCCGTCTCTCCTCCCCACTCTCCACCTCTTGTAAGGGGGGGGGAGGGGCTATGCAAATCGCCGGGCTGGGGAACTCTGGCGCGCGCTGGGAGTTTGGGCTTTGCCCTGGCTGAGCCGCGCTCGTCGCCCACCTGCAACTTGGTGGATTGCGCGTTACCTCAGCCCCCGCGTCTCTTCTGGAGATTGGAGCACCTGGGCGGGCTCGAGATCAGAGCTGAGGTTTGACCTG